>NC_092795.1:33391813-33702750 GCF_918797505.1 Bemisia tabaci
CTAGAACAACGCCATCCTAAAACCCACCGATTGGCTCCTGTGTGGTCTCTGCAAAAAAGCATTATGGAGTAATCTCATGGTGGTTCGGTTTTGACAGGAACACATTTCGTCAGTGTTTCCTCCTACCGGCGGCGGCGTGTGCGAAGCGCTACTTTAACGAACGACAACGAAGCGCGCAAACGGCGCATGGGTAGCCCAACAATCAGATAAAATGTGTGAATGTGAGTCCAAGTGTCACTCCCGAGCAATTGTCGATTTGTTTTCGCGCTAATGTGGGAGATTTTATCTGCGGGTGCCACGCGTCAAATTCATTTCGCCAGCCACTCGTTTCCTCTCCAAGCACATGCAAATTGTAAGGTAATGTTGTGTAACGGTCTGTCCGAGTTAAGAGTTACCTAAATTTTAAAGAGGTTAAACGTGCACACGATCACTTAATGTGGCCTAAAAAATATAATTTTCCGAATTTTCACGAGGTGTCTAAAACAGAGTACCCATTCAGAGAGAGTATTGACATGTCTGTGCGGCTCTCTAATTGGTTCATCAGTTCAAGACTTCCCGAAGGACGTTGCGGACCAATGTACACTACCCCAATGGGTCAGTTGCGCTGGTCACAGAATCGTGTTTTGATGCTTAATGCCTGTAGATCTGCTAAAAATAATAAGATCCGTCCAAACAGCAAATTTTTACGATTAACCGAGATATCGCCCTTTGAAAAGTCGGGTGTTTGACGTCATCCACCGCGGTAGTGTCACCCTTGGTTTATTCCACCTTGCTTTCATCCGAGTTTAACGTTGAACAACCAGTGCAAATATGCGTCACACCGACTAATGAAAGCGAGGCGGTAGAAACCAATGGTGTCATTACCAGAGTTGATGACGTCAAAAACCCGACTTTTCGAAGAGCGATATCTCGGTTAATATTGGACGTAGAAAGTTGCTGTTCGGACAGAGCTTATTATTTATAGCTGACCTACAAGATTCAAGCATCAAAACACGATTCTTTGACCAGCGCACCTGACCCATTGAGAGGAAATCGTAGTATCGGATGAGAAATAAAAGATGATCACGAAAAAGTGTAATTTTCGAAAAAATATCAATCCAAGTTCTCACTGCAGTTCGGAACTGCCCGGTTTTTCCAGTTTTTACACAAAGGTTTTTCACGCAGCGCCTCACAAATGAGCTTTGATGATGATGATGGGTACTAGAAAAAAAAATTCTTGGCGTGATGGGGCAAACTCCTATGCAGTTTGCGTTTCTTGCAGAACAACCTAAGTATGATTAAATTTAAAATAGATGTGCGGTACTGACTTAAGCGTCGCCATTGGGAACTATTTGTCTCGATCAGATACTATCCAGCACAAGGTCATTCAATAAATTGTCTGTGCCCAAAATATCCATCATTTCAAGGAAAACTGATAATGCGAAAAAGTCAAAACGTAATTCACTGGTTTTTAGATGTAAGGCATGAACACATTGTGAAGAGGGGTCATCAGGATCGCTTTTGTAGTAACAATGTCTTCTTTTGTCTTGGTACTTTTGCAAATAATTCGAAATCTCATAAATATTTGGTCACGATATGACAGACCGAAGTCTACGAGGGCTTAAAGTGTGAAGTAATCTATACTAAGGTTCATGGCAGCGTTTCATAACTAAATTCAAGAATTTTCAAAGATGTGCAAAAAAACTTTCAAAAATCTTTAAGAATGTTTGGAAAATCTAAGTTCTTGCCATTATTCTCTGACATATACGAGTATTGATACATTTCCTGGGAAAATTCAGCTTAAATCAAGATAAAAAAAACTCTCGGTTGGAAATTCAAGAATTATCATGCTTTCTTTGTTAGTGAAAACTCGCATAAAAAAAAAATTCAAGGATTTTTCTAAACAACATTGAAAATATAACCCGACCTTGCAGCCGCTTATTTTTAGCTGCCTCTTTCTGCGACCACCGACTGCTTTGGTCAGTCTGCATTGATTCTTGGACGAATTGTAAATCCTAACTCATGCCATACTTAAGAGGACAAGAGGGGTAATTGAAGAAGGAGAGGAAGAAACAAAAAATGAAAAGTAAGCTCGAAAATTTTTTGTTTCCCACTCGATGGACGATGGGCGTTGTTCGCACTCTAAAACTAGATCTCTGCTCCTTCGGCTGAAATAAACTCGCGACACAACCGAAACGTTATAGCTTGAACCGTCGCTCATTTAAGCATTGAATTCTGCAACTGAACGATATAATTTGCAGCCGAAGCTCCATGGCATTTACTAACAGATATAATTCAGAAGAGACATGATAAGCTGTTCAGACTGTGTACACTGCTGGACAAACTATAGACCATAAAATTCGTAAGTGGGATACAGCGGAATTTCATCCTGCTTTCACTCTTCTCCTCTCTCGATGCGTATAAAAATTCAAGCACAAAGAAGGTGACGTTTGGCTGCGAAAAAAACTCCGCACCGATCACGCAAAACGTTTCTCGAGTGCGGAATGTTAAGTTACTTAACAACGAGACTGCGCTGATGAAAGCACAAAGGAAGAGCAGTGAGCAGTGTAAAGTTATACAAAGGCCGTAAGGTATTCTCGTAACTATTGAAGAAACCTAAGATGGAGACTTGAAATTTCGGGGATGATCTCTGGAACTTTACCCAGGGTGTCTACTAAAACAGGCTGGCCAAAAATCAGTACTTTTACAGTACTTTTTCAGTACAATTCCAAGAAATTCCGTACCTCTTCAACAGAAAAATCTAGAACCTCCATTTGACGGAATTTGAAAAATTTGAATTTCTCGCTTCAAATTGCGACAAAAATGACAAAAATTCCGAATCTTCTTGCGGAATATCCGCACTTTTCAGTACTTCCGCACCGCCTTAAAAATCCGGACTTACCGGAAATTCTGGACTGTGCACAGGAACAAAACACATTGGATCTAAGTCAGACTCTGAAAAACATCGACAGAATAAGTGACTCTTGATTCAATCAGAATCTAGCTTAAATCAAGAACCAAGCCTCTTAATTTAACGGATTTCGTTTTGATTCAGCAAAAATCCGATTGAATCAAGAGATTTTTTCTTGTCAATGTTTTCAAGAGTCTGGACTCTAGACCTTTTCCGAAATTCTGCTTCAGTAGACACCCTGTTACCGCTCCCATTCCCGACATTTAACTTCCTCCGAAATTCATGATCCCTAGTCGCGAGTGGCAATCTGGCTCCAATCGTACCTAGGCTCTAAATATTAGTTCGATGGGAATATTTCGGAGGCGACGATGCTGAGATTGCGTCATTCTGCAATAAAATCAGGAGCTTTAACTCATCCTCGCGGCCGTAAAACGGTGGCGCGGGAGCGCACCTGGAGCCCGCCTCACCGACCGGCCACGATTTGAATTTAGCGTCGGGCATCACCTGTCGTAACTTTTCCATTTTATTCGCCTCGAGATGGCTCTCAGATCGGTGGCGAGGGCTCTCGGCCCAAGGAAAGAGAAGAGACAACGGTGGGATTTCAGATACGAAGCGATACGCGCACTGAAGACGGCTTGATGTGGTACTACGGCAGGTTAGTTCCCGGTTCGGCCGCAACGATGCGCTGAAAGTCATTGTAACAATTTAGACCGGGGTGTCTAAAGGGTCAGAGGCGTAGGAAGGAGGGGGGCAGGGGAGGGCCTGGCCCCCTAGAATAGGAAATAGTATCATCTGCCCCCCCCCCAGAAATTCTGGATGGTGCAAAAACACCTTCTTCAACGGTGAGTCTCTGTCGCCGTGGCCGTGAGAGGATGAATGCAACAATTTCAAAGTATCTTAACCTTAAAATGCATAATACTGGGTGATTTTTAGGCAGAAATTGAAGGAAGATTAGCGCCACAAGTGCCTCGAGATGCGCTCAAATAGAGTTACAGTTTCAAAAATTTTCCGGGGGAGGCCCCCCGGACCCCCCGTTGAGCTGAAGGATATTCCATACCCCAGACCCCCCTCCCCCCCCCATCAAAATGACTAGCTACGCCTATGTAAAGGGTCCGCGGTAAACTGACTGCAGGAATGAGTTTCACGGTTCAAAAAATACTTTTTTCCCCCTACATTAAGTTCCCCCAAGGAACCCCCCGGTCGGAGCTGCGCCTTCCTTTCCTCCAATCATTAGAAAATATATTTGCCTGCATTTTGCCGACAGTTATAGACTAAAGCTCATAAAAAATGGCCATTCTCCATGATTTTTGGCGACGAATCTATTCATGGCCTTAGAAATATCAAAATCTCAAGTTGAAGAGAGATTTTACTTGTTTCGTTCGTGAGTTTTCTAACCTGGTAGATAGTAGAGGAAAGCTTTTCAAGTGGCTTTTAGTCTATACGTCAGTTGCGTTTGTTACAAAACCATTTTTTGATGATAGAATGGTGAGGAAGTGCATGGTAATTAAGTACTAACTCGGACATGTTTGTGACTACTTGTCTTGATCAGATACTATCCAGCACATAGTCATACAAAAAATTGTCTGTGCCCAAAATATCCATCATTTCAAGAAGTGGACTCATTGTCAAGTTACAGAGGGATTTTACAGTGTTTCAGGGGAACTTGGGTCTTTCGAGGTAAACGTCTTGTTCTTTGGCCTGAAATCTTTTTCAAGTGGCTTTAGTCTACGTCAGTTGCGTTTGTTACAATACCATTTTTGATGATAGAATGGCGAGGAAGTGGATGGCAATTGAGTACTAACTCACACGATGTCACTTGTAACTACTTGTCTTGATCAGATACTATCTAGCACATAGTCATTCAAAAAAATTGTCTTTCCCCAAAATATCCATCATTTCAAGAATTGGACTCAAGTTACAGAGGGATTTTACAGTGTCTCAGGGGAACTTGGGTCTTTCGAGGTAAACGTCTTGTTCTTTGGGCCGTGCAATTTCCTGCAGCGTGTTCGTTCAATCCTCGGAAACCTTGTCTGGTTCGTAAGTTTTCTCACCTGGTAGATAGTAGAAGTAGAGGAAATCTTTTTCAAGTGGCTTTTAGTCTACGTCAGTTGCGTTTGTTACAATACCATTTTTTGATGATAGAATGGCGAGGAAGTGGATGGCAATTGAGTCTAACTCACACGATGTCACTTGTAACTTCTTGTCTTGATCAGATACTATCTAGCACATAGTCATTCAAAAAATTGTCTTTGCCCAAAATATCCATCATTTCAAGAATTGGACTCAAGTTACAGCAGGGGAACTTGGGTCTTTCGAGGTGAACGTCTTTAGGCCGTGCAATTTCCTGCAGTGCATCCGTTCAATCCTCGGAAACCTTGTCTGGTTCATAAGTTTTCTCACCTGGCGGATAGTAGAGGAAAGCTTTCCATGTGACTTTAAGTCTTGGTCAGTCACGTATGAGACAAAACCATTTTTTGATGATAGAATGGCGAGGAGTGAGTGAAATTAAGTAATTAACTCGGACAATGTAATTTGTAACTTCTTGTCTTGATCAGATACTATCCAGCACATAGTCATTCAAAAAATTGTCTGTGCCCAAAATATACATCATTTCAAGAAATAGGACGACGACATGAACGTAAAAATATAATTTCGCAGGCCTCATGATCTTAAGAATGGTACTAAAAATTATTTAATTTTCTCATCCTCCGATTTTCTCAAAATTTTCGATACAAATTGATTTTCTTAGATTTTTCCTTGATTCTACAAGGGAAAAACGAGATGTCTCTATAGAATTGAAGGTTTTCTCTATCTCTCCGAATATTCTACAGTCCTGAGTCAATGTAGACGGCCAAATAAAAAAAAAAAGACAAAAACATATTGTATTGAAGTGGATAAAAAAGAAATGTCCAGTTTTTGGAGACTCATTTCCTAGTCAATGCTCTGCTTTTATAGCAATGTTCCGATCTCTGCTAAATTCCGAGTTTCCGTACTCTCATCGAAAATCAGAAAAAAATTCAAAATTGTCGTTTGATTTCAAGTACAGAGTAAATACCAGACTTCACTTGTTGCCGAGGCTAGTGACGAAATGCTAGCTTATCGGCTTCGCGGTAATTGTGATTGCCCCCTCAAACAACGTATGCTGTGGAGGATAAACGAATAATCGGATTACCGGGCGACTGAGTTGAGAAAAAGGCGATGGTTCGCTGGACAGTGGCCATACTCCACTTTTTTTTGCGTCACCCGGCCGACTTGGGCCCTCTCGGCGCCGCGTATGCTGATCAGAACGGGCCGATTACCGAACTCATAGGAAGTAGATCGGCATTTGATGTCATTAAACCGCGCTGTCGCTTGTAAAAATGCAGATTAGATACCCAGAGACCGCTCGAAACCAGTAGTAGTGGCGAGCCAGTTAAAGAAAGGCTCACTTCGATTCGATTGATTTAAATCGTTCCGTCTTTCGTATCTGCAAGCCGATTATGAACGATCGAATTCTGATCGATTTGAGGAGCTTCTGACAGATTTTAAGGCCTATCGATTTTCGATCGATTTCCGATCGATTTCCAAAAAAAAAAAATGGCTTCCAAGTGGAAGCGCCGTTTTTTGGACAACAGATCCAATAAATAAGAAAAGAATCAAGAAAATGAAGAAAGAATTACAATGAAAAGTGTACAAAAGATGATTTGTAGTCCGTCAAATTAAATATTCGCGGTAATATTCAAAATATTTGAAAGCGCGCGCGATGAACGGTTGATTCGGAAAGGTTTGTTTATGTACTGCTCATCCCTGCATTCTCTCTTAGTCTCTTGGTGAATGAGTGTTTTCTTGTCAGTTATTTTACTTTTTGAAGATATTATCGAACTAATTAGATCATTACAATACTTCCATTATAAGGCAGTCAATTTGGATCACATTCTATCCTTTGGAGAAATGGTTAGCAAACCGCAAAGTGGTGTGTGTGACGGATCTACGAGATGTTGGTTCGCTCTCTGAATACCGATCAAAGCTATTCAATGGTGATACACGAGGTCCTTATTCACATTTAGTCATTAATATTTCATCCGTAATTTGTAGTGTAATCCCTAGCAAGTGCGTGCTCTAATTTTCGAAAACTAGTTCGTGCCGGATACTGAGTGATCATCATAGACATCGCCACTTATGATAACCTTCTTCGGGTAGCTTCCAAATCATTTATCATCTGTGATTTCATTAGTAATTATATCTCACATCCTCAGGTACCATGTGTCAAAGATTTTATAATATCACTTCTCCATTTAAGGAATTCACTTCCAAAATCCTCTGGTTGCGCATAACATCACAACTGTAATTCATCGGATCATTGGTTGCGATTAGGTTAGCGTAGCTAACCAGTACTAGCGTATTGGTCCAACAGTGCAAAAACACATGTAGTATTAAAATACCATAAACTATTTGAGAAGAAAGTTTTACCATTCCTTACTGATTAAATGAATCGTCATTGATTTTCATCTTTGTCCCTAAGAGTTTCCATGATGGGCCCGAGTGATGATTGACAATGAACCCATAGGAGAGCCTTATAGAGAAATATCTACATGACTGCATGCCTAACCAGAGGTTTATTTATCTTGATATGCTGCCCCTTTATGGATTGATTTATCAAGCAATAATAACTGTGCAATCATGAGGGGGCTCTGAGAGTCCTGATAGTTACTAAAGTCCAGGATAATCAGCTTTTAACAAGCTCAACTAGTCCAATCTCACAGCAGCAAGCGGTCAGTTTATCCTCAGTTGTTCTCAGTTATGTGTTCAACTCAAAATGTTTTAAAACACTTGCTAGCCAGAGCAGCAAGTCACCATGGACTTCACCAATTCTAAATAGCTGTGTCACTCAGAATTATGGCTTCCGCTTGTTCTATCGTACATTTTAAGGATTTGCGGAGACTATAACTTGATTGTAAACAGCCATTAATTCCACCAAGTTTCATCAACTCCCTTTTCATCACTTGAATCTACTAGAATGTCGCAAAGAGCAACAAAATTTTCTGTAAGTACCTATCTAGCTGTAGTTTTATACGTTTCATACAATTTTTATTTTGAACCTTGGACATCTCCATAACCATCCATGCACAGTGAACTCAATTTTCAAATGATACATCTCATTTCAGCACTGTTTGCTAGGTTTAACAATTCTGTCTTCAAGAGATCTCATATTTTAAATCTTAATAGTGGTGTCAAAATAATCTTTACTCTTCCATTCAGTTTTATGCTGCATGCAAATTTTTCTTTGTATACCTGCACTTTCATCCCAATTAAAATATCTAAGTCGGTGTTTCAGTTACAAATTTTCATGCGCCTTTTCCTGTTTCTTTGTGTAAAGTTCTTATTCTCTCAGATTCATTTCCCTAGATACCGCAGTCTTGCTGGGTATGTATTTTTACATGTTAGAGCTGAGGCGGTTGAAATCAAGAACATTTCCCATCATATTTTTCCCCTCTTAAAAGCAAATCATGAAAAATCTCCGTGTTGCTTTCTACTCAACAGCCCATTGTTTCAGTAGAGCCAGCCTCAATGAAGCTAAAATCCTTCTCATATTATACTCTTCGGGGTTCTTCTTTCCCCTATAATATTTGTGCAAACTTCCTTCATAGTCTTGCGAAAAAATAAGTGGCAAATTAATTAATTCTTAAGTGTAAGTAGTTGAAATCAGAATTTAAAATTCTTTATTGGATAGTGAGCAGGCCAAAGTTCAAACTGCTGTCATGGAGAAATCTTCTCTGTTCTTATGGGGCTCATAGACAATTTATCGTTAGATGGAAGTAGGTATATGTTGTTTTAAAATTATTTCTTAACTTATTTAACTTCATTCACAATTTTACATATTTTGTATGCTCCATTTTAGAAATTTTTAAATTTTATCACGGCAATTTAATTATGAATTTTAAATTTTATCACGGTAATATCCTCAATATTCTTCTCTCCTCAATTCGTATTCGCTCCTCTATCTCTTCATTTACAACATCTTCGTAGTTCTCAATGACTAGCACGAGATTCGCCATCTTTAAAACTATCCCGTGAAGCGTGACCCAAATCGATGGAAAACTCGGTTTTTCACGAAATCGATGGAAATCCAAATCGATGGGTCCGGACCCATCGATTTGGATTTCCATCGATTTCGGGATTCTGATCGATTTAGGGCCGTATTTCTGCATTTTTGCATCGATTTGTGTCCTATCGATTTGACCGGCCCATAAGCGCAATGCTTTTCTAAATCGATAGCGTCCCCAAATCGATCAGAATTTCCGTCTGAATTCGATCGTTCATAATCGGCCTGCTGGACTTAATTCTCGCCGGCGAGGTACCCGATTCAAAGTTTGTCAACACACAGTGAAAGTACACTTTTCATCATTTCTGTAAAATGACTCAATTTCAAAACTGTGGAAAACTGGGTATCCGCAGATACTTCCAATTGGACTAAATTACGCAGTAGGGCAGGGCCGGATTTACCTACTTGCCGCTAATGGGCCGCCTGTATTGTTCCACCCCTTCTCATTCGTTTTGAAACATCAATAGATCGTATTCGACAGTGGTTTGATGTATCGTTTGGTTCAAAACAATAGAAAATAACCTCAAACAAAAATTGTAGGATTTAATTCGGAAAAGCTGAAAATGATAAAATTCCTAACAATTTCACTTTTCATTGCCATTTGGTACTCGAGAGAATGAAAATTCGATCACATAAGACCCGTTACCTTAGATTTCTAAATTGACTTTTGAGGCTGTGGTTACATATTGAACCAATCCATATCAATATAAACTCACCTGTGTGATTTGTCGAATACGATCTATAAAAACCATCAAGTGAACATGCCGGTGGAGGAGGGGTGTATGAGACGCGTTTACTCGTGTTTGGCACATTTTTTGTGAAAGCCCTGACAACACTGACAAAAGTTCAGTTCCGTAAATCCATCCCCTGTTTGAACAAGGCCTTCCATTTATAAAAAACGAACGAAAAAATTACGAGAGAACAAACATAAATGATGCGGTTAATAATTTTAACTTCCGCCGCTGCACCGCACTGTGTTGGGCAATGCGTGAAGTATTCATGTAGTCTTGGAGGCGCTATGCGTTTCAGGCCGACTGCCGCTGACCGCAGTGTGTTTGACGCAATGCGTGAAGTATTCATGCAGTCTTGTAGGCGCTATGCGTTTCATGCGGACGCGACCGCCGCACCGCTCCGTTCCAGGACAAATTGCGTGTTTGGTATCTCTCTTAACTCGACTAATTAAAGGTGTTGTCTCTTGTATCACCGAAATACGACAAAAATAGAAATTACTATACTTTTACTCTCAGAAAATGAGAGATTTTGTCGCCTTTTCTGGTTTGTAATTTATTTTCTGAATCCGATTTCTCTCTCTCTTTTTTTGATACCTACATTCAAAAAGATGACAAAATTTGCCGCTTTCTACATTTTGCCGCCATGGGCCGCGGCCCATGTGGCCACCCCCTTAATCCGGCCCTGCAGTAGGGAACTATTGTTATTCGGACCGCGTTTAGCAGTAAGGAACCAAGTCACATCAGCTGTTGCCACATTTAACTGGGCAATTTATTTTTTTAAGAGAGATCGCTTGTGCGGATTCCTTCGAAACTTTCAAGGAATTTGCTGCGTGTCGTGCAGAAATTTCAATGAAAACACAGAAATCAGCACAACTGTTGTTACGAAAGACATTAATTTGCCCGATTACATTTGACAAAAGCTGATGTGGCTTGGTTCCTTTCTACTAAACGCGGTTCATTTCTGCCTCATTTAAAAACCAATGTAAGTAACTCATAATAGGATTTACCCACTTCCGGTGAAATTTGCCATACTCTTCTTCTGAGGACCACACTGTTAAAAATTTTGGAGTGAAATTCTGTGCCGGAGTCAATATAGCGCCCAAAAACCTTGCGCGATATGAATGCGAGGCAGAATCTGTTCTCATTCAAGAGTGACTTACACGCTTACGGAAAGGATTTTACTATTTTTGGGGGGAATCATACACTTTTATGGTGCTAATTTTACTTCGCATTTATATCACTCGGGGGTTTCAGGGCAGTGTGTAGACCTCCGGTACCGAATCTCACTCCTTAATTTTTAACAGTGCAATTTCCTGATTTTCTTTGGATTTTTTTGTTAATTAATGAATTTAAGTAGTTCCTCAGGGTGTCTACTTAAACAGCACTGGAAAAAAAAAAAACACATTGGAATCTAGAGTCCAGACTCTTAAAAACATCGACAAGAAAAAATACTCTTGATTCGATCAGATTTAAGCTTAAATCAAGAACCAAGCCTCTTAATTTGAGCGGATTCCATTTTGATTTAAGCTTAAATCTGATTGAATCAAGAGTCCTTTTTCTTGTCAATGTTTTCAAGAGTCTGGACTCTAGATCCAATGCGTTTTTTTTTTCCAGTGAGGCTGACCAAAAATCAGTACTTTTGTAATACTTTTTTGGTACATTCCCGAGAAATTCAGTACTTCCTCTACAGAAAAGTTCAGTGCTTTTTCAGTACCTCCATTTCACGAAATTTGAAAAATTCGAATTTCTCGCTCAAATTGGGAAAAAGGTAACCAAAAAATTCCGAACCTTCTTGCGGAAATCCGCACTTTCTCAGTGCTTCCGGACCACCCTTAAAAAATCAATACGATTTTCGGACTTTCCGGAAATTCCAGACCTGTAGACACCCTGCTCCCGGTTTTATCCCGAACCTCGCTGGAGCCGTGAATCCGATTCATCTCGAATCGCGAGGACTCTTGATGAAGATTAGCGCAGGAGCGTTTTCGCGTGCTCCTGGGTCGTGAGCGGCGCGGGCGGTGAAGGCTCAATTAGTGAACGATTAATAACTTCTTCCGGCGCAGGCGCAGCGTGCACAGTGGCCGTCCCGTCCCGTCCTCCCGCGAGTCATGACCGCGCGGCGCGAGCTAACGGCCGGTGAAAGATGCGCGTCGTAATAAAACAGCGTAACAGCGCCGTTTTCGGGCACCATTAATCGACGCCCATTTCCCTCGACATCGTCTATTATTCGTGATTCGTGCTCCCGAGGAATCTTCCCGGCACCGGAAGTCCCGCGCACGCGCCACCAGATGCACATTCCGAGAGGCTCCCCGAAAAAACATTCCATTTACGACTGATGAGTTCCCGGGATCTTGAAAGTAGTTATTATATGGCGGCGAATACCGGACATAGGCAGAATTTGACCTTGAAAAGTTCATTGACCCCTAGCGTAAAATTGACCTTGTAGTATTCATTCATAAAGTTCATTCATACATTAATGCATAAATTAATTCATAACAGTCACATTACTGTCATACATTTTTTAATGAAGATTTTGAAAGTTCGATGAACTTTAACGAAAAAGTTGAGTTTGAATACTACAATGAAAACGAAGTTAGAGATAATCGAGAGAGAGCCGTGCAAGCGGTAATGTTATTCCGATGGAAGACCTGTATGTCTAGACAACATCTCCAAATATGAAAGTTACCTGGAAATGATGCGCGAGAGATCCGTTGCATCGGCAGGGGTGCAATTTCAAAGAGCGGGAGGGGATTGGGATGTACAAGTCGGTAATGAACAAAGGGTACATGTTTCCACCATGAAAAATGTTCGGGGTTTTCGGAAAGAGGATTTGATGTTTCGCAAAAAAAAAAGAACTATTTTACATACGTAGAGTTAAGTGATGTAATGTTTGACGGTAAACGAAGTTAGAGATAATCGGAAGAGACAGGGAGAGAAAATTCGTAGATGAGACATATGTCTAGTCGTCAAGACCAAATATGGAAGGTAGCTAGATCGCAGAGAGATCCGTTGCTTCGGCAGGTGGGTAATATCAAAAGAGCGGGAGACGTATGCACAAGTCGGCTATGAACAAAGGGTACATGTTTCCACCATGAAAAATGTTCGGGTTTTCGGAAAGAGGATTTGATGTTTCTCAAAAAACAAAAGAACTATTTTACATACAGAGAGAAAAGTGATGTAATGTTTTGTCGGTAAACGAAGTTAGAGTTATTCGGAAGACACAGGGAGAGAAAATCCGTAGATGAGACATATGTCTAGTCGTCAAGACCAAATATGGAAGGTAGCTAGATCGCAGAGAGATCCGTTGCTTCGGCAGGGGGTAATATCAAAGAGCGGGAGAGGTTGGAATGTACAGGGTGTCAACATGAAAAAAAATCCTTTTTGGTGTATAGCTTTCGGAAAGAGACTTTGATGTTAGGGGATTTAAAATTTGACAGGAAGAAAAAGAGGATGCGTTGGTAATTAAATATAGGGGAGAGAGAATTAAATGGTGGAAATCCAAGTGCGGTTCGATTGAAGATGACTGAACAATGCAAAAAGAACTAATGTATTGGATAGACTAAGTAGTGACTCGAGTTTGTAGACATGCAATGCACGTGACATAGAATAGAGAATAGCATTTGCGGTTAAGTCGGAGTAGCGAAACCCAACCATTTGACGGATAATTTATCGTCCTGTTTTTTAATGACCAGCTCGATGAGGAAGTAAGCAATACCTAAGTAATACAGAAATTGTCGAAAGGAACCAGAGGAAAAAGAGCAAAGGCCCTTCACGTGATTCGAGTAAAACGTCAGAGGTGGCGCCACCAGCGACCGACACCACCTCCCCTAGACATCATCCCTAAATCGGGGACGACAATTTTTATGATGAAAATCGATAGCGCTTGCAAAAACTCGAATTCTCATGTGAGGTGCGGGTGCCCCCTCACCCTAGCATCATCCCTCAAATCGAGGTTGAAAATTTTCAAGACGCCAATCGATACCGCATGTGAAAACTCGAATTTTGGTCAATAGTGCGTCCACCCCCTCCCCTGCACACCATCCCCAAAATCGGGGACGACAACTTTTATGATGCAAATCGATACCGCTAGCAAAAACTCGAATTCTCATGTGAGGTGCGGGCACCCCCTCACCCTAGTATCATGTCTCAAATCGAGGTCGAATATTTTCATGATGCCAATCGATAGAGCATGTGAAAACTCCAATTTTGGTTCAAAGGGCGGGTACCCCCTCACCCTAGCATCATCCCTCAAATCGAGGTCGAAAATTTTCATGATGTCGATCGAAAGCACATGTGAAAACTCGAATTTTGGTCAAAAGTGCGGATACCCCCTCCCCTGCACATCATCCCCAAAATCGGGGACGACAATTTTTATGATGCAAATCGATAGCGCTAGCAAAAACTCGAATTCTCATGTGAGGTGGGGGTACCCCCTCACCCTAGCATCATCCCTCAAATCGAGGTAAAAAATTTTCATGATGCTAATCGATAGCGCATATGAAAACTCGAATTTTGGTCCAAAGTGCGGGTACCCCCTCACCCTACTATCATCCCTCAAATCGAGGTAAAAAATTTTCTTGATGCTAATCGATAGCGCATGTGAAAACTCGAATTTTGGTCCAAAGTGCGGGTACCCCCTCACCCTAGCATCATCCTTCAAATCGAGGTAAAAAATTTTCATGATGCTAATCGATAGCGCATGTGAAAACTCGAATTTTGGTCCAAAGTGCGGGTACCCCCTCACCCTAGCATCATCCCTCAAATCGATGTCGAAAATTTTCATGATGTCGATCGAAAGCACATGTGAAAACTCGAATTTTGGTCAAAAGTGCGGATACCCCCTCCCCTGCACATCATCCCCAAAATCGGTGACCACAATCTTCATGATGAAAATCGATAGCGCTTGCAAAAACTCGAATTTTCATTTGAGGTGCGGGCACTGCCTCACCCTAGCATCATCCCTCAAATCGAGGTTGATAATTTTCAAGATGCCAATCGATAGCGCATGTGAAAACTCGAATTGTGGTCAATAGTGCAGTAACCCCCTCCCCTGCACAGCAGCTCCAAAACACGGTGTTGAACATTTAGTATAGTGTAATAATTAGGAGGCGACGTGACGCCGTAAGTGTCATCCTTAAGGGATAGTTAACTGTCGAATTTTCTGAAGAAATGTCGGCGCGGAACTTAGATAACAGTGGTGGAAATCATCAGCAGAGTCAATTGTATGCTCGATGTTGCCACATATACATTCAAACTTTCATCTTTGTGTATGAGTTTTACGTATGCAATCCAAGACATTCAAACTTCCATCTTTGCGTATGAGTTTTACGTATGCAATCCAAGTGGTTCATGAAGGAAATCGCATTTACACACACGATAGGCACGCGACATAGACGTGTTTGCAGCATCATGCATACAATTGGACAATAGTAAGAGTCAAGAGTAAACTAGCAAACCCCATTTATTCAAGCAGGAATAAAAAATTGCGAATACACATAGGATATGCATGCGTCTTAGGTAAAAGTCGAATTTTCTCGAAACGAAACTGCTTGTCAAAATTCGGTCTGTGCACATTTCCAATCTTCGATAGGGTGAACCAATTCCATCACTCCAGGGCAGATTGGGAGGAGTGGAGTTTGAAGGTGGCGCGGGACGTGCATATCTGCGGAAGATATCATCAGCAGAGCCGGTTGAATGGTCGAAGTTGCTACATATACATTCAAACTTCTATCTTCGCGTATGAGAGTTATGTATGCAATCTAAGTAAGTTAGTTAATGTATTTTTCAGACATTCAGCGTCACGGGCTATAAACGTCTTTACAGAAAATTTTGAAAATGGGTGTATATACGAAAATATAGATTTTTAAATTAAGAGAGGCGAAGAGTTTCAGAATTTTGGTAGTGACATTGGGTTCATCGCGTGTAAGATGATTTGTATTGGACTAAACGTTCATCGCACAGGAGGTCAGGGGAGGAAAACATCGTGAACCGAAAATGCGACGTCAAGTGGGACAGAGGGAGGAAGTTTTAACCACCGCCAAAAGCTAGTCCACGAGCGGGGAAGAAAGATAAGTACTAACAAAAAATATTTGCACCATACCGAAACTGTAATCAATGAGGTCCATGAGGAAAACCGCGTAAACAAATAAGGTAAAAATCAAGTATGATAAACATCCAATAGCGTAACGAATACGTAAAAAAACAATTACAGTAAGGAAACACAAGAAAAGTAGCATTTTTTGTAGCAAAGGACCTCCACGTGAATGAGTAAAACGTCTGAGGTTGTCCAACTAGCGACCTCTGAGAAGTTAAAGTTGTTACGCGGAGCCTAATTTGTCACATCGTCCTATCTATTCCATTCCAAAACTTCGCAATGTCCTGATGCCACTTTTACACACAAATCCACGCTTCCTACGGCTCATGGAGGATCGATATATGGTCTTACGGCTGAGGGCCAACGATATTTTTTCAAATCCAAAATTTCACGTAAATTATGAATTTCGCAATGAAAGTGACCCCACTTTTACACATAAATCCACGCTTCCTACGACCCATGGGGGATCGATATACGCCCTTCCGTCATTGCAGCGACGATATTTCCAAATGCAAAATTTCACGTAAAACATGATTTATGCAATGAAGTGAGCCCACTTTTAAACATAAATGGATGCTTTCTACGACTCATGGGATCGACATACACCCTTCCCGTCATTGCAGCGACGATATTTTTCAAATGCAAAATTTCACATTAACACGGATGAAATGAGCCCAGTTTTACACAAAAACCATGCTTCCTACGGCTCATGGATGATTCGATATACGCTCTTACGTCGGGGGAGAATCGATATTTTTCAAATGCAAAATTTCACGTAAAACCCGATTTTTGCAATTAAGTGAGCCCAGTTCTACACAAAAATTCATGCTTGTTACCACTCAGGGGGGGTCCATATGCGGTCCTACGTCGGAGGAGTGACGATATTTTTCAAATGCACAATTTCGAGAAAAACATGATTTTCGCAATGAAGTGAACCCTCTTTTAAACGTAAATCCATTCTTTCTAAGGGTCATGTAGTAATCGATATACACCCTTACATCGGAGGATCGACAATGTTTCTAAAATGCAAAATTCCACGTAAAACATGATTCACGCAATTAAGTGAGCCCAGTTTTACACATAAATCCATGCCTCCTACGCCTCAATGAGGAACGATATAACCCCTTACGTCGGGGGAGCGACAATATTTTTCAAATGCAAAAATTTCACGTAAAACATGATACTCGCGTTGAAATGAGCACACCTTTACACAAAACTCCATGCTTCCTACGACTCTTGGGGAATCCACATACGTTCTTACGTCGGGTGACCGTCCATGTTTATCAAATGCAAATTTTCACGTAAAACATGATTTTCGCAATGAATTGAGCACACTTTTACACAGAAATCCATGCTTATGACGGCTCATGGGGGATCCATACATTCTCTTACGTCGGAAGAGCGACGATATATTTCATATGCAAAATTTCACGTGAAACATGATTTTTGCAATGAAGTGAGCCCAGTTTTACACACAAATCCATACTTTCTACGCCTCATGGCTGATCGATATACGCCCTAACGTCGGAGGAGCGACAATATTTTTCAAAGCCAAAATTTCACCTAAAAACATGATTTTTGCAATAAAATGACCCCAGTTTTACATAATATTCCATACTCTCTACGCCTCATGGGGGATCTATATACACCCTGACGTCGGAGGAGTGACGATATTTTTTCAAATGCAAAATTTCAGATAAAACATGATTTTCGCAATGGAGTGAGACCAGGTTTACACATAAATCCATGCTTCCCACGGCTCATGGGGGATCCATGTACGCCCTTACGTCGGAGGAGCAAACGATGTTTTTCAAATGCAACATTTCACGTAAAATATGATTTTCGCAATGAATTGAGCCCACTTTTACACGTAAATCCATACTTTCTACGGCTCATGGAGAATTCGATATACGCTCTTTCAATACTGGAGCGACGATATTTTTCAATTGCAAAATTGTACGTAAAACATGATTATCACAATGAAGTGAACCCTGTATTACACATAAATCCATGCTTTCCACTGCTCAAGGGTTCGATATACGCCCTTACGATTGACGTGCGACGATATTTTTCAAATGCAAATTTTCACGTAAAACATGATTTTCGCGGTGAAATGAGACCAGTTTTACATGTAAATCCATTCTTCCTATGGGTAATGTAGTAATCGATGTACGTCCTTACGTCAGAAGAGCATCGATATTCTTCAAATGCAAAATTTAACTTAAAACATGATTTTACAATGCATTGCCTCTACATTTACACATAAATCCATGCTTCCTACGTTTCATGGGGGATCGATATATGGCCTTCCGACATTGCAGCGACGATATTTCTCATGGGCAAGATTTCACGTGAAACAAGATTTTTCCGTTGAAGAGACCCCATTTTAACACATAAATCCATGCTTTCTACGACTCATGGAGGATTCTATACACGCTCTTTCAATATTGCTCGAGCGACGATATTTTTCAAATGCAACATTTCACGTAAAACTTGATTAACACAATGAAGTGAACCCAGTATTATACACATAATCCATGCTTTCCACTGCTCAAGGGGTTTCAATGTACACCCTTACGTTTGAGGGGCGACGATATTTTTCAAATGCAACATTTCACGTAAAATATTATTTTTGCGATGAAATGACCCCAGTTTTTCACACAAATCAATGCTTTCTACGACTCATGGAGGATTCGATATACGCTCTTTCAATACTGGAGCGACGATATTTTTCAATTGCAAAATTTCACGTACAACATGATTATCGCAATGAAATGAACCCAGTATTACACATAAATCCATGCTTTCCACAGCTCAAGGGTTCGATATACGACCTAACTTTTGTCGGCGACGATATTTTTCGAATGCAAATTTTCACGTAAAACATGATTTTGGCGATGAAATGAGCCCAGTTTTACATGTAAATCCATTCTTTCTATGGCTCATGTATTGATCGATATACGCCCTTACGTCGGAGGAGCATCGATATTTTTCAAATGGAAAATTTCACGTAAACCATGATTTTCACAATGAATTGAGCCTACATTTACACATGAATTCATGTTCCCCACGTTTCATGGGGGATCGATATACGCCCTCCCGTCATTGCAGCGACGATATTTTTATAGACAAAATTTCACGTGAAACGCGATTTTCGCAATGAAGTGAGCCCAGTTTAACACATAAATCCATGCTTCCTACGTCTCATGGGGGATCGATTTACGTCCTTACGTCAGAGGAGCGACGATGTTTTTTAGACCCAATTTTTCACGTAAAAACATGATATTCGCGATGAAATGAGCACTCTTTTACACATATATCCATGCTCCCTACGGTTCATGGGGATTCAAAATACGCCCTTACGTCTGAGGGGCGACGATATTTTTTCAGATGCAAAATTTCACGTAAAATATGATTTTCGCGGTGAAATGAGCGCAGTTTTACACGTAAATCCATTCTTTCTATGGGACATGTAGTAATCGATTTACACCCTTACGTCGCACGAGCAACGATTTTTTCAAATGCAAAATTTCACGTAAGCATGATTTTTGCAATGAATTGAGTCACACACACAAATCCTACACATCCGTGCATTTACACATACATCCATGCTTCCTACGGCTCATGGGATCGATATACGCCCTTCCGTCATAGCAGCAACGATATTTTTCAAACACAAAATTTCACATGAATCACGATTTTTTGTAATGAAATGAGCCCAGTTTTACACATCCGTGCTTCCTACGGCTCTTCGTGGATCGATGTACACCCATTACGTCGGAGGAGCGACGATGTTCTCAAATGCAAAATGTCACGTAAAACATGATATTCGCGATGAAATGGGCTATTAGCATAAAGCATGATTTTTGCAATGAATTGAGTCACACACACAAATCCTACACATCCGTACATTTACGCATACATCCATGCTTCCTACGGCTCATGGGGATCGATATACGCCCTTCCGTCATAGCAGCAACGATATTTTTCAAACACAAAAATTTCACATGAATCACGATTTTTTGTAATGAAATGAGCCCAGTTTTACACATCCGTGCTTCCTACGGCTCTTCGTGGATCGATGTACACCCATTACGTCGGAGGAGCGACGATGTTCTCAAATGCAAAATGTCACGTAAAACATGATATTCGCGATGAAATGAGCACACTTTTACACATAAATCCATGCTTCCTACGGCTCATGGGGATTCAATATACGCCCTTACGTCTGAGGGGTGACTATATTTTTTCTAATGCAAAATTTCACGTAAAAACATGATTTTCGCTATAAAATGAGCACACTTTTACACATAAATCCATGCTTTCAACGCCTGTTGGTGGATTCGATATACGCTCTTTCAATATTGGAGCGACGATATTTTTCAAATGAATTTCACGTAAAACATGATTATCAAAATGAAGTGAACCCAGTATTCCACATAAATCCATGCATCCACCGCTCAAGGGGTTCGATATACGCCCTTACTTTTGAGGGACGACGATATTTTTCAAAGGCAAAACTTCACGTAAAACATGATTGTCCCGATGAAATGACCATACTTTTACCCATACACCCATTCTTTCTATGGCTCATATTTTGTACTAAATTTACAAATAGCACCCGTCTATTTAGGGTCCTAGAAGGCTGATCCATCGATATTTTCACACCCCTGTCAAACTGGGTGAAAGGATAACTTACTGGGCGGGTATGTCTCTCCCACACCCACCTACGTGGAAGAGTGAGTCTGATGGAGTGTCGTAGCGAATTGCCTTGACCACTACACCACTGTGTGCATATGCTAAAAGTAATATTCGGAAAAAAGACTACAACAGACCACCAAAGTAGGCATATCGCTGGAAAAATGCGGATTATAATGGTATCTTTCTTCATTAGGGATATCGGAGATCGGCTATCGCGTAGCGATAACCAATCTCCGATACAGTGGGGCCCCCCTTTATCTTATTCGGTTGGGTAGACCGACATTTTGCCTCACGGTCTCATATTTTACGTCCTCCCTTGGCTCATATTTTGATTAAATTTAAAAATAGCGTTCTATTTTGGGTCCTAATGGGACATCAACCGCATTGGAACTGTTTTTTGATGACGTCAGTAAGCGCAAAATGGGACATCAAACGCATTGGAGCTGTTTTTTGACGACGTCACAAGCGCATTGATGGTGTATTTTGATGACGTCACTTGGGCGTCACACCACTACTTCGTAAGGACAAAATGGGACATCAAGCGCATTGGTTCCATGTTTGACCTTGAAAATGTCAACATAGGTCCGAGAACCCTCCTACTCCCCAACCCTACCCCCTAACCTAGAGGTTAGGGGTAGGGTTGGGGGTAGGATGGGGAGTAGGAGGGTTCTCGGACCTATGTTGACATTTTCAAGGTCAAACATGGAACCAATGCGCTTGATGTCCCATTTTGTCCTTACTAAGTAGTGGTATGACGCCCAAGTGACGTCATCAAAATACACCATCAATGCGCTTGTGACGTCGTCAAAAATCAGCTCCAATGCGTTTGATGTCCCATTTTGCGCTTACTGACGTCATCAAAAAACAGTTCCAATGCGGTTGGTGTCCCATTAGGACCAAAATAGAACGCTATTTTTAAATTTAATCAAAATATGAGCCAAGGGAGGACGTAAAATATGAGACCGTGAGGCAAAATGTCGGTCTACCCAACCGAATAAGATAAAGTGGGGCCCCGCTGTATCGGAGATTGGTTATCGCTACGCGATAGCCGATCTCCGATATCCCTAATGAAGAAAGATACCATTATAATCCGCATTTATCCAGCGATATGGCTACTTTGGTGGTCTGTTGTAGTCTTTTTTCCGATTATTACTTTTAGCATATGCACACAGTGGTGTAGTGGTCAAGGCAATTCGCTACGACACTCCATCAGACTCACTCTTTCCACGTAGGTGGGTGTGGGAGAGACATACCCGCCCAGTAAGTTATCCTTTCGCCCAGTTTGACAGGGGTGTGAAAATATCGATGGATCAGCCTTCTAGGACCCAAAATAGAGGGGTGCTATATGTATTTAGTACAAAATATGAGTCATAGAAAGAATGGGTGTATGGGTAAAAGTATGGTCATTTCATCGGGACAATCATGTTTTACGTGAAGTTTTGCCTTTGAAAAAATATCGTCGTCCCTCAGAAGTAAGGGCGTATATCGAACCCCTTGAGCGGTGGATGCATGGATTTATGTGTAATACTGGGTTCACTTCATTTTGATAATCATGTTTTACGTGAAATCATTTGAAAAATATCGTCGCTCCAATATTGAAAGAGGGTATATCGAATCCACCAACAGGCGTTGAAAGCATGGATTTATGTGTAAAAGTGTGCTCATTTTATAGCGAAAATCATGTTTTTACGTGTGAAATTTTGCATTAGAAAAAATATAGTCACCCCTCAGACGTAAGGGCGTATATTGAATCCCCATGAGCCGTAGGAAGCATGGATTTATGTGTAAAAGTGTGCTCATTTCATCGCGAATATCATGTTTTACGTGACATTTTGCATTTGAGAACATCGTCGCTCCTCCGACGTAATGGGTGTACATCGATCCACTAAGAGCCGTAGGAAGCACGGATGTGTTTAAACTGGGCTCATTTTCATTGCAAAAAATCGTGATTCATGTGAAATTTTGTGTTTGAAAAATATCGTTGCTGCTATGACGGAAGGGCGTATATCGATCCCCATGAGCCGTAGGAAGCATGGATGTATGCGTAAATGTACGGATGTGTAGGATTTGTGTGTGTGACTCATTTCATTGCAAAAATCATGCTTTATGCTAATAGCCCATTTCATCGCGAATATCATGTTTTACGTGACATTTTGCATTTGAGAACATCGTCGCTCCTCCGACGTAATGGGTGTACATCGATCCACTAAGAGCCGTAGGAAGCACGGATGTGTTAAACTGGGCTCATTTCATTGCAAAAAAATCGTGATTCATGTGAAATTTTGTGTTTGAAAAATATCGTTGCTGCTATGACGGAAGGGCGTATATCGATCCCCATGAGCCGTAGGAAGCATGGATGTATGCGTAAATGTACGGATGTGTAGGATTTGTGTGTGTGACTCAATTCATTGCAAAAATCATGCTTTACGTGAAATTTTGCATTTGAAAAAATCGTTTCTCGTGCGACGTAAGGGTGTATATCGATTACTACATGTCCCATAGAAAGAATGGATTTACGTGTAAAACTGCGCTCATTTCACCGCGAAAATCATATTTTACGTGAAATTTTGCATTTGAAAAAATATCGTCGCCCCTCAGACGTAAGGACGTATTTTGAATCCCCATGAACCGTAGGGAGCATGGATCTATGTGTAAAAGAGTGCTCATTTCATCGCGAATATCATGTTTTTACGTGAAAAATTGGGTCTAAAAACATCGTCGCTCCTCTGACGTAAGGACGTAAATCGATCCCCCATGAGACGTAGGAAGCATGGATTTATGTGTTAAACTGGGCTCACTTCATTGCGAAAATCCGTTACACGTGAAATTTTGTCTATAAAAATATCGTCGCTGCAACGACGGGAGGGCGTATATCGATCCCCCATGAAACGTAGGGAACATAAATTCATGTGTAAATGTAGGCTCAATTCATTGTGAAAATCATGGTTTACGTGAAATTTTCCATTTGAAAAATATCGATGCTCCTCTCGACGTAAGGGCGTATATCGATCAATACATGAGCCGTAGAAAGAATGGATTTACATGTAAAACTGGGCTCATTTCATCGCCAAAATCATGTTTTACGTGAAAATTTGCATTCGAAAAATATCGTCGCCGACAAAAGTTAGGTCGTATATCGACCCTTGAGCTGTGGAAAGCATGGATTTATGTGTAATACTGGGTTCATTTCATTGCGATAATCATGTTGTACGTGAAATTTTGCAATTGAAAAATATCGTCGCTCCAGTATTGAAAGAGCGTATATCGAATCCTCCATGAGTCGTAGAAAGCATTGATTTGTGTGAAAAACTGGGATCATTTCATCGCAAAAATAATATTTTACGTAAAATGTTGCATTTGAAAAAATATCGTCGCCCCTCAAACGTAAGGGTGTACATTGAAACCCCTTGAGCAGTGGAAAGTATGGATTATGTGTATAATACTGGGTTCACTTCATTGTGTTAATCAAGTTTTACGTGAAATGTTGCATTTGAAAAATATCGTCGCTCGAGCAATATTGAAAGAGCGTGTATAGAATCCTCCATGAGTCGTAGAAAGCATGGATTTATGTGTTAAAAATGGGGTCTCTTCAACGGAAAAAAAATCTTGTTTCACGTGAAATCTTGCCCATGAGAAATATCGTCGCTGCAATGTCGGAAGGCCAATATCGATCCCCATGAAACGTAGGAAGCATGGATTTATGTGTAAATGTAGAGTCAATGCATTGTGAAAATCATGTTTTACGTTAAATTTTGCATTTGAAGAATATCGATGCTCCTCCGACGTAAGGACGCCGATTACTACATGACCATAGGAAAGAATGGATTTACATGTAAAACTGGTCTCATTTCACCGCGAGAATCATGTTTTACGTGAAAATTTGCATTTGAAAAAATATCGTCGCACGTCAATCGTAAGGGCGTATATCGAACCCTTGAGCAGTGGAAAGCATGGATTTATGTGTAATACAGGGTTCACTTCATTGTGATAATCATGTTTTACGTACAATTTTGCAATTGAAAAATATCGTCGCTCCAGTATTGAAAGAGCGTATATCGAATTCTCATGAGCCGTAGAAAGTATGGATTTACGTGTAAAAGTGGGCTCAATTCATTGCGAAAATCATATTTTACGTGAAATGTTGCATTTGAAAAACATCGTTTGCTCCTCCGACGTAAGGGCGTACATGGATCCCCCATGAGCCGTAGGAAGCATGGATTTATGTGTAAACCTGGTCTCACTCCATTGTGCAAATCATGTTTTATCTGAAATTTTGCATTTGAAAAAATATCGTCACTCCTCCGACGTCAGGGTGTATATAGATCCCCCATGAGGCGTAGAGAGTATGGAATATTATGTAAAACTGGGGTCATTTTATTGCAAAAATCATGTTTTTAGGTGAAATTTTGGCTTTGAAAATATTGTCGCTCCTCCGACGTTAGGGCGTATATCGATCAGCCATGAGGCGTAGAAAGTATGGATTTGTGTGTAAAACTGGGCTCACTTCATTGCAAAAATCATGTTTCACGTGAAATTTTGCATATGAAATATATCGTCGCTCTTCCGACGTAAGAGAATGTATGGATCCCCATGAGCCGTCATAAGCATGGATTTCTGTGTAAAAGTGTGCTCAATTCATTGCGAAAATCATGTTTTACGTGAAAATTTGCATTTGATAAACATGGACGGTCACCCGACGTAAGAACGTATGTGGATTCCCCAAGAGTCGTAGGAAGCATGGAGTTTTGTGTAAAGGTGTGCTCATTTCAACGCGAGTATCATGTTTTACGTGAAATTTTTGCATTTGAAAAATATTGTCGCTCCCCCGACGTAAGGGGTTATATCGTTCCTCATTGAGGCGTAGGAGGCATGGATTTATGTGTAAAACTGGGCTCACTTAATTGCGTGAATCATGTTTTACGTGGAATTTTGCATTTTAGAAACATTGTCGATCCTCCGATGTAAGGGTGTATATCGATTACTACATGACCCTTAGAAAGAATGGATTTACGTTTAAAAGAGGGTTCACTTCATTGCGAAAATCATGTTTTTCTCGAAATTGTGCATTTGAAAAATATCGTCACTCCTCCGACGTAGGACCGCATATGGACCCCCCCTGAGTGGTAACAAGCATGAATTTTTGTGTAGAACTGGGCTCACTTAATTGCAAAAATCGGGTTTTACGTGAAAATTTTGCATTTGAAAAATATCGATTCTCCCCGACGTAAGAGCGTATATCGAATCATCCATGAGCCGTAGGAAGCATGGTTTTTGTGTAAAACTGGGCTCATTTCATCCGTGTTAATGTGAAATTTTGCATTTGAAAAATATCGTCGCTGCAATGACGGGAAGGGTGTATGTCGATCCCATGAGTCGTAGAAAGCATCCATTTATGTTTAAAAGTGGGCTCACTTCATTGCATAAATCATGTTTTACGTGAAATTTTGCATTTGGAAATATCGTCGCTGCAATGACGGAAGGGCGTATATCGATCCCCCATGGGTCGTAGGAAGCGTG
The DNA here is from genome assembly GCF_918797505.1 of Bemisia tabaci. Lineage (NCBI taxonomy): Eukaryota > Metazoa > Arthropoda > Insecta > Hemiptera > Aleyrodidae > Bemisia > Bemisia tabaci. Next base: position 33,417,826 of record NC_092795.1, read on the forward strand.
GATTTATGTGTAAAAGTGGGGTCACTTTCATTGCGAAATTCATAATTTACGTGAAATTTTGGATTTGAAAAAATATCGTTGGCCCTCAGCCGTAAGACCATATATCGATCCTCCATGAGCCGTAGGAAGCGTGGATTTGTGTGTAAAAGTGGCATCAGGACATTGCGAAGTTTTGGAATGGAATAGATAGGACGATGTGACAAATTAGGCTCCGCGTAACAACTTTAACTTCTCAGAGGTCGCTAGTTGGACAACCTCAGACGTTTTACTCATTCACGTGGAGGTCCTTTGCTACAAAAAATGCTACTTTTCTTGTGTTTCCTTACTGTAATTGTTTTTTTACGTATTCGTTACGCTATTGGATGTTTATCATACTTGATTTTTACCTTATTTGTTTACGCGGTTTTCCTCATGGACCTCATTGATTACAGTTTCGGTATGGTGCAAATATTTTTTGTTAGTACTTATCTTTCTTCCCCCGCTCGTGGACTAGCTTTTGGCGGTGGTTAAAACTTCCTCCCTCTGTCTCACTTGACGTCGCATTTTCGGTTCATGATGTTTTCCTCCCTGACGTCCTGTGCGATGAACGTTTAGTCCAATACAAATCCTCTTACACGCGATGAACCCAATGTCACTACCAAAATTCTGAAACTCTTCGCCTCTCTTAATTTAAAAATCTATATTTTCGTATATACACCCATTTTCAAAATTCTCTGTAAAGACGTTTATAGCCCGTGACGCTGAATGTCTGAAAAATACATTAACTAACTTACTTAGATTGCATACATAACTCTCATACGCGAAGATAGAAGTTTGAATGTATATGTAGCAACTTCGACCATTCAACCGGCTCTGCTGATGATATCTTCCGCAGATATGCACGTCCCGCGCCACCTTCAAACTCCACTCCTCCCAATCTGCCCTGGAGTGATGGAATTGGTTCACCCTATCGAAGATTGGAAATGTGCACAGACCGAATTTTGACAAGCAGTTTCGTTTCGAGAAAATTCGACTTTTACCTAAGACGCATGCATATCCTATGTGTATTCGCAATTTTTTATTCCTGCTTGAATAAATGGGGTTTGCTAGTTTACTCTTGACTCTTACTATTGTCCAATTGTATGCATGATGCTGCAAACACGTCTATGTCGCGTGCCTATCGTGTGTGTAAATGCGATTTCCTTCATGAACCACTTGGATTGCATACGTAAAACTCATACGCAAAGATGGAAGTTTGAATGTCTTGGATTGCATACGTAAAACTCATACACAAAGATGAAAGTTTGAATGTATATGTGGCAACATCGAGCATACAATTGACTCTGCTGATGATTTCCACCACTGTTATCTAAGTTCCGCGCCGACATTTCTTCAGAAAATTCGACAGTTAACTATCCCTTAAGGATGACACTTACGGCGTCACGTCGCCTCCTAATTATTACACTATACTAAATGTTCAACACCGTGTTTTGGAGCTGCTGTGCAGGGGAGGGGGTTACTGCACTATTGACCACAATTCGAGTTTTCACATGCGCTATCGATTGGCATCTTGAAAATTATCAACCTCGATTTGAGGGATGATGCTAGGGTGAGCAGTGCCCGCACCTCAAATGAAAATTCGAGTTTTTGCAAGCGCTATCGATTTTCATCATGAAGATTGTGGTCACCGATTTTGGGGATGATGTGCAGGGGAGGGGGTATCCGCACTTTTGACCAAAATTCGAGTTTTCACATGTGCTTTCGATCGACATCATGAAAATTTTCGACATCGATTTGAGGGATGATGCTAGGGTGAGGGGGTACCCGCACTTTGGACCAAAATTCGAGTTTTCACATGCGCTATCGATTAGCATCATGAAAATTTTTTACCTCGATTTGAAGGATGATGCTAGGGTGAGGGGGTACCCGCACTTTGGACCAAAATTCGAGTTTTCACATGCGCTATCGATTAGCATCAAGAAAATTTTTTACCTCGATTTGAGGGATGATAGTAGGGTGAGGGGGGTACCCGCACTTTGGACCAAAATTCGAGTTTTCATATGCGCTATCGATTAGCATCATGAAAATTTTTTACCTCGATTTGAGGGATGATGCTAGGGTGAGGGGTATACCCCCACCTCACATGAGAATTCGAGTTTTTGCTAGCGCTATCGATTTGCATCATAAAAATTGTCGTCCCCGATTTTGGGGATGATGTGCAGGGGAGGGGGTATCCGCACTTTTGACCAAAATTCGAGTTTTCACATGTGCTTTCGATCGACATCATGAAAATTTTCGACCTCGATTTGAGGGATGATGCTAGGGTGAGGGGGTACCCGCCCTTTGAACCAAAATTGGAGTTTTCACATGCTCTATCGATTGGCATCATGAAAATATTCGACCTCGATTTGAGACATGATACTAGGGTGAGGGGGTGCCCGCACCTCACATGAGAATTCGAGTTTTTGCTAGCGGTATCGATTTGCATCATAAAAGTTGTCGTCCCCGATTTTGGGGATGGTGTGCAGGGGAGGGGGTGGACGCACTATTGACCAAAATTCGAGTTTTCACATGCGGTATCGATTGGCGTCTTGAAAATTTTCAACTCGATTTGAGGATGATGCTAGGGTGAGGGGGCACCCGCACCTCACATGAGAATTCGAGTTTTTGCAAGCGCTATCGATTTTCATCATAAAAATTGTCGTCCCCGATTTAGGGGATGATATCTAGGGGAGGTGGTGTCGGTCGCTGGTGGCGCCACCTCTGACGTTTTACCCGAATCACGTGAAGGGCCTTTGCTCTTTTTCCTCTGGTTCCTTTTGACAATTTCTGTATTACTTAGGTATTGCTTACTTCCTCATCGAGCTGGTCATTAAAAAACAGGACGATAAATTATCCGTCAAATGGTTGGGTTTCGCTACTCCGACTTAACCGCAAATGCTATTCTCTATTCTATGTCACGTGCATTGCATGTCTACAAACTCGAGTCACTACTTAGTCTATCCAATACATTAGTTCTTTTTGCATTGTTCAGTCATCTTCAATCGAACCGCACTTGGATTTCCACCATTTAATTCTCTCTCCCCTATATTTAATTACCAACGCATCCTCTTTTTCTTCCTGTCAAATTTTAAATCCCCTAACATCAAAGTCTCTTTCCGAAAGCTATACACCAAAAAGGATTTTTTTTCATGTTGACACCCTGTACATTCCAACCTCTCCCGCTCTTTGATATTACCCCCTGCCGAAGCAACGGATCTCTCTGCGATCTAGCTACCTTCCATATTTGGTCTTGACGACTAGACATATGTCTCATCTACGGATTTTCTCTCCCTGTGTCTTCCGAATAACTCTAACTTCGTTTACCGACAAAACATTACATCACTTTTCTCTCTGTATGTAAAATAGTTCTTTTGTTTTTTGAGAAACATCAAATCCTCTTTCCGAAAACCCCGAACATTTTTCATGGTGGAAACATGTACCCTTTGTTCATAGCCGACTTGTGCATACGTCTCCCGCTCTTTTGATATTACCCACCTGCCGAAGCAACGGATCTCTCTGCGATCTAGCTACCTTCCATATTTGGTCTTGACGACTAGACATATGTCTCATCTACGAATTTTCTCTCCCTGTCTCTTCCGATTATCTCTAACTTCGTTTACCGTCAAACATTACATCACTTAACTCTACGTATGTAAAATAGTTCTTTTTTTTTTGCGAAACATCAAATCCTCTTTCCGAAAACCCCGAACATTTTTCATGGTGGAAACATGTACCCTTTGTTCATTACCGACTTGTACATCCCAATCCCCTCCCGCTCTTTGAAATTGCACCCCTGCCGATGCAACGGATCTCTCGCGCATCATTTCCAGGTAACTTTCATATTTGGAGATGTTGTCTAGACATACAGGTCTTCCATCGGAATAACATTACCGCTTGCACGGCTCTCTCTCGATTATCTCTAACTTCGTTTTCATTGTAGTATTCAAACTCAACTTTTTCGTTAAAGTTCATCGAACTTTCAAAATCTTCATTAAAAAATGTATGACAGTAATGTGACTGTTATGAATTAATTTATGCATTAATGTATGAATGAACTTTATGAATGAATACTACAAGGTCAATTTTACGCTAGGGGTCAATGAACTTTTCAAGGTCAAATTCTGCCTATGTCCGGTATTCGCCGCCATATAATAACTACTCTTGAAAGCTTCCTTTATAGGAACAGCCGAATACAGAGGCGCTGTCCGGTGCCACCGTTACGGCGCATGTGGCGCAATGGCGATTATTCTAATTTGGCAAAATGATTTTCCCCCAGATGAAGCCATTTTGAATGATTGATTCTGAGATAAGCTGTGTGCTTTACGAAAAATATAAATTTATCTACATGCATTTAAAAAGACGAACCCCGAAAAAGTCAAAATTCGAGAGCTCCCAGCTCTTTGCTAAGCCTTGGCCGCCTTATCAAGATGGGCTGAAATTGCTCTAGAAAATTACTCCCGACTATTTCCAGTTTTCCTTGATGTAGTCTCTCACTTCCTGACATGTAGCCATGAATTACGCTGTGGTGTTTTAAGAAAAATTCTCATGACTATTTTGTCTAATTTTCTCTCTTTTCTATTTGTTTCAGGTAAGTCCAACAGATCACGGACCTCATTCCATTCATTCAAGGGGTCTAGAAAAATTGCTGCGAGATAGCACGTGAAAGTTTCGACACTGCAGGGTTTGTAACTAATAACTCGTCGCAGGTGTATGCAGAATTTATACAGAATGATAAGGGCAGCACTCATGATAGCAAGTCTCGTAAAGATAATTCGGATCAAGATTTAAGTTACTTTGATGAGATGGTAACGACCTTGGTAATTCGAGAACTACAATTCCTACGCAGGGCTATGTCAAACTAGAACTATTTTCACAAATCCTGCAGAAAATGTGTCTGGCTGATGGATAGGAAAACTCTAGTAGTGTACATTCATGTTCCAAGCTTTGAATAAAAAGTAAAGGCTTGGAGTCCGGGTTTTCAAAACAGGAGAGTCAAGACTTACTGGGTGAGTTTTCCCCCCAGAAAATGTGTCGTATTTTCTTCATCTGTTTACGATGTGATGATAGATTTTTATGACGGAAATGTTTTGCAAACTGAACAAGAAATTGTTGTTAAAAGCCCCTACAGTATTTGTGAAAGTTCCGACAACTATTTGAAATAAATTTTTAAAGATCATGCTATTGGCTTACCAATCGGTGTATTGATTGAAGCATTTCTAAATGAAGAGATGGAATATTTCTTACCTGGAAAAAAAGAAAAACAAGCATTAGATTTTTAGGTATACTTCTGAGGAAAAACTAATTAGTTATCAAAAAATAGCACAGCTTACACAAACCGTGCTTTTTTTTGTTCGCTCTCACAATAGATTTTTCTTTTGAGGACACAGAATGATAGCCAACAAGTCCCGCAACAAAGAATAGATCTGCTCTTCGACTCCGACAACCGCGGTCTCGTCATGCGGGAAGTATCTAGACGGAAACGAAGGCGCTTATGAGAGCAGATGTCGCTCCAGCCAGAGTCGTCGGAGGAAAATAATGTATTCAAGCTGTACACACTAAAGACAGAACATTGCAGACATGTTATTAGTGCTTCCCATGGGTCAAACGCTCGATTTTACACTTGCTGTGCCCGCGGTCGAAGTAGACATTTTCTGAGCGCCGCGGTGTTCCATGCCCGACAACCCATGCGCTATCCACGCGTTTCATAACGTAACGTTCGTTCGCACGGAGAGCCGAAGTTCTCACACTGGCGCGGTCGCACAACGCGAAAAACCCGCGTTGCCGCCTGAGATGGGAAATAGTATGAAAGAAGATTTAAAAGTGAAAAAATGCACCGTCTAGTGACGTCAACTGGCGGCATTTCTCATTTGAACACGTACATTTCAGCAGATTACATCATTTAGTCATACAGGGTGTCTAGTTTTTTCCATTTTGGGAAATCCTTATTTTTCCTGATTTCTGACTGCTGAATCCTGATTTCATAATTTTTCCAAATCCTGATTTTTTGCGGAGAAAAATTAAAATTTCTGCATAAGCGTATGCGAAAGCAAGAAAAAATCCGATCGGACGCGGCCGACTTTTCTCAAATCCTGATTTACGACCGATTTTTCCTCAGATCCTGATGAAATCGGGATTAAATCCTGATTGACCTCAAATCCTGATGGAATCGGGAAAATCGGGATAATCCTGATGCTAGACACCCTGGCATAACACCTCCAATAGTTCGTCACCTTCCGGGCAAAGTATCAAGAGCGCCATGCGACGTTTCAAAATTTCCGCCGCCATTTTTTTTTTGCAGAAAAATTGTTCAACGAAGCTATCCGAAAATTTCATTGGATTTTCTTTGTGCTGCCGATAAAATTCAGTGACATCTTCGAACAGATTCAACCAACAATTTCTCTGTTAAAAATAAAGTGGCGCAGGAAATTTTGAAACGTCGCGTGGCGCTGGTGATAATTCTCTCGGAAGGTGACGACATGTATTTTAGCCGATTAGATCATGTTGTCATATCACCTCCAAAAATCGTTGGATTTTTGAACCAAAGGGATCCTCGTGTTCAGTTCTCTCAGTAGTTTCCACTTAAACATGAATTGAATCAAACTTCAGACACCTGTAAATTCACCACTGTTCGACGCGTCACCAGAAGTCATCATTGGCTGAGATTAAAAGCACTGTCCGAAACTGACCTTTCTGCACTGCTGGCGCGGTAAAGGCGTAAGTCTAGAAAAATGGACTACATTTCGCAATTTGGAACTATAAATTCTATCCCGGTTTAAAAACAACGTATGTGCCATTAGTTTCCCTATGCACATAAGTGTTTTTCCAGAAGAGCCATAATTTATACGAGGGGCGTTCAATACGTAAGTATCCTCCCTCTCTAAAATCCATAAGAATGGACCAATTTTAAAAAACTTGGGCTCAAATCTTTCTTAGGATATTTTGAGTTCAACAAAACAAACCGCAACAAAATCGGACTATGTGCGGCCGAACGCGAGCCGTTTGAACGCGCCGAGGTGCTCGACGCTCCCGCCGAATCTGCGAGGATTTGAAGTCCGCTACAGGAGAAGAGCTTCTCTGCAAAGCCTCAGTCCTTCATCACTGACGAAAAATCAAAGAAATTTGTGTAGAATAAGGGGCTTACCTCACTTCTCCACATAACCAGCTCGATCCAAGCAAGTCTGATACTAAGACTAAGACTAAGAGAACAGCTTTTGGATGCCTCGTGCGTGGAAGTCTTTCAGCTGACCGCGGATGAAAGATGGACGGCTTGTTTGACCTCTTCCACTGATTCAAAATCAACTCCTCCGAGTTCAGATTTCAGATACGATGATAAATGGCAAACCAGACCACCATTTATTCCCGTTCCTGAAATCTGAACTTGGAGGAGTTAATTTTGAATCAGTGGAAGAGGTCAAACAAGCTGTCCACTCTTTCATCCGCGGTCAGCTGAAAGACTTCCACGCACGAGGCATCCAAAAGCTGTTCTCTTAGACTTAGTCTCAGTATCAGACTTGCTTGGATCGAGCTGGTTATGTGGAGAAGTGAGGTAAGCCCCTTATTCTACAAAAATTTCTTTGATTTTTCGTCAGTGATGAAGGACTGAGGCTTTGGCAGAGAAGCTCTTCTCCTGTAGCGGACTTCAAATCCTCGCAGATTCGGCGGGAGCGTCGAGCACCTCGGCGCGTTCAAACGGCTCGCGTTCGGCCGCACATAGTCCGATTTTGTTGCGGTTTGTTTTGTTGAACTCAAAATATCCTAAGGAAGATTTTGAGCCCAAGTTTTTTAAAATTGGTCCATTCTTATGGATTTTAGAGAGGGGGGATACTTACTTATTGAACGCCCCTCGTAGTTCCAAATTGCAAAATGCAGTCCAAATGTTTCTCTGCCCTCGGCCGAACATATTTTCACTGGACCCTGTCTTCTGCTTTAGTTGCTTCGGTAACGTTCGAATTAGGCAGACGGCGAATATTAGTCTTCTTTAAGTTGCCTACTAGGGTATTAGTCGATTAGTACGGGCGCAGGATTAATCATTTTGACAGACGCGACGCGGCCGAAACAATTTGACGGGACGTCCATTGCCCACCGCACAACTGTCAGCCTAGATGAACTATATTTTCCGATGAGGAATCACAATTTCTGACTCAAACATCAAAGTGACAATCCACATAGAGGAACTAATGACACATATCGATTGCCAAAGTGCGAAACTACGTATTGACGTATCTCTGATTGCGAAAATAGCGTCGTGAAAAGGATATTTTTCAGAACTTGAGTGAAATCCGCTAATATAACTTCAGAAATGGATATCCGCAAGGGATTACAATTATTTGCCACTGCGAAAAGTTCAAAATAAGGAAAAACAAATTTCATGCTTTCAAAAAACTTTAAAGTAGGTGCGAACTCTATCGAGCGAAGTTTACAAAACTCGCGTTGTGCTTTCCTTCGTACTTAGTACTTTTTGTGGTGGGAAATCATGTTCATCCCTTGCAAGGAATCATTTCCGAAGTTACATAGCTGACACTTACACAAGGTTTCCAAGAATTTTCATTTTCGTGACGTTATGTTGGGTATCTCGTTGAAACTCCCTCGATCACATAATGTAAACCAAACAGGGCCTCCTTAGGGAAGGAGCTGTGAAAAGCAAGACCATGAATTGATAATACATACGACCCGTTTTTTCGGTTCAAACTTGACGCGACTCGAATCAATCCTGTTAAACTTACACCCAGAGAAATTTCGACAGAAAAGTTTGGTTAGGGAGGTAAAACAAAACATAACCCTAGCCTTCGGTTGACAGTTTCAAGAGAAGAGGCAAGCTAGTTTTCTTGAAGAAATTTAATAAAAACGAGTGGTGAACACGAACGTCGCGATCGGAGGAATGCACTCTCCTAGTCCCTCCCTCCATTGTTTTTCGCGCTGAATTCAACGCTAATTGTATAAAAATCAACACGAAATTTATGTTGGTTTGTGTTTCACTTCTTATGTAAACCAAAAGTACTTTGGAAAAAAAAAAACACATTGGATCTAGGGTCCAGACTCTTAAAAACATCGACAAGAAAAAATACTCTTGATTCAATCAGATTTAAGCTTAAATCAAGAAGCAAGCCTCTTGATTTGAGCGGATTTCCTTTTGATTTAAGCTTAAATCTGATTGAATCAAGAGTATTTTTTCTTGTCGGTGTTTTCAAGAGTCTGGACTCTAGATTCAATGTGTTTTTTTTCCAGTGTAAGAGAAGAACACAAATATGTCTATTAGTGTAGTCTTCTATCCGTTCCACTGTGCGCCCTTATTAGACCGCGCACACTCGAATTCTGTTCGGGGGGCAGAGGTTCAGAATAGGTCGAGTTGCGCCGCCGCCGCTGCTGCTCCTCGGCCCGAATATAATAGCTGATTAATTTCTTTCGTTTAACCTTCTTTTTTTTACATAATCCAAATGACTGTCGAATTGCAATGAAATGTCAACGGGACCCTCCGCGCGCGGTCCGAGGCCTCCGAGGTAAGCTCTGGCTTCTGTTTGTTCTCCAATTATAAACCACCGCCGACTATCGCAACAGCAACTATCCGTTCGGTGATCGAGGATCGAGGGCACAAGAATTCCTCGCGATGAGTTAAGGAATCCCCTTCAAATAAATTGGCTGATGATGCTGTTTAAGCCTGATGAGTTAGAGAGAACACGCCGCACAGAGGATCGAGTCAATAGGAGAGGTCGGACAAAATTTGGAAACTTTAAAACAGGGTGTCTACTAAAACAGGCTGGCCAAAAACCAGTACTTCTACAGTACTTTTTCAGTGCATTCCCGAGAAATTCAGTACCTCCTCAACGGAAAAATGCAGTGTTTTTTTCAGTACCTCCATTAGACAAAATTCGAAAAATTATAAAAATTTGAATTTCTTTCTCAAATTGCGACAAAAATGGAAAATTCTGGACCTTCTAACGGAAATTCCGCGCTTTTTCAGTACTTCCAGACCGCCCTTAAAAAATCAGTATTATTTCCGAACTTTCTGGAAATTCCGGACTTGTAGACACCCTGTTAAAAGCTTATAACTGAGTTTATGCAAAATTTTGAGGTTCCAAAAGTGGTTCCACAGGTTTCTCGTAAAATTTTCTCATAAAAGCACCCATTGGACTTTAAAATGTGACGAAATAAACATCAATATTTGCAGTTTTAGTCAAAAATTTCATGTCGGACTTCACTAAATGACTCAATCCACTGTGCGCCGTGGATTAAGCCCGAGGCCTCACGGCTGAAAGTGAAGCGCTCGGGTGGCTTAAGTGGAGGTCGTTGGGTCATTGATGAGCCCTAAATTCCATTGGATCCGTGAAATTGTTACGTCGATGACTAATGATGCCGGCAGCCACCGACCGAGGAAATTCATAGTCGCGCCTTAAAGAAAGACTCCTCACCCTATAAAGATATTATTATTACTTAAGATAAATAAGGGAATGATGCTATTAGACGATTCATTCTCCTTGACCAAAGATTATAAAAAAGTATAAATCCGGATAGTCATTATTGAAATAATAACGAGATGATGTAAAATTTAGGGGCTTTTAAGGGGTACTTGCTCAGGGTGTTTACTAAAACAGGCTAGCCAAAAATCAGTACTTATACAGTACTATTTTTCAGAACATTCCCAAGAATTTCAGTACCTACTTAACAGAAAAGTTCAGTACCTTTTCAGTACCTCCATTTCCGTCACATTTTGTCGAAATTCGGAAAATTTCAAAATTTTGATTTTCTCGCTCAAATTGCGACAAAAATGAAAAATTCCGGACCTTCGAACGGAATTTCCGCACTTTTTCAGTACTTCCGGACCGCCCTTAAAAAATCAGTACTATTTCCGAACTTTCCGGAAATTCCGGACTTGTAGACACCCTGGGTGGCATATATGTTGTTTTAAAAATGAGCTAAAAATAGTGGTGCCTCATTGCAAAATATGGGCCAAATATAAGTGTTCCAAATTAACCGACTTTTTTCTCAGTGTGGACCATAAACTCGACCGAACCCAAAATCTCCGAGCTAGCGCCTCCATTCTGAAACCGAGCCCCATATTCAACTGCACTCCGCTAGAAGCACACAATCACCCGGGTTTCCCGTCGGGAGTTGCGTCTTTCTTCGAGGCGAGCGGATTCGGCGGCGGAAGCTCCCAGGCCCGGAGCCCGCGGCGCCGGCGCTAGGATGACGACCGAAAACAATGAAAATGCTCTTGAGATGCAGCTCGCGGAAGAGTTCTACAACCGCGGACGCGCGCGCCCTCGCACGCAGACGTAATCCCTCACGCGCGCGCGCCGCACACAGGGCTCATTATTGATATTGATAGACACATAATAAGCTAAAGGAAAAATGCAACGATGCTATTGATTGAAACGGGTGGTTGTAATGAACAAAGGAGATGACTCGTAAGATTGACTAACGGCAACCGGCGAGAGCTCTTCCCTACACCGCCGTGCTAAGGAAAATCGCCGAGTAAGCATTCGAAAATCGAACGGTGCAAACTTTCCTCTCAGAAAATATTAATTTTTGAAGGGAGTTAGTTATTGATAATATTCCTTGAAATGTTTAAACCTTCTTGATCAAATCATGAGCAAAATTCTCTGGAAAATTGAAATGAAAATATTTAAAAAATTTCCTGAAAATTCTTAGTCAGTCAAAGGAAATTTGACGACGCCTGACGGTTCATACGACGTCCTTCCTTGGCACGACAGTATAGTTTATCAATTTCCGCCTTAATCTATTACAACCATCCCTTTCAATAAATGTGATCGCTGTATTTTCCCTTTGCCTCCTTTGTCTATAGCTTTGTCTATCAATATCAACAATCAGCCAGCTGAAAAGTAAGTCTATTGGAGCGGTGGGACATAATGCAGAAACTTTAAACGCTTAAATCTGTATTAATATGAAACGTTAAGGTTCAAAAGTGGTTCCATAGCTTTAATCGTAAAATTTCCTACAAGAGGCATTTCTTCGAGTTAAAATTGGACGTATTTCTGTCAAGCAGAACTAAAAGCATCGAGACATGAGCCCTGAGACTCATAAGGATTTATGAACAGCAAGGCTCACGTCATAATGCACATAGTTCCTTTTGACAGAAATGCGTCCAATTGCAACGAGAAAAACATGAAAATTTGCAATTTTAGTCATGTCCGACCTCCTCTAGAGACTCGCTCGCCTGTGCGCAGGCCGGGTCTTTGAGTGTGTGCGTGCAATTAGTTACGTTTACCGGAACTTGCTTTAGAAACGCGGCCAAGACGGCTCAGAGCCGAGCTTATCTCCGACTGCGCAAGAGACGTCTACTCGTCTAGGATCCCCGTTTCTTTAGTAATGAGCGGCTCAGATGACCAAAGGAGGTCTAGCATTGTTTTTCATCTTCGGAGCTTCGAAGTTCGAACCAAGATTCGAGCCTATCCTCTTTCCAGGGGCCTGATTTCGACGGCACTCGATTTTCCGGACCGCGACCACCCTGTTCAGACCAGAGGGTCCGGAAAAATCGTACCTCTGAAGAGGATAGCGACGAAATTACAGGGGGGAAAGTACGCGGAGAAAAAAAATTCATGCGCGTGGGACCCGAAGTTGAGGTCAAATGGATCTCTGAAGTTATCGGATCACGTATCTAAAAACTTGAGGTGCAGCTGCCGAATTTCGGGTCAGACATCTGAAGTACTTCGATATAGGTATACCGAAGGGTTCGGATCACACATCTGAAGCACTCCGGTACACACCGAAGTGCCTCGATGTCTAACCCGAACTTCGGCAGCACGACCTCAAGTTTTCGGATGCGTGATCAGAAAACTTTAGAGATCCATATGACCTCAACTTCGGGTCCCATGCACGAAGTTCTTTTCTCCGTCTTAGAGGAAGTCGCGTATTTTTCAGGCTTTTCAGAGCTCGTGGATCAAGAAAGACATGACATTTGTATTTATCTGGGTCGCAAAACTTTGAGAAGAGACGGAATTTTTACTTATCGAGGCGCGTACGTGCTGTAATTGCGGCACAATTGTGGTACTACCCCAATTTGTTAGATGATATGGGCATTTCCAATTAATTTTGGTAGTACCGCGACATTAAGGATAGTAACATAGGTAATTTATTGACATACTACCACAATAAATTAGAAAATTCCAAGAAATACAGGGTCCAAGTTGTGACTTAACCCCTACCTCTTTTTGTCCGTGTAGTTTTCGACATAAAATTGCAGTAAATCATCACAAAAGTAATGTCTAATCACTCAGCACTCCTACTAACTGCTACACGTAGCATTACATAATTCCATAGATTACAATTAATACAGCTACTCGAAGACAGTAAGAAACAGACTGTGTAACATAACAACGTGGTGGATCTCGTCCCTGGATTACTTAGATTCACCTAACAGGGCATCTTCGACTTCGGAAAGAGGTGAAGAGTTCACTCGGCACCTTTCGCTGACCAGTTATCACCCGGGACCCGGGCGGGATAATCACTGTTTATTTATTACTAAATCCGGGCTCGATTAGCTCAGGCCTGAACATCAACAGAAGCGCGAGAGGCCGATTCCAGCGTTGTCATGTTTCCCCACTCGTTTTTTTCACAGTTCATTCTAATTCAAACTAGATATTCGGCGTCTTTCTTAAAGTTTTGGGTATATACTCTTCTCCTACAAAACCGCTAAATGTTGCCATTTTTGGCGGTAGTGATAGTCAAATAGCATATAATTATGTTCCATGACAAGATTAAAAATCCTGTTTTAAGCCCTTGCTCATGGTATTTATGATAACAAAGCACCCGTTGCTGGGAGAGGTGGCTCGAAACTTACGTCATTTTTCCACTGAAGCGTGCGGATGTTAAAGGAAATACGTGTGGCGAGAAATGTTTGTGAAATCGCTTGATAGTAAGATGCGTTCACTCTCAAAAAATAGTATTCCGGCAAAAACTGAATTTCTGAAAATTTGGCGGCCAAGACCTCTTTGAAAAAACCCATTCAATTGTTTTTTTTTCCCCTAAAGAAATAAGGAAGAAGAAAATATGTACATGGCCAAATCGAGATCAATATACTCCAAAACACACCCCCTCCCCCTCTTGGGAGATCTGAAAGCACCTTGGAAGGCTTGACTCCAGTTTTAAAATGATTCACAATTCTATTTTCTAATGAAAACTCAAAATCTGGTAAACGCCGTCAGGTGCTTCTAAAACTAAGCCACAATAGCTTCCATTTAAATGGTAGCCGATGGCCTGAGAAAAAGAAGTCTGTCTCTTAATAGTTAAGTGCATTTCGGTTCCTTTATTTTAGTGAGAAACACAATACTCAATTTTATCAACGTTTAGTGGCGCCTATCAAGTTTTGGGCTTCTAATCTTCACCAAGGAAACATACATATACATTTGATTCAAGATATTGGTGGACGGTTTGACAACGCTGGGTTCAGCTACCAGTGCGGCGTTTTTAAATAATTATAAATAATTACGGGCTGCGGCACTCTTATTGCTTGACAATGAGAAACAAATCAGCGGCCGTACGATAGCCGGGTGCGAACGTTCCGTAGTCCGCAGTCAACACATCGCTAGCTGTCTTTTTTACTGTGCAGCGTTGCCAGATTTCTACAATATTCATCAGGTTTCATACATTACGAAGGTATGAACAACGTGTATACGCAGCAGCAATAAGGAGTGCTCCTTTGGGCGTTTAGATATTGATGCACAGAAAAGAGCTGAAAACTACAAGTCGACAAGTATTTCGGCTGGGGACAGTTATGTTGGCTGAGGTGCGACTTTTTAAACACCCTGTGTATGATGTAAAGTGTGCCTGAATACCTATAATAAATGAAAATATTTCTTCAATTTATCGAGAAAATCCCTCAATTTTTGCTTGGCGGACAATTCATTGATGGGGAAAAGAGCGGACATTTTTTATTTACGTTAGATCTGTTCGATTTTCTTATCCTTGCGGTCAAGTCTCCCGATGTAAAGCCAGCAAGGGTCCAGCATTGACAACCGCGAAGCTCTGGAGCTGGTTGTTGGGACTATCGGGTCGTTAGATCTGCGTTAGGAAATTGTGATGTGAACCACAACCACCAGTGGTGAGGCGTGAGTGATCGATTATTATCGATATTTCTCCCATTTAAAGCTATGGTAAAGACTCGATTACAAAGATGCTCGTTGCAGCACCCTTCTAGCGATCCTTTACCACAGGTTTAAATGGCAGATCAATCGATACATCGCAAAGTACGCCACGCTATTGACAACCACTTGACACAATCTATTGCCCGCCTATTCGATCAGCATTCGGAGGCCTGCAATCTGCATATGTTCGACAAAATTTCCAAAGGTGCTGGGGCCACGTTCCTGAGTCATGTCCGTCAGTGACAGTGTAACAACGAGTTAAACACTCCGCTCAAATCTCGCAGCTGTAACTAAAGTTCTTTCCCTTAATCTGTTCTTCGTCAGAGGTCAGCGTGATTTACGAGGTGATAAAGAAAGGGTTTGAGAAATTCGTAAGAGGCTTAATTGAAAGTATTTTAGGGCCCTGCAGATAGAGAGATTCTAATTGGAGATTCTAGGAATCCTATTGCAAGATGGAAGACCTGAAATTATCTCTATGTAGAATTTGGATAAAAATCACTGACAGTTTTCTGAACTTTGGAAACCGTAGCTTTCGAGGTGTTAACTGTGGATCCCATGTCCGCTTGGGAAAAAAGTCTCAGATTGGAGCTATACTGCTGTGCTAAGGAAGAACGCCGCACGAGCCTTCAGGCGTTGCCTTTCCTTCAAGAAGAACCGAATTCACTGAGAAAATTGTACTTAATTTTCCTCAAAATTTTCAGTCAATTTTTTTTCACGATTTAATCTAAAATGTCTAAAAATTCCAAGGAAACATATGCTTAAATTTGCTCAAAAATACACACTGGAAAAAAAAAACACATTTGATCTAGAGTCCAGACTCTTAAAAACATCGACAAGAGAAAATACTCTTGATTCAATCGGATTTTTGCTTAAATCAAGAACCAAGCCTCTTAATTTAAGCGGATTTCGTTTTGATTCAAGCAAAAATCCGATTGAATCAAGAGTATTTTTTCTTGTCAATGTTTTCAAGAGTCTGGACTCTAGATCCAATGTATTTTTTCTTCCAGTGCATGTTTTATTGGGGGTAAATTTGGCAACTCTCGAATGTTCATACGGCGTTTTTCCTTAGCACAGCAGTATCGCAAAATCTCCTAAAATTGCGCCCCTGCTGATTCACCTCCATCACGACTCGCTGTGTTTCATTCCACTCGCCTGACCGTGCGCGCTTCCCTCTGTTGCAGGTCTTATGACTCTCAGCTTGGAGATCAAAGTGCAAGACACCTCCAAGCGTCCGAACGAGCGTCAGAAGCGGCTCATCCCTTACATGATGTTCTACCTGACGGGGCAGACGCCCTCGACGGCGGCGCCCTACGCCTACACCCCAGCGACGGCCCCGGACGCGCCCAACAAGCTCGAGAACCACCTCGTCCAGAACTACCTGGCCTCGACCGGGGCCCAGTACTACTTCCTGCCGCAGCCCGTCCTCCAGGAGCAGCTCTTCCGCCGGCTCCCGTACCTCGTGGCGTCGCAGCAGCTCCAGGAGTTCCCGCAGAGCTACGAGCCCCCCGTCTACAAGACCGCCAAGCCCATCACCAAAGAGCGCAACAACCTCAAGTCCCTCCAGCTCTTCCACAACCCCTACACTGGTCTCCCTCTCGAGCAGTACCAACTCTTCAAACAGAACCCCAAGGTACCTATCACTGGAAAAAAAAAAAAAAAAAAAAAAAAAAAAAAAAAAACACATTGGATCTAGACACTCTTAAAAACATCGACAAGAAAAAGTGCTCTTGATTCAATCAGAATCTAGCTTAAATCAAGAACCAAGCCTCTTAATTTAAGCGGATTTCGTTTGGATTCAAGCAAAAATCCGATTGAATCAAGAGTATTTTTTTCTTGTCAATGTTTTCAAGAGTCTGGACTCTAGATCCAATGTGTTTTTTTCTCCCGGTGATTCATTCCTTTATTTCTGACCATCGGTGCTATCAGATAATTGGGAATCGAGGGATCAGTGGCGATCCATTTTTGACAACTGTTTATTTCCTCAAATGAAAGGTATTCATAGGAGGATATGCGAGCCACGCAAACCCCATGCATATACAGTTTAGAACCTTGGCTATCCGCGGTCGTTCATAGGAATGCCATTTTGCTTCCTTGGGTGAAAAAAATGTAGGTAAAACGTATGGAAAAAGCAGTCGCCCGCAAATACTCCGACTCAAAAGCTCTGACAACCACTCATGGTTTCTTCAGATTACCGCCGCGGATAATCGGGAACCAGGGTCCTACTGTGGATCATTTTACTTAAGTAATAGTAATGGCAGCGGAATGCTAGAATTGTTGGACACTCAAGTGTAGAGCATTCACTAAAATATCTAAAACAAGGTGTCTAGTTTGTTTTTTCATTTTGAGAAATCTTAATGAAATCCTGATTTTTCCTGACTTTTGACCGCTAAATCCTGATTTCATAATTTTTCCAAATCTTGATCAAAACCTGATTTTTTGCGGAGAAAAAGAGGCGAATGTAACTTCACGGCGGTAGCTCGATAAAAAAATCCGATCGGACGGCCGACTTTTCTCAAATCCTGATTTTACGACCGATTTTTTCCCAATTCCTGATTAATTCGGGAATAAATCCTGATTGACCTCAAATCCTGATAGAATCGGGAAAATCCTGATGCTAGACACCCTGTAAAATTTCAAAAACTTGTTCGATACGTTTTAGTCCCTTATACCTCTATGCTTGCAGGTCTTCTCAGTTACTCATTTCAAGACCCTGAACCGACCTCAGTTCGACAACTCTGAGGCGCCCCAGAGGCAGCAAATCAAACAATACAACCAATCCCAACGGCCAGACGTTAAATACGTCCTAAAATACGTGCCCACCTATGCGCCAACCTACGCGCCGACGTACGCGCCTCAGCGGGATGCCACCCTTTCTGACTACGCGGAGCCCGAGATCCAGAAACCCGACGTCGACAAGCTCACCGCCGAATACTACTCGCAACACAAACTGCTAAACGCCTTGCCTACCTACCAGGCGCCCAAGCACAACGTGTTGCCTACCTACCAAGCACCCAAGCACGAGGAGCTGCCTACCTATCAAACGCCAAAGCATGAGGTGAGTGCCAAATCACTCTTAATTGATTCATTGCCTTTCAAGTAGCTCGAGTAAAGCTTATCATCCAGCACTTCCATAAATTAGCATCATTAAAGAATCATTGTCCTCTTTTTTTTTCTTTTTTTTCTTTTCTTTTTTTTTGTATACATATACACAGTGTAAGTCGGCAATCACATACCTCGTTTGCTGGGTCTGAAAATCTCCGCTTCTATGTTACTTATTTTTTTGAAGGAGAACAAATCGACAACATTCCTTGAAGTTTTTGCAGAATTTTCTTCGAACAGAGAGGAAAAATCAAGGCAGGTTTAAAGGATTGTCGTTGAGTAGTTTTCCGTTTAAAAAATGAAGTATGACAGGAAGTCTGCGACGCCGCAAATCGAGTTATGTGATTGCCGACTTACACCGTCGATATATGGTTTTGAGGCGTTTTATCTGAGAGATACTACAGCCTTGGATGGGAGCTGAGAATAATAGGAGGGTGATTTTTTCAATTATAATAGGTTTAAGAGGATAAAGCGTTATGTAGGTTAAGGGATTCGGGTTAGTATTCTGTAGGAAATAGAAGATCAGCAGAAATTGTATGAGTTGAAGATACATTGATTTGTGTTACCTTTTTTCTGATATCACTGTCGTTTTTTTTTTTGAACACTTGTTGACTTCATTCGGACACATTCACTGGAAAAGAAAACACATTGGATCTAGAGTCCAGACTCTTGAAAACATTGACAAGAAAAAATACTCTTGATTCAATCAGATTTAAGCTTAAATCAAAAAGAAATCCGCTCAAATTAAGAGGCTGGGTTCTTGATTTAAGCTTAAATCTGATTGAATCAAGAGTATTTTTTCTTGTCGACATTTTTAAGAGTCTGGACTCCAGATCCAATGTGTTTTTTTTCCAGTGTTCACATCATCACAGATAAAGTAATATTTGATTATTTCAGGTTTTGCCTACCTACCAGGCACCGAAGGACGAGGAGCTGCCTACCTACGAAGCGCCGAAGCACGAAGAGCTGCCTACCTACCAGGCGCCGAAGCACGAGGGGTTGCCTACCTACCAGGGACTGCCCAAAGCCCCGAAGAACGGTGGCGTGCAGGGGCTGGCGCAGATCCTGCAGACGCTGCAGCGGGCGAACGCGCTGTACCAGCCGCGATTGCCGGTGAGCATGAAGGCCATCTACAGCTACCTGGAGAAAGACCCGGACGACAACTCGCTGCAGAGCCTCGAGGAGGAGAAGGAAAGTCTCCCCGCGGGACCCGCCGGGTTGCCCGACGACGATGAGGGGGGCACACCCGGGAAAGCGGGCGTCGACTACCCGGCCCTATCCATCGTACCCCACACCAAGTTCAGCTGCAAGACGCAGAGGTACAAGGGCTTCTTCGGGGATCCCGATACTAACTGTCAGGTCAGTTTCTTTTCCTTTTCAGGCTCACCTCAAGACAAGGTAGGAAATTTAGTATTACAGCACGGCTTTTCACAACGAAATACTACGCAAGGCACGATGAGGTCAAAAACTTTCAAAATTGACTCATAAATGGACGTATTTCTGCTGAACGGCCAAATTCAGTTACCTTGCCTTCAGTTACATGCCGCAATCTTGGACAAGGTAGCATTAAACTAAAGATAGAAAATGTGTAAGAAAAACAGTTCACTCAAGATAAACTGCGATTTGCAATTTTTCAAATGCCTTTTCTGCACAGTCTATATAAATTCTCAACTATTTTTCGAATATGCCCTAATGATTTAATGCTCTTCATTGCCTTTCATTACAGGTATGGCACTACTGTGATTTGAACGGTGGTCAAGCTTCCTTCCTCTGCCCAAATGGCACGCTTTTCAGTCAGCAAGCTTTAACGTGCGACTGGTGGTTCAACGTTCGATGCGATGCAACAGCCCAACTTTACGTTCTGAATGAGCGACTTTACAAATACATTCTTCCAATGAAACCTAGCTTCCCCGAGGATTATTCTGGCCCAGAGGCTGACAACTACATCCATCTCAAGTTCCAAGAGGCTGAGAAGAAGCGGAAGGAGAAGGCAAAGAACCAGACTGCCATGCACGAGAATGCACAAAAGGAGAAGGAACCGCCGCAGGTGATAGATGTCAATAAGCAAGTCACGTTAGAAGACTTCCTCACCAAGAAAAGTATACAAATCAAATGAAAGCCTGCTAATGCAGGTTTGGTCTGCGAATTTTGAAACTGAGAATGAGAGAAAGGCTTGCTAGACAGTCCACCTCCACATGCTATTGAAACATCATGTACATGAAATTCAAAGACGATAAATGAATAGAATAAACTTCTGTACCTTAGAGTCATGAAAATTGGGCTACATAAAAGCTTTTCGTTCATTGATGAGTTAAAACCATTAAATACCGTTGATGTTATTGGGTTGCTGCAATGTAAATACGTCATAAGAATGGTAAGTGGTTATCTAAACGTCTTACCAACATCATTGCTACAAATTTGAGGATAATCTTAGTTTCAAAATTCACAGGCCAAACTGACAAATGCAGGACTTCTGAAGTTAAACGACTGATCTCAGACTTGATTACCGTAGCTCAGGAGTGTATGAAAATAACGAGTTACCTTTACATGATCAAAGCAGCTCAAACCGTGATTGATAAAAAAATTTCTTTTGTGAACAGTGAATTTATCTCATAGATAAAATTCAATTTCTACATCACTGAAACAGTTTGAAACTGCACTTGGACGAGAAACTCATGGAGCAAATGCAAGGGCTTCTTAAATTTTAAAACTGACTGAGTATTGATGAAATATTGATGGAAGTCTTTGATTGCTCTTTGCACTGCAAAATTTGAAAAGGTTACCTGAAGTAATTTTATGATGGTTAGTGGAGGGTATGAAAATTTAACTACTCTTTGAGCAACTGTTCGAAAAATATTCCTTTGAAGTACCAAAAGGCCATCATTTTCACTGCTCAATGACTGGCTGAAACCCATCCTCCCGGAACAGGCTGATATTTCTAACACATCAATGACGATGAAAAATCAAAACTCACTTGGATCAAAAAATTACTGAAGTCTCAAATCCTGTCAAAAAGCTACCATCAGAAGGCTGAAAATAGCTGAAGTCAAAAAGCAGGCCACTTTACAAAGGTGATGATAAGCACGGATATGATTTAACCTTCCAGAATGCTCTATGCCATTATTGCCATTAAAACCAAACACACAAAATTATCAGTGCCAAGACTTTGACAATTACACTCCTTGCCATACTGAACGGTTGTACCGTGCAATCAAAGAGAATCTATGAAACGTGATTGACTACAGAAAAAGATACCTTAGTGTACTAGATCACATTATCCAGTGCTGCAATTTTTGTGAGGTTGGATAAAAAATCAAAATTTGAGCATTTGACGGAAAACATTCAATGTTTCATAGGATGGGAAAAGAATAAAGGGAAAATAAGTGCTATGGGGGGGGGGGGTAATACAGATCTGAATTTTTTTTTTGGGGGGGGGGAGGAGGGGCGGGAAGTGAAACCATTGTCATTTTTCAATGTTTTCTCATTTTAGGAATTTTACATTTTTACAGACTAGCTTCGGAATCCATGTTGTGGATTCAAGGCTCACTTTCTACTTTCTAATAAGAAATAAGTCATTAGCTGTACAGTAGCGTTAAGTCATTCATTGTAAATGTGTGTTAGGAGTACATATTTTAGAGCTGCCATATTTTTTAAAATTGTATGCTGTTCTAGACACACACAAAATTTGGTCTCGTATTTCGAGAATTTTCTCATTTACTAAAGCACTGTTTTTGTTAGTATTTATTTCTTGTACACATTTTAAAAAGAGAGATCATTCCAGTTCTTGTTTTCTAAAACCTGTGGCAGCTCAAATGAAAGGCCTGTAAATAGTTTTTTTTTTTTTAAAAACAAAAGTCTGTACAGAATTATTTAACATTTTTCAATTTTAGGTCAGTGAAAATAATGTAGTAGGAATTACATTAGTGTGATAATTTCTTCATAGAAAATTTTGGCAGAGTCTTTGCAACGAACTAAAATACTTCGCAGGAAATTGATTTCAAAACTGACAAATAATACTAAATGTTTTAGTAACATTAGATAAAATATTGAGTAAACTGCGTATAGAGATAGATAATTCCTACAATGTAAAACGAAGGACATGATTTGAGTAAGATGACACTAAACAGACTTAAATGGAAATTCACTCTTCAAGACTCAGTTCCACAAACTGCATCAATGCAGTGAAAAAAGCCCTTCCAACATGAAACGTTGAATCGACAAGGCTGTGCTAAATTCATTGTTATATTGAATTTGTTTGTAACTTAAGAGATAATGTAATTTTAAAGATGTAAATATGAAAAGTAAGATTAAGGCTGCATACATTTACACGTAATACAGAACTAGGAGGGTTTGAAAAGTGCCATTTGTGGGGAAAATAAATTTAAAAAAAAAAATCCCACTTTCCTACCAGTGACGACCAAAAAACAACAGACTTTACATTCAATACAATGTAAAATGATGCCCGATTTGGTCATGAAAAGTTCAACTTAGTTTCACTTTCATAATTTTTGGTAAATTTCATAAACCTCACCACTACCTCGAGTTGATGTCTTCAGAATATTTCAGTCCAATGCCATTGAATTCAAATTACAAATATAAGATGTTATGACACCAGCCATAAAGATGATAAGGGGAAAAATATCTAACTGGAGCCCTTCGTTTTTCTACCACGCAATGGAGTAACGTTTACTAGTTTGTTGACTTTGTTACCAAGGACTGAACCTTTCATTTTTTAAATTATTGTAATAAGCTGTTTTAAAGTAAGTGTTACCTTCTAATTAATGTACAATGTACAGTAAAAAATACAGTTCCTAAACTTCACTGATTGCATTTATTTATTATAAAAATCCAGAATGCGACTACCAGCTCCTACATTTTACGCTGTTAGAATGAACCGATATTTTTAAAACAACCTGTAGACAAACATTCCGGTTGAAATCAGGAGTGCAGTCCTCTTCTTTACCAAAATTTTGAGAAACCCGTTTACTTAGATGTTAAAAAGCATTACAAAACCATCTACGAGGAAATATTATAAATCAAAAAATATATAATATCAAAGCTAAGAAAAAATACCCCCATTCCCCTTGATGAAAAAAACATCTAACATACCTTTTGTGCACTGTT
Source organism: Bemisia tabaci (assembly GCF_918797505.1). Taxonomy (NCBI): domain Eukaryota; kingdom Metazoa; phylum Arthropoda; class Insecta; order Hemiptera; family Aleyrodidae; genus Bemisia; species Bemisia tabaci. The sequence continues at coordinate 33,441,168 of NC_092795.1, forward strand.
GATTCTAGCAACAACTTCAATGGCTTTCCTCATAGACTCTTGGAGTAACGGAATCATTTTTTCATTCTGCAAAAATACAAAAAAAATGGAGGAAAAGGAACTACTGACAGTCCTTGCAGTGTTTTGAAAGTGAATGTCTGAAAGTTGAAGGGTTCTTCTTGACATAAAACTTAACAAACTCTGATTTAATGATTTCCTTGATGAAATAGCAATCAGTGTTCGAAACTCACAGGCGCCAACGCGCCAAATGTGCCTGAGAAATCGGTCATGGCGCCTAAAAAATGAAGGCTCTGCGCCAGCGTGGCCCCTAAAAAATCACCCCCCCCCCCCCTAAAAAACCGTAATTTTTCTATAGGGTTGATTTTTTTTCGAAATTTCCCCCAAGTTACAGCTACTAGTTTTGTAACTTTTCTGTAACTAAAACATCTTGCGTCTAACTTTTCACTGGATGCACTGTGATATGAGCAAAAAAAGAATTTGGTCCTTAAAAAATCTTCAATGTAAATCATTCATGTAATCTTCATTCCTAAAAATCGAGCTTGATGAGCCACAAAGCTCCTAAAACTCAAAGATGAGTTTCCAACACTGATAGCAATTGTCACTGAAATGCCTTAAAAATCCCTGCACTAACAGTATATTTTTTCCCTTCAAAGTAACTTTGTTGTTGCAAGTTTTGATTAAAAATCAGGATATCTTTGGTCGGAGACAGGAACTTTGATATACTCCATTTTTAATCTTGTTTTGTGATGACACTAATTAAATCAGCATCATGTGAGAATCTAATTTATGGGAAAAAATTTAGGAATTCCGAGATTATAAATCCGTCAAGTAAAGCCTTGAGGATACATCATAGGCTCAAAGTCTTGCATGATGTTCAAAACTACAAGTTTAGTGGGATTTTTTTTTTTTTACTTTTTTTTTATTTTTTTTGACCCTTAGTTATGCCTCTAAGAATTTAATTGCCATTCCTAGAATGAAGGGAGGAAGGATATAACAGAGCATATCTTCAGCCACGTTTGTTGGTTTTCCATAATTTTCGCGTCAATAACAGTGGAAGTCTAAACAAAGAGAGTTCCTCATTACAGGACAGTCATGAAAAAGTGTAACCCTGAAACCCATGCATTGATACCTGGGCATGTTTGTACGTTCTCACGCAAGGAATAAACAAAAAAATTTACCTTGAGAACAAACGCACTTCAAAATTGTCTTTCTTCACAGGCATTTTAGGAACCTTTGCCTCCCCCCCCCCCCCCCCCCCCCCGGTATTCCTTGCATTAGGAGTGAGATTTGAGTCTGGTCTAAGTTGCTACATTTTGATGTTTCTTGGCATCTTTGATAATTTAAACGCAAAATTTACAAGTTGTTCATCACTAAAAATAGAACTCACCCTCTGGTTAAGCGCTTCCACTCTGTGTCCGCCATGTGAAAAAATGGCACAGTGAGCGCAAATAGCCTCATCATGATCATTGCAATAGAAATCTTTGACTTGGTTATGCTGCTTGCACATAGAGTTGGCTGGTGTTGCAAACTTTTTCACTTGATATCTAGGTTTGGCCTTAGATTTTGTATGTGTCATATACTGAGGCTGTGTGACATGAATCTGAGAACAAATCATTGCTTTAGACACGGATGCTCTAAAGATGGTGTGATTGGTGGCAGAGTTAGTGATTGCATGGTTTGTGGCAGCTTCCCAAGAACAAAATTAAGGACTTTTCAATAACTTCCAATGGGTAAAATCAAGGACTTTCAAGGACTCCTAAAGGTACTTATGACTACTTTCAAAAAAAACTTTGAAGGCTTAAAAGAGTGCATTTAGAAATTAAAAATTACTTTTCCTGTAACCTTATTTCTCAACTTTCTACACAAAGAAGAAATTATAAAGAGGAGATTTTTCAAAAATGGCAAATGCTTCGAGAAAAAAAAGAAAATTTTTACAAAGATATTGTGATTATTGCAAGAGCAGTAGGTAGGTATGCATAAAGAGAAATTGTTAGAGGAAAAATAGTTTTTTTTTTTTCAAAAACAGTGCATTAAACTACAGATGAATTGAGAGCCAGAAACTTTCTAAACAATTAGTACATACAGTTCTTCAGATGAATTAAGAAAATTATTTTGATTGATAATTTTCGAACATTATAATTGAATGCCAAAACAATACAAAAAAAGTTGTCAATGTAGTTGTGCCAAATTGAGTAAAGCTGCAGAACCGCCAAAATCATGCCAACACTATAATTGAACGCAAAAATATAACAAAAAAATGTAATCAATATGAGCGACTGAATGGATCCAAGAGACCTCATTCGTGCTACGACTCGATAAAGTAAGTTCTTCCAACCGTCACCAAGTGAAAGACATCAAGTCTACTTTTCACTTCAAGTTTAAAACTACACAAATGTTACTACTGAACGTAATGATAAAAAAGTATTGCAAAGAATGAAAAAAAAAAGAAGATTATGGAAAAATAACCGCAGGGTCATTCCATATAAAACCTACCAGCCATGCAACCGCCCTATTCGGATTTTGCTGATTAATTTTTTCTTGATGAGACCACCAAATAATGAACTTCTGCAAAATGTTAGGTCTCAAATCGAAAAACTCACGGAGATATGAATTCATGAAGTTTTAAGCATTTTCAAGAAACCGGCGTTTCGAACTTCCAGGAGTCGTGTACCTAATATTTTGCAGAAGTTCATTATTTGGTGGTCTCATCAAGAGAACAATTTATCAGCAAAATCCAAGGCGGGTGGTTGCATGGCTGGTGGGTTCTTTATGGAATGACCCTGCGGCAAGAACTTGAAATCCGTTCAAAGTGCTGCAGACTTTTCGACTATGCATCTGGCATGTCACAATCAGACAAAAAAAATAAGAGAGCTCTGAAACAGACTTATAAAAAAATGGGGAGGCGAGCAAAATAATGGGTCAGCACAAAAATTGCTTATTCACTATGAAACTGAGGTAAAAACAGATGTGTTGGGCAAAAATGCAGTAAGCCTGGCGTATTGATTGTAATAAAATAGCACTTTGTGCATACAGGGAGAAAAGAGTTGATTATTTTGAGTTTATTGAGGATAAAGAGGATTTTCAAATGGGAGGACCTAAAAAAAAGGGAGGGCTAAGAATGTTTACATTCCTTAAATTTGCTATAAAAACCACAAGAGATTGGATAGAAATGAAGCTTGACTCAACCATGAATCTTTGACCTGCTCAAGCATCCAAAAAGGGGCAAAAAGACCCATTTTTGCAGAGGAACTTTACCAATTTTTTTTGTTTCTTTTTCTTTATTTTAACGATATAAATCCCTGGTTCTTAGATTCATAGCTAGTAACCTTACTTAGTAAATTGAATTGTTTCACTGTTACATCAGCTGCAGAGTAGTTAACTCATTCTCATTATAACTTGATAGGAATCAATGATAAAGACCAGCTCTAATCACATACTCTCCTAATTTAAACATCAATGCTGAGTCTTATCAGAACAAAAATTAATATTGAAACAAAAAAGAAGAAAAACAGACTTACCTTCTCAAAACAACTTTTGCAGTAATTCACTTCACATTGGTCACATTTAAAAAACGCTGGCGCAGGACAGTCAAAACAGGAATCTAGAAAAAACATAATAATTTACTATAAAAATTCCAGCTGCTTTTCTTCAAGTATAAGTATTTACGCATTCGTAAACTTATGGCAAAAATCTTTCAAATGGACACTTTACCTATCTTTTACAATATCAAAGCTAGTTGAGGAGGTGCAGGTTTTCTTCGTGTCAGAGGGAACAATTCGTTGAGATAGAGGCAATTGAAAAGTTGATTTTCATCTTTGACCTAAATATTTAGTTTTTGTTTTAAAGTGAAGCATTAACGTTACTTTAGTTACAATGCAGATTTTCGATGCTTGAGGTTGTGCTTTAAATCACTCTGGAGAGGCTCAAGACCTTGTTACGCCTCTTTCCTTGTAAAATTGAATTATGCCAACGCTTCCTTACTTTCACAGGAAAACCAACGGACAATTTTTTTTTTTTTTTTTTTTTTTTTTTTTTTTTTTTTTTAAATTCACCAAATTTTACAGTCAATATGAAGAAAATTTAGTGAGATTTTCAAACAGATAGTCTGACACAGTTATCATGACAGTGAAAACTTGGCAACTACCTTGGATACTTTCCCCGAAACTAGTAATCGTTGTAACCAATGCCCCATTATTTCATTCAATAAAACCAAAATTTGAGCTAACCAAAAATAATGACTTTCAATTAAAGGAAACTGCATTAACACGGATTGTTTGATTATTTCATAGGGCTAACGGTGAATTTTTTTGTGCAAATTAAGATGAGTAAAGACACACATGACTTGAACTTACCCATATCACTACTGTTTTGAAAAGTCAATTTGCCTTTTCCTGGTGGACTAATCCATTCATTTATAATATTTGGATAAATTCCTACAATACAAAAAAAAAATCAGTAGCGATATGAATATTGTATATACATATATGTCGCTTTACAGCACTCCCTCGCGCTCTACGACTCCTAACCTCCACTGCTTTCTTTCAAACCACAAATCTTGGGGGATTGAGCACCTTAACATTTCCGCTTCAATCCCTTCCCTCCAACCTTTCATTGGGCGCCCTCTGCGTCTTCTCCCAGGAGGAACCCAATCAAGGACCTTCTTCGGCAACCTGTCTCCTGCCATTCTCTGGACATGACCATACCAAATGAGTTGTTTTGTCAAAATGTCATGCACGATGGTCCGCTTGGCATCCATGATCTCCCGTACCGTCTCATTCCTGACGCGATTCCTTCTGGAAATACCAGCGGATCTACGCCAGAAGTTCATCTCTGTTGCCTCTAAAGCCTCCCGGGTCCTCTGTTTCATCGGCCATACTTCACGAATATATACTTCATGAATATTGTACGATATAAAAATTCTAGCCTTCTTGAAAACATTTGGGGGGGGGGGGGATAGAAATCTCTATCTTTAAGAGTATTCTGAATGGGGCAATGATGATATTTTGATTTATTTGAGTCGGTTCTGTAATAAGTTCTGCATACGATGCAGGAGACCTCTTTTCTCAGATATTCAAGTTCTCGTGGATACAACTCTGAGCATGGCATTTAAATTGAGCCTGCTTTTAAAAATAAAAAGGGTGAGCGTCATTGAGTGGCAAAGAGTTACTTACCAAACTTGGGTTCTGAGATGGGAGCTCTCCTCTGGGGATTCATGTTAAAACTAATGTTGCAGTCATCATAGAAATTGCGCAAAGTCCATATACCATATAAGTATTTAAAATAAGGAAACTCTTTCCTCATGAAGTCATTATTAAAACCATCTCTGAAAAAGACGAAAAGCGATCAAAATTTTGAAAATAAAAAATACAGCATTTGAACTCTTTCAGGTGATCTATTGATTATGACAATGAAATTCGAGCAATTCACACATTGTGTGTTGGGAGGGCACTTCTCGGTCGCAGCGGATCAGAATCTCCGTATGTACCTAGGTGATTCATAATTTGGAGAGGAAACTAGGGGGTGAATTTTCTTAGATATTTGTAAAGAGAATTATAAAATCATGGGAAGTATTCAATATAGTTTCGAAGAATTATATGTATTTGCTTCTATCTTAATTGATGACATGTCAGCAAAGATTCTGGGACTTCCCGACTGAAAAGTGACATTTCTGCACCCAGAACTTCAATTATTCAATTGACAATCTCTCCTGCCAAGTGCATATTTAGGTACAGAGCTATGCTATATTTCCTTGTTAAGAAAGCTTGCCCACCTACATGGCTTCAACACTTCAAAGTGAAATTAAACTTGGGAATCAGAGTTTCCCTGAATCTCTTACACATTCCAGGTAACATACGACATTCCTACTTCAGCTTTCCCGGTTTTTCAGAAGCATATCAAACTAGAGATGAATACAAAGAAATAACTAAGCTATCCTCAGATTCAAAAACTAATTTTTTCTTTGAGTCAACACATCTTTTTTCAAGTGATCACTGTTGCTTACACTAACCTAGCAGTAGTGGTTGTAGCGCATTTGCTGCACATGACAGTGTTGTTTTTGAGACCATTTTTAACACAGACTTCGCATATAGCATGACCACACTTCATAAGAAGAGGATTCCGTGGGGTGAATCCAGGGCGGGGACCTTGAACACAAAGAATAATGTCAAGAAACACAAAACCTAGGGCTGGAGAAGCACATTTCAGGATCATGAACTGATAATACTTCTAGAACTTACGCATCGTATGATGAGACAAATGTCAAAGTTTTGTTTAAGTCAACACTAATCAGTGGTAACATCTGAAGCATGTATTAACCTGTTGAGTGGTGCTAATTCGAAGTTGATCAGAGATTGACGTTTGTCTCAACATACAATGCCCGAGCTCTATTACACAGAGGTATGATGGCAAAAGAAATTTTGAGCTCTTGCTTGAATATTCAATTACCATTTTAATAAATTAAAACTCTGTATCAAAATAACATAAAAAGACAGACGTGCACTGGGTGTGCTGCAAGTAAAAATCAAGATAGAGGAAGGTCAATACAACCCACTCCTGAAGCATTTTACGACCCTTGTGATCAGTGGACTACTAATATAGGAACAAAGCTCACAGCTTGAACAGCAGAAAATTCTGACTAAAGTCTTGGGCTTAGAAACAGAATGACAAAGTAAAATATTCAATTCTGTTTGGTATATCCCTGAATGCAGCGTGAATTGATAAAAATGAAAAGCACAGATTATTTAGGTAATCCAATAAAATCAAGAAGGAGGGGCTGTAAAAATATTGAATTCTGAGTAAGCAATAGCATTAAATGCTAGTTACAGCTCATGACAAAATGAGACTTCAGTGATATTCACTCTTGAAGCGGCTATTGACCGATGCTCGCAATACCGATATTAGACGGGAGGTAAGTAGGCGTTGCAACACCCCATGCACTTACAGAACACAATGCCCCGATTTCCATTTCTTCATCTTTTCGTTTTCATCTGTAAGGAGGAAACTCCACTGGATAAATTAATCCACCACCAATGTTTCCACAGTTTGACTACAAGTGGCCAGGATTTGAGCGAAGAAGGGCTCGGAACCCACAACTGACAGGAGTGCAACGAGGTCTGAAAATACTGAGAATAAGTACTTACTTCGAACTATGCTGAAACTCTGTTTGCAATTGCAACAAGCGTACGGAAATTTATCTTTATTCATGATGGGGCTGAATAATTCGGAAACGTGAAACCGGCTAACTCGTGGCCAAGTCAGTGCTCTTCATCGGCAATCTCGTGGCCAACATGGAACGGACATCGGTTACTACGACGGGCAGCTACATAAATGCATACGGAACGTTCAGAATAAAGAAATTTCAGCAAAAATTCGATGAAAAATAATCGCAACGTAGAAAAGAGACGGGTTGATGATTACGCGAGTCGAGAAGTCGAGAAGAATTGAAGAAACGTGCGGACAAAAATTACCTCTTTGTTCTTCTTCTTCTTCCTTGTTTACACAGGTTTGCAACTTTGACCAACATCTGAAAAAAATAAACCAGCCTAACCTAACCTAACCGGGTAGGGAGTTGAATAATTTCTTGCATAATTTTGCTATACTTTGGCGTGAAGGTTAACCCGGAGGAGATCAAATAATTTTTTTTATAGATTTCATTGAAATTTGACCATTGATCTGTCTGCCACGACAAACTTGATATACCTAAGACCGATTTTGAATCGTGGTGGAGGTAGAAACTAGTGGGTACGACTGGTGCGAGTAGTACGCACAGGCGCCAAATTTCAATCCTAGCAATAAGTTAAATTGCTGGGATGATCTTAAAAAATGCACCCTCGTCACAGGAATAATGTAATAATACACCACGTACAAAGAATTTTTTGATTATCCGATTACGTACGCCCTCCGATAAGAGTCCATGCTTCCACAATGAAAATATTGTGTGGAAGGAGCAATTTTGTTCGTCGGAGCCATATGTCACTTTTCACACCTTTTAAAAAATAAGCTAGTAAGGGTAAGGGCATTCTGAAGATGGCTCTTTCCTTTGTACGTTTTGTAATAAAGAACTACAATTTCTAGCTCATCCTTAAAAACACTCATGTGCATAGGGAAACTAATGGTACATATGTTGTGTCTGGATGGAGCCAGAAATTGTAGTTCTGAATTGAAAAATTTTAAGATACCTAATGATAATGGCAAAAAATTAAGAGGGCCTTTGCTGGGATTCATCTCAGTTTTTTTTTGGATGATGTAGATACACACTTTCTGCTGCAAACATTGAATGAATTATTTATTGTGTAGGAACATTGGTAATGAAACAGCAAAATCTTTCATTGGTTTTTTGTTCTCAGACCATGAAGAATTACATCTATTTTTTTATTATATAAAAGGAAAAATACTTGGGGTTGTTGGTATATCTTCCATCCCCTTCTTCACTTTTTCCAGCCAAACCCTTCAAAAATTGGGATTAAAATTCGATTACAAAATGTTTGATGCTTTTTCAACTAACCCTCTTTCCAAAAATATTTCAATCTTTGAGGCCCTGAAAGCTTTTAATGTTTTCGCAATGACATTTTCTCAATTACAAAAAGAATTGTGCCAAATGTTGAGCGAAAATAACAAGAATATTTCAAAAAATTTGTTACAATATTATTGAAATTTAATGAAACAGTTAAGTTACAAAATGCTTCTTGGGTTACTTCTGCAATTTTCTTACTCACTCAAACGCAAAAAACAGCCAGTTCAATCAACTGAGAGTCTCATTGCCAATAAAGTACATGAGCTCAAAAGAGCCCATTCTTTGCTTGCCATTCCAAGTTTGACAACCTGACAGTCACGATTGTAACAACTTTGATGAGTTTGATAAATGGGACTGCCACTTTTAAGAAATGTTTAAACTGTGTGATGCATAAGTTAAGTTAAAATCTGACTAAATCGGTCAAAAGGGATTTTATCTTCCAAACAGAAATTCTCCCTAACTTTGTAGAAGCGCTTGAACCACGTTTTTCTACAGCTGTAGAATTTTTGTCTTCGAACTTCGCAGGAGTAATTTCTTCTTCTTCAATTTTCAAGATTTTAGGGTAAAAGTTGCATCATAATTTCCAGATTTTTTTACCTGGTACCGATTTTATCTTCCAAAAAGATATTCTCCCTAACTTTGTAGAAGCGCTTGAACCACGTTTTTCTACAGCTGTAGAATTTTTGTCTTAGAACTTCGCAGGAGTAATTTCTTCTTCTTCAATTTTCAAGATTTTAGGGTAAAAGTTGCATCATAATTTCCAGATTTTTTTACCTGGTACGTATTCGCAACATTAAAGAAAATGTTCTCCCTGCAATAAGGTCCCTTTTCCCTGGTCACAAATTTTTTTTTGGCAGGAATGGTGTTTGATAATGGACTAGTTAAAAGGCACTATTCTTAAGAAAGAACAAAGGAGATAATTTTATACTTTCATTTACTATAACTTCTTTAGTTTATACAGAGGATTAGTAATAATTTTATCACCATTTCTAAAATTAAAACTTAGAACATAATTCACTACAGCGCTTGAGTAATAGTAAACAAGAATATTTGATGAACTAATCTTACAAGTTTGACAAATATATTACACAAATCTGTTGTCAGCTAACATAGACGAAGGCTTGTTAAACGATATTTGAAACACGATAACTGCAATACATTTTTCACAGCCATTATAACGCGATAGAGAATTTAAGTAAAAAATAAAAACGTCTTCATCTTTACATAAAAAATCTCATTTTTCATTCATTTACTTTTTCATTAAATATTACCATTTTTCCCCCTTTTTTTCAGTTTTCTTAAATTTTTTATACTGATAAGAGTGTACAAGTGAAAAAAATAAATCAACTACCTACACATTTATTTACACTTTGTAAAATATGCATCATGAACACAAAATATATACTTGTCATAACGATATTATTAATTAGTAATATCAGAAAATGTACAGGTTTTATTAGTCTCAAAAATAAGTTAAAACAGTGATAAACAGAACTATCTTTCAAAACAGGCAAAAGCGTTTATTTACAGAGGTTCTAATACCGGCTTCATACAAGAAAGGGTTTTTTTTCTTGCAACCGGAAGTGGGAGGGGGAAAAAAGGATGAGAAATAAAGAATCAACAAGTGGCAATAAGAACCTCTGTGAGAAACAGAGAAAAAAGGCTGGACGATCCAATATTTGAGCTAGAATAAAAAACTGGAGCCATTATAAAACGGTTCACAATTAGAGAGAAAACAACAGATGAATCTAATGAGTGATGTTCCGTAATCAGAGAGTGACGACAATTAATCTGCAAAGAGCAAATGAGGCCAAAAGAGAAACTAAGAGACAAATCTGACAGAAGCTAAAAATTAACGATGACCACTGAAAACTATGGCAAATGCCCGGTCAAGTACAGTCAATTCTTGTTTTAACACTTTCGAAGAGAATCGAAAATTGCACCTATTTTAAAAAAAATAAAGAGTCAGATAACTGCTGCTCCTTATAAAAAACATAGGATCTTTCAAAAATTCATGTTAAAAATCGTGGGATAGGTAGTCAGAGTTTACAACGAGACTGATTTAACAGATGATGGAACATCACTCAATACATCAACCTGGCTTTTGCAAGCTGCTGCTCACGATAGAAGGAAATAAACAAGCATCAAAACACGCGCTGCGTGTTGCAAACAAGTACTATTACTAGAGAACAAAGCTAAATTATCAGTCGATTTTAAACCATCTTTTAAAAAGCACGGTTTCACAAGGCACTAGGCAGACAATTCACTTTCACAATAGAGGAGGGGGAGAAGAAGGATATTTTTCAAACTTTTATAAGCCAACAGTGAGATCCCGTCACTGTGGCTGATCGCAGCAGAGAGCTAAATACCGGTGTCATTGCATTAACAAGAAAGAAATGAAAGGAATCGGCTGCTTAGAAAACACGGGACCCCTAATTTTGTATACAGACGATGGATAAGGAAAACAACAAAAACGACAACAAGGCAAAACACAACAAAATAAAGACTACAATAGCATTAAACTATCAATCAAATGTAAATTAGGAAAACAGAGCGCCAAAAAGAAGAACGATTGTTCTGCTATATTGATGAATATTCTATTTCATGCAAATCTCAGCTATGAATGAGAGCCAACTTTTCGAAACTGTGTTGCTAAATTCAAAATCAATTTGTAATTATTAGAAGCCCGATCAAGAGGGTAATACAGGAGCATCTGAAATTTCATGCAATTCATTTCGGGATCCTATTGCAGATGAGCTGGCCTTAAATGTATCCCAGGAGTTGCAAGAAAAACTGCGATGAATTTTCAGTTTAATGCAAAAATGTCATTACTACTTGCTTATGAATTCAAAGAATTGCTTACAATTTGCACCCAAAAAAAAAAAGAAAGAAAGAAAAAAAAAGAGCAGGATTTGTTGGTAAAATATATTGAATTTGATACTGCATTAAATTCCTTTCTTAAATGCAAAAGGCAAATCCTCATTTAATTCCTTTGGTTTTCAGGTTTTTCACTGCACATAACTTTTAAAACTCACAAAGAAGGACTAATCTGCCATGCTAAGGAAATACTCCGTATAAATCTTTAAAAGCTGCCAAACTTTCCTCAATAAAATGATCATTTCTGAGAAAGAATATGATTATTATTCCTTCAAATTGTCAGGTACTTGCGATTAAAATGCAAACCAAATTTTCTGAAAAATTAGAACAAATATACTTCAAAGTTATTCAGAAAATTCGAATTTTATCATAGAAAATTTGGAAATGTCCAAAGGTTCAGACAGCGTGGCGTTTTCCTTAGCATGGCAGTGTTGCCTCATTTCCTTCACAAGACTCAAATGCAGAGATGTTTGATCCCACTGCTGGGATACATTCAAGACCGATGAGACCACAATCAAACCTCAGGGTGAATCAAAGTAAAAGCTCCTGACAATCTTCTAATTTTTCAATTTTACTTGGCTTCTAATGCTCTAAAATCAACTTAAACAATGAACTTCGATTAAATGATAAACAAGTCCCTCAACGAACAAAAATTTCAGTTCTATATGGAGCTTGAGATAAAGATAAGAATTGTTAAAATGGTAGCGTAAATTAAGAATCAAAAGAAAAAGTTGTTAAGTTTAAACAGCAAATGTTCAGATTCAGAAGTCTTGCTTTGCAGAGCTTAATGCGAAACAGCAAATGTTCAGATTCAGAAGTCTTGCTTTGCAGAGCTTAATGCGAAACAGCAAATGTAGAACTAATCTTGTAGTAGTTGCGGTTATTTCTAGAATGTAATGAGAGAATATTGACAGATGAAAAGATAAGGAAGAAAAGAAAGGAAGAGAGAAAAGAAAAAATGAGAACCTTCGATCGAGTAAAGAGGATAAAGAATGAAGAGATGAAAATATTTAATTTTTGGTTTCAGGCAGTTGCATCAACAAATCACAAGAGTGATAATCCTCTTATCTTTCGAGAAAATCTTGACTGAGTTACAATGATGCTTTAAAAGATTGAACTATTAAGAGACTGAAAAATTTAAACACCGTTGAGAGCCAGGCTAGCAATAAAAGACAGCTTTGGGAAAAATTACAAAAAATGACCACTTTTGAAAAGTTTGAAGTAGAAGCAGAAAAGAATTTCGACTTGGGAACTGCCTCCAATAGTGATATCTAAATGTGATGGACATTTTTAAATGCCGTAGTCTGCAGATAAAAAAAAGTTAAATAAAATAATTGTTAAACAAATACACTAATCAACTAACTTAAAATTAATTTGGCTTCAGCATAGTTCCGTGGCGAGCAGTTGGAGATGTCCATGATGTCATACTTAACTGTCATTGAACGATTCAGTCGCCAGCTTCGAATTGCGATTCAAACCACTATTCTTTCATTAATCAAGCAGGCTAAATCTTCTATCATATAATTCGCATTTAGATAAGAAAAAATAAATGTTCAACTGTTCTTCCTCAACCTTGAATAACATCTGCTACCCTTTGAACTTGGAAGCAGTGAAACTTCAACAAATTGACAGGGGTACAAATATTTTTGATTGAAAAAATATTGTAATGATCAGATGACACGATCATGCTTCGCTGATCAACCACTTAAGAAAAGTTTTCTTTTCACGAAATATAGATGCACACGAAAGAGTTTTTGATAATTCAGACTCAAAGTTTGTGCTTCTTTTAAAATTTTCTTCTACTCTACTTAGTAGTTACTCAACAGCATCAATACAAGATGAACCGATATCTTTTCATTTCTTTCCAGTTCACACAACAAACGAAGAAAATTCCAATGGATTAGTACCTCTGAATGCTCGCCACAGAATTACAATACAATATTAGCAATTCTTATAAATTAGGCTAAAAAATTACGAGGGGAAGAAGGGAAGAGAAGATACTTTTGGCAGAAGGTGCAAAGAAAGCAAAGCAAGAGGAAGAAAATCAGGGCCGAACTGATGGTAGTGTAACAAAAAGGGTCGATCCTAGAGACGCAATTTTTAAGTGCATGTGACTGTAACAAAGGATTTACATACAGTAACACTACCAATTTAGCCGATGTAAATATATCCTTTTTGGCCCATTGGAAATATGATTGAAGGTGATAGCTTCATTCAAAAATTTTCTGCCTCCTTGCGCAACATACAGAATGCTCGCAGATGATATTGTCCTACTTTGTCGATAAGCTTTGCAACGTCTGTCAAAAAAACAGATGAATATTGACACAACAGTAGTTTCTGCTTGAAAAATCTGATAAATTCACAAAAATACGCTCATAAATTATGATTTTCTGTGTTGATGGGTTATGGGAAGCAGGGCAAAAACCGATGGGGAAAACTCATTCAAAAACTGGCAATATCAGTTTTTTTAGCCTACTTGGTGTGAATGATTAAAACATATGTTGCAGAAATATTTTACACTTAAAGAAAACAATGATATAAAGAATCCTAGGAAAAAAATAATTATAATTTATCTTTGAAAGAGAAAACAACGAGAAACTTCCGACTATCTAAATGACTAAAATTTGAAAGTTTCATTTTCGGCAGTAGTGAAGGTAAAAACATGCATCTGTTTTTATACGTCTTCAAAAAATAGTACGGAATAAAATCTTCACCATTTTAGAATTGCTTGGATTTACAAAAAGTTGACATATTCCTAAGTTTATATGATAAAGTTTGAATTTAAGTTTCAGACCAAAAATCAAGCAAACGGTAAAAAATTATTGGAAAAACTTTTCACAAAAAGAAGAGGAGAACAACTCCCAGAAAAAAGTGGTTGACTTTGAATTTTCAACAGCCTAGAGCAACACTTTTATAAAAATGATTTGGAAGATAAACTTACAGCTCCCGCTGGGAGACTATACAGACACAATTAACAAATTAAATAATCCTCAATAAACCCTCAATATTGATTGTTTTTATTTATCACTTATGCCACTTTAAATTAGATGTTTATTAGACGAGTGCAGAGTTTTCAGGGAGCTATGAAACATGCTTACAGCATAGATATAACTGATTCAATCAGGTTTTGTGATGGTCCACAGGCGAACGGATGTCGGGGCAAAAAGACTCAAGATAACAACGGCACCACTGCTTTGAGGAATGACATTCAAATAATTAGGTATTTAGTTGGAAACAAAGAAGTGTTGCTGTTTTCTTTCTTCCTTTTCCCTCTTCTCTTTTCTTTTGATTTTGAACAGCTTATGAGAGGGCAACATTTAAGGATGCAATAAAAAACAGTGTTTTTCGCCATTTTTTGGGAAAAAACAGAAATATGTCCCCCGGGGCACACTGCAGTTGTTGCACAGAAATTGTTACATCAGGATTTCCCTTTTGCAATCAAAATTAAGCCCAGCTCCCACAGCACAAAACAACTTCCAACAAAATACGATTACTGCTTTCTTCAGAAACTGTTCTGAGTGATGCTTCCGGACAAAATATGTCTCACTTTGACACAAGTCACATTAATAAGTTGAAAAGATCGAGGGGTATGATGGTTTGAGGTTTACAGTTCAATGAATGTGGTTTTAGGAAAACACTATTTAAAATTTTAGGCTGCCTTTGGAACTAAAAAATGATGCCTTTAAAGAAACTCATGGCCTTCAATGGATACAGAAGGGAATTTTAAACAGAATGGTAATTATTTTTAACGATACTGGAGTGTTTCCGGCTCAAAACTCAGTATTCAATTTTCGCTAACTTGAAAAGCATTGTCCTCTGAAAATTTGGCTTCCATGAACTCCGGCCCCTCAGCCTGTAGACCATCATATTCGATTGCTCAATCAAATTCAAGCTCATAAAAAGCTACATTTCATTTGTGATAAAACTGCATTCAGACAAGATTTCTTACCAATTGGATACATGAGTTGTCAGAAGTTACAAAGTTATTACCGATTTCTATAATAAAATATTAAATTTTTAAATAATTTATAAAAGTAGATTTAAAAATCATCAATCAAAAAGCATTAAATAGATGTACAGTTTCGGATATGGGAAATTGGTCCTGAATTGTAAATGTCAAAAATTATTACATTTAAAACAAATGGGCTTTATAATGAAACCCAAGTACACCAAAGTTATTGATTCTATATTTGCAATGATGACGAGTATGCTACGTCAAAATAAAATAACGCTCAAAATTCAAGGCACAAGGTTTACTAGTTTGTGGTCTGCTGTCATAAAGCTCCAAAAATTTGAATTTAACTTTTTATTAGTAGGATAGCTGAATTTTAACATAAAATGGTATCAAAGGGGATAGAAAGTGCAGTCTTCAGCTTAGTTAAAATCGAAAGGCACAAAACAAGAACAAAAGATTGTAAGGACTTCATATCAAACGCTACTGGAGCGCCAAAGAAGACAATCGGTCAGCAGAACAGAATATCGTAGACTAAATAAATACACAACAGTATAGAAAAGAAGCCAAGAATTCTTGAGACTTGCGTTGGCAATATTGATATTGAGTAAAATAGTTACAAATTTCAGTAAGTTAAGGCACTATTAGGTTGCAAAAATGGATGAAAAATAAAGAGTACAGTAAAAAATAATTTGCTAGATCTATGGAGAGATTCTTTGGGGATAATGCGAAAAAAAGGATGATCTTCCAATGAGAATGGTCAGACTCATCAGAAAAATTTACATGCGTGAGACACATGACTCGCGAGGTTATTATTAATAGAAAAATGAGTGAGCTGTAAAGAGGGTGAGAATTCTACAGTGATTTGACTTGGATAATTAAGATGGCAGTTTTCTTGATTAATTTGCCCAGAATAAGTTTTTTTTAAAAGGCCACTACAATTAATTCCGTTTATTATGGGAAGATAAAACACATTGCTCTGTTCAAGGATGGTTGTTAACATTTCATTTGGCGGCCCTTAGGGTAAATAAAATAACCTTGAAGTGTGAAGAGAAATCAATGAAATTTCTAAAAATATTCCTTCCTCACTTCATGGGTATCTGATTAACATAAAGCCGGCACTTTGAATTGTTGTCAATTATAAAAGTTAAGGTACAGATTTATACCCTGAAATTCATGAAACAGGAGGAAAAATTTTGAAAATTTTAGGACAATAATGTCCAAACTATTATTTCATCATATAGCAACTGTGTTTGATTAAAAGTAGTAGTCAGACAATACAACTGCCTGGGCATGAGACGTAATTAACAGAAAACCGCGTAGTAGCTTGTGGATTTGTGTTTGATAAAATTGGCAAACACCGAAAAGACACGGTAGGCAAATTTTTCAATTTAACATTGCTATTTCCCCACCGTTTGAAAAATGATAGGAGAAAAATAGAAGAAGAAGATAAATAAACACAAACAGTAATGAACAAATAAATAAAATAAACTCTGAAAAATACAGATAAACTGTACACGAATGAAAGCCAAATATAACTTGGCATGGCCGTAAAATATTCACTTATTTGCTTCCAAGAAGCTGAAAATCACAGAAAAGAAAAGGGGGTATTAGTCGGGGAGAAATACGGTTTGACTCGGAACAAATTGCATAACAAACTTTACTGACGTAAAGTCATCAGTACGTCCTCCTGAACAACATCCTAAAAAGTTTACCATGGTCCGACCCCGGAGCACCCCCCAAAATGCCTAAAACTCAAAATGGCGGCCATAATAAGACCATATGGGATTGCGGTATTTTAAAATGCTCCTATAGTGTCATGTGGGGTATCATTTCCTATGTAATTTTTTGACTTCATATTGGAAATCTGCGACCAGAATTACATAGAAAATGATACCCCACATGACACTATAGGAACATTTTAAAATACCGAAATCCCATGCGGTCTCATTACGGCCACCATTTTGAGTTTCAGGCATTTTGGGGGGTGTTCCGGGGTCGGACCATGGTAAAATTTTAGGATGTGGTTCAGGAGAACCTACTGATGACATTTACATAGGAAAAGTTTGTTGCGCGATTTGTTCCGGGTCAAACCCTTTTATTTTTGTATTTCTCCCTGACTATATACCACTCGCAGCAGCTCTGCCGGCCCTTTCTAAAAGGACGCGAACCAGAACCACCAGAAGCAACATTAACGACAAAACACTGACATAAAGCCACTGATTAAGGATGCAGAGCTTGATGGAGACTTAAAATTTTGGGAAATGCTAAGCAGGATAAGATTCCAAGACCCACAGCCCACATTCGTCAAGTGGAGCAAGATTCTACTATGTAAATAAGATGGAATTGTGATGGTGTGAATGCTAACATTTGCAATTGTGAGGATTTTTTCACATCAATTTAGGGAAACAAGTTGCACATTGTTTAGGAAGAACGGCAGGTTGATTATTGAAATTGTGGGTTTGTGTGGTGGATGAGACCAGATTAGCTTTGTCACTAGTTGGAGATGTTGGCTGTGTTGTCAACAATCAGACATTGGGCAACCCCATTGCTATCTTAAAACAGGCCAAATACTCAACTGGTTATCAGCCAGCAGGAGGTGCTGTTGGCTAGTTGATTTTTTGACCCAATACAGGGTACAGGATGTGGTCGCTCATCGTCCAATCAACATGGCCAATCTTCATCATATTCCAGTCTCATCGATCAGACAAACTCGTTATTTCAATACTCAGATTGAAGGATTATTTGACAAAAACACATCATTGATAAAATCTAATTGTGACACTTGCTGATTTTGTGCCTGCCAAATTCCATGTACAAATATTTAAACATATACCAGATGGCATTGATAAAAAATGTTAAAATAATCAAATATTTTATCACTTAAATTGCTGGAAATAAACATGGATATCAAACGAGCAACAAAATCTGATATGCTTACTTTTTATTTCTGTCCGCAATGCAGAGACAATGTGTAAAAACTGCAAAATATTTAAAGAAAATACATCTTGAATAGCATTTGGATTGCGACAAGCAAATAAAAATTGCTTGTGAGAATGACTACTTGAATATTATCATTGCCTATGCACTTTATTTCTATGTAGTAGATTCAGAATCTTCCCAAGGTCGAGAGTCCACAAAGTTCATGACTTAGTCGAGAAACTCATGAATTGTCATCCTATCAGATTAGGCTCTGCATCCTGCGCAGTGTTGCCAAACAGACTAAAAGCAACAAAGTCAACATTCGAGATTAGACTTGGATACTTTCTGCTCCTTGCGGCAAAACTGCGGTGCAGAAAAACTCAGCTTTAAGCTCCGAACAGTCATTATCAAACATAGACAGCACCTTGATTATCATTATCATCAAGACTAATTTTATTTGGATACGGCGCACCACCGCCATCGTCAAAGAACCGCCTGAACGTGAATTCAAAGAACCCGTGGAATGGCTTTCCACTATCCGTGAGTTCGTCCGACTTGCCAGAGTCAGATGATTCTGAATTACGGAGCCGCTCTGGGTCCACAGGATCGAAATTGGACGTGTCGGTGGAGTACTGTATCCGTGGGATATGCGGGGGAGTTAAACGCCTCACGCCTTTCTCAAAGTCAACGGATGAGAAGAACGGGTGCGCCTTCACTTCTTTCGCATCCTTACCAAGCCTCCTTTCAGCCGATGTACATAGCTTCAGGATTAGATCTGTACCTTCTGGCGAAACATTAGCTGCTGCTGGTATCATCAGTGTGCTTTCCCAGTTGATTACCTGCAAGAATTACACATCCTTCATGTAAAATACTGAAAAATGAGGGAAAATAAGATAAAGAGACAGAGAAAAGTGTTTAAAAAAGAAGAAGAGCCAAATATAAGAAAGTAGAGTCTCTGAATCTAAAATCATTGGAGGGATTCAGGGTTCAAAATATTTTTGAATTCTAAATTCTTTACTATTTCCCTGTGCTGCCGCTAATAGAAGGACAAAAATAAGCATTCAGACTAACCAGGTAGCCAAAATGAACATTTTGCCTGTCACAGCTTTGAAGAGCCAAAAGCGCTCATGAGGATAGGGCTACTTCCCAAATTTTCTGAGGAACCTGGAAATGTTTATTACTTCCTGGAGACATAAAATATTTGAAATCACAGGACAGAGAACATCTGACAGCTCAGGCTGAATACATTGCTGATGAAAGTTACAAAACCTGTATCTTGATATTGCAGATCAACATGCACCATTTAAATATTAGGCCTAAATTACACATCCAGTTTGACATGTAAACTCATATGTTTTCTCCCACATTACAACTGGCTGCTCCGGTAATATTTAGACAACTGTAACCAACAATCTGTATCTCCAATCTTAGGCAATGTGTGGCAAGATGTTCAGGATCAGGAAAACTTACCTTATACTGTGTCTCTGCTGGAGTGCCTGCTAAAAATGGCGGCGAGCCTACTAACATCTCATACAAAATGACGCCTACACTCCACCAGTCACAGAGTTGAGTGTAACCAGTCCTAAGGAGGACTTCAGGCGCTATATAATTCGGTGTGCCCACTAGCGAGTGTGCTAGACATCTTTGATGCTCTATTCGTCTTCGCCTTTCCAGCGGTTTCAGCTGATGACATCGACATTCCCAGTCTTCATTTGGTTCTAGAGAGTCCTGCCGTCCGTGTTCTCCTTCAAGAAGAAAATAAAATTAATTAACACAGGGATAACTAACCTATTTTATAATAGCTATGGGAGAGGAATGTGTAAATAATCTGATCGCAGCTAGTGGTGCTGATGATCTTCATTACGGTTGAGTCGAGATTATTGTGGTCATTTGGTGGTGTAGAAGTTAATAAATATTTCTTGATGCGAACTTCATTCCAAACGTTGCTGTTTCCTCATGGAATAGAGTTGGAAGAATGAAAAATGACTCGAAAATTCTGAAGGGTTTACTTTTTGCACGACCTTCAAATACAAAACTTTTTTTTTTTAACCAAATACGCTCAACAAAACCTTGTCAGAAAGCTAATAAAATGAGCAATAGGTCCTACAAGTCTTTTTCACATATCTTCATTCCTTTTCTCAGAACACATTAGCTTTCAATTTTATGGGACAGTCTTCATAAAATAAACAAACAAAAAACTAATAAATAACAAAAAAATAACTGATTTACTTACCATTGCTTTGGTAATACTTGGAATTATGAGTCCAACGAAATCCTGTACACAATCCGAAATCTGTCAATTTTATATGTCCATCACGATCGATTAGAATATTGTCAGGTTTGATATCACGATGAATAAACCCCATTTTATGTACACTTTCTACAGCACAAGTCAATTCTGCAATATAAAACCTGCAACAGATAACACCAAGTTAGTGAACGACAGTAGCTTCGACGCACTTACACCCAGCGCACCCAACACTGAAATACGAACAAATTCTACAACAAGATGCAACTGCTACTCACTTTGCCTCAACAATAGACTTAATGTACATCCAATTAATTTCCAGAGAAACAATCACATTTTTATACTTCAGTTCCCCCAAAAATCAGGATGCTTCGATTGTAAAAGAAGCTACAGATTCAGCATGGGCTGGCAATTTTTCATCCAAAATTCATTACAAAACGTTAATTTGAGGGAAGAGAATAGAAGTTGAAGAAAATCTTACTTAATTTTCTAGGGTGGTGCAGACCTGTGTTACAGATGCATTCAAAGGGGGAAAAGAGGAGTGATAAAATTAATTTTAAGAGTTTTGTACTTTAAAAACTGCTCCTAGGACTAGTATTAAAATAAATTCCGGTTTCTTACCTAGCTAAAGGCTCTTCAAATATGCCTAATTTAATTAATAACGACATAAGATCACCACCAGGGATGTAGTCCATAACAAAATAAAGATTCTCCTTATCCTAGAAAACAAAGAACACATAGAGTTGATAAATGCAAGAAATGTGAAAGGACACGTTCAAAGTAAAAAAAAAAAAGTTCTTTCATGGATGAATATTAGTAGTAGAAATTTTAAAACTTATGTGAATAGAACATCAAACTGAGAATCATCAGTTGGGCTTTATTTTACAATAAAGAACTACTACTTCTGGCTCCTTGTAGAAAGAAAATGAGTGCTATTGGTTTCCCTCTGTGGATAGGTGCTGTGGATAAGTCAGGGCTGCAGCAACATGACAAGAAGTACCTCGTCAAAAGCAGTCAGTTTTGACAATGGCCCTAGATTTGTCATGCAGGGCGAGAATGCTGTGACTTTATATCAGATTTTTTCATTTTTATCTGTTCTGTTACAAGAAAACCAACAAATATTTATCTTTTAAATTTATGGGATTGGAATGATTTTCAATTTTCGGAACTGACACCGAGAAAGATGAAAAAACTGTGATTAAGCTCAAGCATGTTTGCTTTGAATGGAAGAAATTCACAGGAAATAAGCCGTGTTCTTTTACGGAGAAGTAAAGTAAAATTTAGAGCAACTTTTAAGGCAATTACTGAAATTGAATTAAATGTTAATCTAAAAACTGAGAGTAAAACAGGACATACCTGAAACGAATAATACAATTTGACAACCCACTCATTGTCAGCCTCCGCTAAAATATCACGCTCTGCTTTAACATGCGCAACTTGATTTCTCTTCAACACATCCGCCTTCCTCAGAGTCTTCATTGCGTACAAATGATTAGTGTCTATCTTCCTAACTAATGTGACCTCGCCAAATGCCCCAACCCCAATGTGTTTGATTTTGGTGAACATGGACTTGTCCATCTTTGCTCTTTTCAGTCTAATATAATTAGATTCTTTCTGACTTAACATCTTCCGCATCTGACACTGCGCCTCATTGCTCAGGCCTATCTTGGCCATTTCCGTTTCTAATTGTAACCTCCTGAATAGCCGCTGCTTGTGAGACTTGATTACATTTTCAACATGCTGCTCCATGAAGAATTTGAATGCTTGCGGCGAGTAATTTCTAACCTTGCAGTCGCGTCTCTCCTCCTCTTTCTCTTTGCTGATCTGCTTTCTTTCTGGGATAGGCGATTGATGATGGTTGACTTTGCAGCGCCTGTCTCCGTTCTGGACTGCCGTTACGGATGAGGATGCGGTGGGCGGCAGAGGTGGTGTCCGCGAGGACTCAGAAGAGGATGGACTTTCCGATCTAGATTCTGCCGGTGAGAACTTCCGCTGCAGAACAGGGTGGTGTGTGGATGGTGACGTTCTTGGTGTGTCCGTTGCAACCGTTGGAACGGTCGCAGTGCCGTTTTCAACGATACCGCGCTGAGCTGCCAGTGCTTGCATTGTGCTAGCATAGCTTGGGGGTTCCGTCGTAGGTACAGTTGGAGAGACAGTGGCTTGCTGCGGTTGCGTTACAGCTTTCTGCTGCTTCTGTTGAATGGATGATGCATACGATGGGGGAGGAGGTTGAACAGGGGTGGCAGCCGGAGGCGAGGTGGGTGCAATGGCAGTTTGCAGCACTGGTTTCTGCACTTGTGTACTTTTGACAGACTGCATGATGATTGGTGGTTGAGTTTTGGCTTGCCTCGCGCCCCACGCCTGCAGCGGGGTGGGCCTCGCAACGGAAGTGGGGGTGATCGGACCAACTGGAACGGTGATAGGACTAGGTGAACCAGCTGATGTCGGACCTGAGTAAATGCCTGATGACGGGGATTTGCGGTAATCTTGTTGTGACTGAGTCGGGCTCTGTCGGCTCTGTATGGAGGCTGAGTAGGAGGGTGGAGGAGGTGCGACAGGCGAAGGAGGAACCAACGGATAGGGAGGGGGAGGCTCCGTTGTGGGTGTACTTGAGGCACTGTTGTTTTGATACAGACTAAGGGCTTGGATTTGTTGCGATAGCTGTTGCTGGACCTGGGGCCCATTCTGCACTATCATGGGTTGCCGCCCAGAAACAGGACTAGTCCCCCGTTGAGGGGGCTGGGGACAACTCGGTACTGGCGTTGGCGCCGGGGGCCTTGACGGAAGTGCGGGAGCAGGAGAGATTCGTTTGAGGAGCTGTTGCATATTAGTTGGGACGACCGCTGGGTATGGAGCATGAGGTGGGGGTGGTGGTGGAGGTGTTGAGCTACTTCGGGGAGGAGGAGGCGGTGGCGGCTCTGTGAAACTGTTTGGCGAGTACTGCCGCGTTAACTGTGCGTGAGGAACTAGCTCGACAGTTTGCCGTGGACTATCTGAGCGACTACTCCCAGCCCCGCTGTCCAGGGCAGGACTACCCCTGTGCAAGTTGAGTTCTCGCTCTAGGCTCGGCTTCCGGATCAATTTGCTGTTCAGGCCACAGATTCCTGCAATCAATCAAAAGACAAGATTAGTTTCCCTCATTGGAATTAAAATAACGAAACTCAAAACGTAGAGGTTTAAAAAGGCTACAGTTAGGCAGGGATGCAGAATGATCACGAACCAACGATCCATCGGTCCCTCGCGCTCTGCGCATAGGCAATGGGAAAATTGCGTTAGGTTCGACCTTGAATAATGGAAGATAAAAAATTATAATGTTCTGATCGAAATATGCTTCAATTTTGCATACACCTTTCGAAGTTATGAACGCGCGCTGCCCTACGCATTTGCAAACAGTGAATGCGTCACGGAACAGCGCGATTCGCGAGTCGGGGACCGAGAGCGCGATGCTTGAAGTATTCCTACGGGTTTGCAGGCGCTACCCGCGATCGTTGTTCAAGCAATGTTCGAAGTTTCGGGAGAAATTTTCTTCCGGAAGTTGAAGTCTCTTCTTTCAGATCCGATCACAATTATGAAGCATCGAAACTTGCTCGCACATCCACAACAATTAAAAAGAGCTTGGCCCCTTTCCCGCTGATTAGGAGACTTCAACGCAGAGTAGAAAAGTTTGATGGTGCGAAACGCGTGATACAATTATTTCGACTTTCAATAAGGTGACATTGCATACCCACAAAATCAAGGAGAACATGGTGTTCTGTATCATCTCAACTATTCGATCCGTGTAACCCGACTTACAGTTCGTGTAACTGATCGTTCGGTTCGTATAACCGAACTTATCACGTTAAAAGAACGGACAAAGGAAGTTTGGTTACATGCATCGAACGTGCAATGACACAAATAAAAAATAATCGGTTTTAGTCTGGAGAACGCTTAACTCACTGATTTTTACGTACGCTAGGGCGAAAGCGTCGATTTTTTTTGGAAAATGCTTGTGTAAGTGTTGAATTCTGCTCGAGAAAATTATTGTTTAAGTGTTGAATGCTTGGAAAAATGTCTGCGAAAGCGTAGAATATTTGAAAAATTTACTGGGATTGCGTTGAGTTTTGATGAAATTAATGCAATCGCTTCAACTGTTTTGAAAAGTACTGCGAACGCGCTATTTTTTGGTGAAAATCACCTACTGCGAACGCGCTACTTTCTGGTGAAAATTGCTGGAAACACGCGTTGTTATAGTGCGTGGGTTGAATCCCTGCATGCTCAATACTGCGTGGGCCGAAAAAATTTCTGCATCCCTGCAAAGCATCACCCGAGAAAAAAAACAAGGAAAACATGATCTACTGGTAAGCTCTTTCTTGACACGAGAGATTACTTTTTTGACCTTGATATAATCACTAATTCCTCCTGGTAAGATTAGTAAACGCTGAGTAAGCTTGGCACAGAGGCGTCCTCACACTTTCACTCGTTTCCTTTTTCATAATCTTTACAAACTGAGAACTTACGAGAGGCAAAGGAATTTCAGAGGCTGAACGATTGGCACCAGGCTCACCTAATACTTGCAACAATGCGGGCACAAAATGCTACCTTGATTACTAATGCTACCTAGAGAGACACAGAATCTGCAGAGAATCCATGAATAAGCCACTCTTTTTCGGATTATTTTGTACGTCGCTATGTCGATCGTCCTTGTTGATTCTGACCGTGCCAAAAATGAAACAAGGAGGAAGTAAAAGCAGCCAAACGTCTGTTCTTGTTGCTTGCACACAGTCGCCAGTGCCAATGACAGGTAAAGACTGGTCCAGGGTGGTCGGAAATGCTCACGGAAAAAACATGTTCGCCAAAGGCCACTCTTTGGAGCATAGCTCTGCAATTTAGTGGTTCGAACGTGTAATTCACGATATGTTTATACTGAACTAAGAGCTAGATATTTATACTAGATTAAGAAACTGGGGCATACCTGGCGATGGGATTTTCGTAAGTCCATTGACAGGTTCCGCATACTGCTGTTTGGCTAGCATATCCAATGCCGCCTCAAACCGATTCCCTGTGATTTTTAAGGCACGAAGTGACGCATCCTGCAAACAGAAGGTACGATAGATTAAGTATCAGAGAAACTGAACAAACAAAACAGCAACAACAATTTTATAATTTAAATTTTTCTAAGGCTTCGAGTTAGAGAGATCAAGTCGATGTGAGAGAGCTAAATGTCTAGAAGTCCTAATGCTTCTAGAGCATCCTCTCTTCTAATCATTGCCAAGTATTTTTTTTTGCTGCAGGTAAGCAACCTGCCTTGTACATTGGTTCTCCATTTGGATCCCACCATAAGTCAAGTTTATTGAAAGAAGACCCCTTTTGGAGGTAAAACAAAGGAGGAGAGAAAAAGTAATTGCGATGGTGTCACTCAAAATACGATCTGTAAAAAAAAAAAAAAAAAAAAAAAAATAATAATAAAATAATAAAATAGAAGGTGGAAAAACAGTGACAACATAGGACTTATGATATCTCTGGGTGATACCTTTAGATATCAGCCACGTTTTCCACCGACTTTATGCCCTAAAAGCCGGAAATCACATTGATTCTTTACCAGCACCCACCAGTTATTTTTAAAAAATGTGATTATTTATTTATTTTTTAAACAAACGTTGCAGCTCCGACTTCCCCTTCTTATTAAAAAAAAACTAGATTTTACGAAAGCGCTAGCAAAAAACCAAGGTCATTTTCGGCAGAATACGGTAAAAGACGGTCGAGTAAAGCTGAATGTTTCACAGCGTCATTTGACGTCATGAAAATCGTAAATATATATTTCCATCTGAGACGAAGACGGTGCCGCGCTGCGGCGGCGGTGCGTTGCCGACGACCGATAAGCCGACTTCCGAACACTCGAAATGATTTCAACTACTAATTGTGAGACGCCATGACGTAAGACTGACGTATGTCGGCGTTCGATAGACTAATAACGCCAGCGTCGAGAGCAGACGATGCATCCGGGACTGCTACGTCAAACGGTCGCTCTTTAACTCTTAAGGACGTCACGGCATCGAATAGACGTCATTCCGATAAGGTATGACGTCTTCACATGGTTTCCGGAATGATTTGCAGGAGCCGAGTATGTTATATCTCGCGCCTAGAATATATATTAGAGTAATGAAATTCCAAAAATTTTGAATCATAATTTCACACGTTTTGATTCAGTTTTTCTTTTGAAAATTGGACGAAATTGATTAAATAATCGATAAAATTTAGACTAGAGTGGCGACAGAAATTAATAATAGGAATTCTTTGACTTTTCCAGGTTTTTCTTGATTAATTTCACGAAATTTTCAGACTTTCAAGACGAGACGGAGCGAAAAACTTCAATTTGCCCGATCTAGGAAGAGGGAAAAACTGTAGTTGTTAGACACGGCACAAAAAATTACCACTTCCGTAAACCCGAAAATTTTCCATGATTTATTTATGTGTCATTTCCCCCCCCCCCTCCCTTTTTGAGGACTGTGGCTACCCTACTAGAGAAGTTACAAGTAAAAATTAGTCTCAGGAGGAAAGGAGAGGTATGGGGGCAGTGGCGTGGCGTGCTTTTCGATCTATCGATATTTACCCATTTGAAGCTGTGGTAAATAATCGATTATTAAGGTGTTCGCTGCGAACACCCTCTTTATCGATACTTTTCCATTGGTTTAAATTGCTAATCAATCGATATATTGCAAAGCACGCCACGCTAAGTACTGTATGGGGGCAAGGCGGAAGGGGAGAAAAATAAACGATGAAAAAAATCCCAAAAACCCACCGCTCAAGCTCGCCGCGGCATCAACTTGCTCAAAAAACTGCGAAAAACAGATCATCATTAAAAAAAAAAAAAAATACGTTTGTGTTAGCAAGAAGGCAAGAAAGACCGTAAAGAGAGACGTGGCAACAGTGGGAGCGGAGTCATCCAGTTCCTTGACCTTGACCCATTTTGCAGGCGATGCCGATGCCTACCCGTCCGAAACGCATCTTTCTCTTCCTTGGTATAAATTACCACCTTCCCGCCCCCCTAAACCCCACGCCCCCCCCCCCTCTCTCTGGCGCCACCGGGCCGGCTCCCCTGATCCTTGCCGCCTCGCCAAATATCTTCCGTCACATCTCTCCCTCCCCGTAAAGTTACATCTCTCCGCAGCTCCTACGCCTGCCCCTGTCGACGCAACAACGGGTTTTCATGGGATTTTCGCAATAAATCGCTATTAAAAATTAAAGGCACCACCGAATAGACATATTTCATGCTCGCCGATGTGCGTTAGGAACAATAGTTGCTTTGAATATTGTCAAATTCAACTCATACAGGGTGTCTACTAAAACAGGCAGGCCAAAAATCGGTACAATACATTCCTAAGAAATTCAGTACCTCCTCAACAGAGAAATTCAGTATTTCTTCAGTCCCTTCAAATTGACGAAATTCGAAAAATTTCAAAAATGTGAATTTCTCGCTCAAATTGCGACAAAAATGACAAAAATTCCGAACCTTCTGGCGGAATTTCCGCACTTTTTCAGTACTTCCGGACCGCCATTAAAAAAATCAGTGCTATTTCCGGACTTTCCGGAAATTCCAGACGTGTATACACCTTGCCGTAAGTGAGAGAAAGACGATTTTTGTTTACATTTAATCACTTTTTCCGCTCGCGAAAAACCTAAATCTACTTCAAAACTACAATCGAAGAACAAGATGAAATTTTTAAAAAAAATGAAGAAATACAAAAAGTGTGCTTCCTAGAAGCACAATCTCGAGATATCAGAGAGCCGTCACCAAGACAAACGAGCTCATCTCGAAAAACAGCGAGCAACTCCCATGATAACGCGGTCAACGCCGAGTGATAAGGAACAAAAGCGTCGACAAACGAGGCCTAACGTAGAATAACAACCTAAGTCCCATCTGCAACGCATTTTACACGGGTTGTATTAGCATTTGAGTCTTTCATCAAATGCTGTTATCATGGTGGCGTCAGCATAATCGTGAAGTCGTTCGCCAGCCACTCAGTGACCGATGCACTCGGTTTCAAAACCGCGCAAGTGCCGGAAATTCACGAGCCACGATGACCCAGAGAAACCTCAGAGGCTACGACCCGCGGAGACTGAGCACTTACGCCGTTTGGGACTCTTCGCTCGTTTCCTTGTCTGTATTTGCTTTCTCGAACGAGGTGTTGGGTGGTGTGGGTTGGATGGTTGGAATCAAGAGAGCTGATTGTGGGTACACTACAACGAACGATGAGTATTGAGGGGGTAGATTGATGCGTTGTGGGGATCAATCGAGAGGTGGTGAGGCCTAACCATTGATTTAGCGCGGTTGGGATCTTATTCAGCCTCTAGTGAGAATTCAAAAATACCTAGAGAGAAAAAATCAGATCCGTTCAAATGCTGAGTTTCATTCAAAGGAAATCCAAAGGCCGCGATTATAACTGTTCGATTATTTAAATAACTTTACAACAATCGCAATCGATATCTACGAAATTGGGCTGAATCGCCTTGAGTCAATCAGTGCAATTACCCGTCAAAAAAGGGATCGGAGTCCAGTCCACGAGAACGAACTGTTCAGAAGAGCGAGTTCAGTTGAGGGTGGTCGAAAAATTGGATGATGAGATTTGAGAGAATTAGAGGAACGTTCTCTCCTATAGCTTTCCATTTTGAGGTAAAATTCCAAGAACGCAAATGTCCAAAAGTACAAACCTCGAAGCTACCTACCCGGGTGAGTCTTAACACTTTCCTTCTGGGGTTTGCACTTTTGAGTACCATCCCATCTTGAGGCACTTTCGAGATTCAGATCTAGTTTCCTTACACAAGTTCCTAGGTTTCATGTTAACTTGAGTTCCAAGCCCCAGCTTTAATTACTTCAAATCGCAACGTTTAATATTCCCGATGGATCATTTTGGAGACACATCGCGCGAGATGGATCTAAAATCCTCCCGTACCATCGATGAATCAGAAATTTCATCAAGTTGACGGCTGAATCTAGGTTAATGATTGATGAGACAGGACCTGTAGCGAGGACCCGAGTCGTGTAATAAAATTTGGTTTTCGCTCGTCGAATACAGCCCGGTTTGACGAACTGATTCGGCGAACGCTCAACGCGATGCTCATCAGCGATGAGCATCACGATGAGTATCATGCCACGCAGGTGAATTTTACCGCGTTCGAGGAGCGTGGAATCCCCGAAAGAAACGTTTATGTTTCTCGGACGGCGGCGGCGGCGGGGAAGGTGGGGTGGGAGGAAGCGGTAGACGGCGCGGGGTTTCTAAAATATTTTGTCTCCGGTTGGAATGCGGAACAGAATAACAGAAATCGAAAGCGGCGGGTCGGGAATGCATGCGCGCCTGCCAGACAATAGATGATGTGTGATGTGTATAGCCAGCATGGCATTCGACCACGGTGTGTGCCTTACAATTGTGACTCACATTCAGAGCAGAGTAGAAGGAGAAACGGCGGATCCTAGTCCGTCAAGAAAGTATCGTAGAATGAGACTTAGTTCCACCTAGACCCCCTTCATAGAGAGAGTTGAGACAACGCGGCTTGTGGAAGTCATAAAGTCACAGTCAAGTTGTGGAAGTCAAGGGAATAAAGATTACACAAATCGGACGTTTTTGGTAATCTTTGATCAACCCATTCCCAAATTCCTATCTCTGACATTTCAAGTCTTTCCATCTTGTCACGTTGTTCTCGGTTCCCGAAAAATGGGGCTGCGGGCCTATTATTAAAAGTTCAAAGCAGCACGAGGATACATTGCATGGTTAAGATAGGGATATGGCTTGTCTTGTCGTATTGACAAAGATTCAATAATCGAGCCGCCGCTTTTTGGGATACTTCTTGTCTATAGTATAGACTGATTTAGTGGCTACGTCATTCGATACAATATCGAACCCTTGGTTTAAATGTAAACAAATACAGAACATTTGTTTCTGATTCGCGCCATTTCGCGCTCATTCACGCCCTTTGCACCATGGTGGTAAAACACGTCCAAGTGTTTCGTACAATCGAAAGTTATCGTAATAAATGAGTCTTTAGTTGATTTATGACCGGTCAGTTACTAAAATTTAATAAATTAGCACAATTAACTCATGAAGAATTCGCACATGAGGTTATGTTAGTTTGTTCTGGGTTTGAACTAGGAATTCGATATTATATCTGACGACGTAGCAGGGTGTCTAGTTTTTTCTTATTTTGGGAAATCCTGATAAAATCCTTAATTTTCCTGATTTTTGACTGCTAAATCCTGTTTCCATAATTTTTCCAAATCCTGATCAAATCCTGATTTTTTGCGGAAAAAATGAAAAATGCTGCATGAGCGTATGTAAAAGCATACAAAAACCCAATGGGACGGCCGACTTTTCTCAAATCCTGACTTCACGACTGATTTTTCCTCAATCCTGATGAAATCGGGATAAAACCCTGATTGACCTGAAATCCTGATAGAATCGGGAAACTCCTGATACTAGGCACCCTGCGTAGTCACTAGATCTGTCTATTCCGAGTTCGACTCGACTTTTCGCGACCTCTTCGGCCTGTTCACCGGAGGCTCCCTACAGTGCTGCCACTTCTTCCAGCGCCAACACAATGCGCGGGGGAAAATCAAGAGTTCCTCCGGAGGAGCGGCAACGTCGGGGGTCCCAGGAGCGGGCGCGGGCGCTAAGTCTCGGGCCGGGTGGCGGGTGTCTGCCTCGGATCTCGGTCTTGGTCCTCGGATGGGAGCTATTATTTCAGGTTTTCCATCATACGGACGTTGGGAGGGGACGGGGCCCCGGGTCCACCGTTCGTACTCGGGAGTAATTTCAGGAATGCGATTCCTCCCCCCCGCCCCCCCCCGCCGCGGGGGGCTCCTTCTCGTCGCTATCCGAGCGCGCTCCCGCCGCCGCCGCCGCCGCCGCCGCCGCCTCGAAACCGGTGCCGATTCTTCCGAGTCGCCAACGCTGGCCTCCGCCCGTTTGAACGCGTGCGAAACAATCGAAGAGGGACCCGGATGGTTGGATCGTTATCGGACGACCTTGATCGGTGGGTCCCTATCTTCGACATGTTGTCAATCGATCAAGGTCGTTTGATAATGGTTGAAAGTTGAAATATATCGATCATACCCCGTTTGAACGCGTGCGAAACAATCGAAGAGGGACCCGGATGGTTGGATCGTTATCGGACGACCTTGATCGGTGGGTCCCTATCTTCGACATGTTGTCAATCGATCAAGGTCGTTTGATAATGGTTGAAAGTTGAAATATATCGATCATACCCCGTTTGAACGCGTGCGAAACAATCGAAGAGGAACCCGGATGGTTGGATCGTTATCGGACGACCTTGATCGGTGGGTCCCTATCTTCGCCATGTTATCAATCGATCGAGGTCGTTTGATAATGGTTTGATGGTTGAAAGTTGAAATATATCGATCATACCCCGAATGCATAGCGCCAAAACTGCGGATCCATCTTTAAAGGGTGATAAGTCTGTGTCACACTATCATAATACTCCCATCAAAATGTCAAGGTCAAGTGCTGTGACTGGTCCAAGTCATTGAATCAGCCAATCACAACCCCTGACCATGATATTTTGATGGCTGTTTTTGATAGTGTGACACAAGCTATTGTAGACGATAAGCATGAGAGCTTCATTTGTGATTGGCTCAGTCACCTAAGGGTGTTTTTTCTTGTTTGTTTTTGGTGACCATGAGAAAAATTGGCGAATTTCTGCGGAAATATTACAGTCCAACCCCCTTCACCCACCCCCTGACCCGGCATAACCCTGAATCCGGGGATTTCAACTCCCGCCCGTTTCGTACTACCACCCCGTTACGGAATAGGTTTCGCCCGTGTAAGGGTGTTAGTGACACGGAAACTAGGACCAGGGTTGCTACAGAATTTAGAAAATGAAATTCTCATAGTTTTTTGGCAAAGCTAGTTGTTCGAAACCTCAAACCCATTCTAGAGAGCAAATGAAGATGATTTAACAAATTTTCCCTAACATTTTCGTAATTTTCCCTGACTTTTTAAATTCCCTGGCATTTTCTGGTTTTCCCCAACTGTGGCAACCCTATAGGACATTTTCTCGTTCCAACTAATTAAAAAAAATAAAATAAAATTAATCCAATACTTCAGAGGGCAGTGAGCGTAGCAATGCTTGCCCATCTTTGCCCAAAATTCCTAATCAGTCAAGCAGTCAGCAATCAGCAATCAGTCTCCGCCCTGAACCGAGGAGTTCTTCACAGTCGAAGTATCGTTTAACCATATTCCTGGAGAAACAAAGGGGATTCTGGAGTGCCTCGACCCCCGCAAATTCCACTCCCCGACGGCACCTCCTCGAGGGGGAGGCCGCCGGGAGGGGGGAGAGGGGGACCCTTGCCGTCCTTCAGAGGGTCAGAGAGCGACATTCGAGTCGGCCAGATTGCTAATTTGCCGGCCGGGAGCCGTCGTTGCGAATGTTGGCGTTGCCACATCGTCCTTTAAAGTATTTTTCTATCTTCGAGGTCTACAACAGGCCAAGGGATAGTGTTTCCATCCCAGGCTCAAAATTAACCGGAGTCATCATTGTTTTCTTTATGAATTACTTAAAGGAGGAGCGCTTTTGGTGACATGTATCACCGACGGTAAGTTTGCCCAAGTCAGCAACTGGGCTTGTTGAGAACTTCATTCAATTGCATGATTTAGAGGAGAGTTCGGTGAAGAACGATACCTAAAAAAAATGGAGACTGATAAGAAAAGAAAAGATCATAGAATTCATATTAAGATATTAGGGAGTCACGTCCTGTGGCAACTACGCGGCCCAACCCCCAGGTACACATCGCTCCAGGGCTCGAAAAGGGAATTAAAAAAGATGAAAACAATTATTTTCCTGCATGTACTTAGGCAGAATTTTTTTTTTTTTTTTTTTTAAATTTTGCCGGATAAGACATCTAAATCAAATTCTTGTGAGCATTAGGATTTGCAAAAATATCGTGTAAACACAACATCTTAATTAGTTTTCTTAATGAATCGATGTGAAAATGATTCATGCCGTGTTTGCCGTTCAGTCATAAAGGGATGCCAAAAACTTGCGACTTACGTGGAACTTCACATTCAGTTATAACGTCAAAAAAACCGCGTGCATTAAGTAGAGTATGATGCCATTAATTAAATGGCGGCACACTTATTCCCGGTGATAACATTGCGGTTCCCTTTAATTGTTTCCCTAAGAGTCGACCTACGGCTGAAACGAGAGGCAGGCTAATTTTTGTTTATTTTCAGAAATAAAATGGGGTGTACATCAATGATGCCATCTAGACGGTTATTTGGATTGCATTTTGCAAAAAGAAACCAAGAGCATTCCAATGTCGCTAAAATTGTACAACTGTTTTTACCTTGCCAATATTAACTGACCATCTAAACAAGTTTTATCTTTACTCCCAATAAACTACGAATTCAAGACAAAATTACCTTGGTAAATTTAATTTTTTGCAAAAAATGTAAGTTGCACAATCCTGGCACGTTGGATTTTTCTTGGTTCCTTTTTGCAGAATGATATCCATTTGATGGTCCAATACCTTCGCTCGTGTATTTACGGGGACAGTGGATCTTTTGACTTGAGAAATGCCTCCTTATTTTCTACACGGGGATCCCATGCAAGGTAAAACGGGGGCTTGTGTTATACAATAGTCTGATTCGCCCTCTGTTAATTAGACTCTTCCACAACAATTTTTAAGCGGTTGGATGGCATGCGGCAGTTAAACTTCTGAATTCACCGACGCATGTCAAGCCGTTCGACAGTGGAGCAATTTTTCGAGTGACAAAAGAAGAAAATTAATGTTTCCTAAAGACACCTCAATTTTTGTCCGAAAATTCCGGTCACTGAAATTTTTCTTCGAGACAACTCTTCTAAGCTTAGACATTAAAACGAGCAAATATATTCGGTCAAATATGCAAAAACGGCAGAAGCCGTAAGTGCGAGCGAAATGACTCATTAAATACGAGTTTAACACTCGGATATTTTCATTTCGCGCTACCGTAAAAAGCGATAAAAATATTTACCTTAAGTGCCGTGGTATCACATGCAACCCGTTTAGTCTCACAAGAGGTTCAATGGCATTTAAAGTTGCCAAATTTTTCAAGTTGTAGTGCGGAAAATGGGAACTTGAAAATTACATAATGCTCACGTACAAGCTTCCCGTTAGAACAAAATATCAGCAATATTTCACACAAAATACGTCTGTACAAGCATTTAAGAAAATGCTTTGACAAGATTTTTGCGCAAAATTCCTAAAATAGAAAATGGAAATATTTCCAAAATATTTTTGTGATATTTTCGAGATAAAAAACCTGTTCAAACATTTTAATAATATTCCGAAAATGAAAAAGAAATAAGTATTTTGAAATAAAGCATGAAAATATTTTGAGCTGAAAATGAAAAAAGTATTTGCATTTCTCTAAGAATAGCTATCGTTGACGATATTTATTTCAATTGTTACTAAATTATACTGTTGTTATTTAAACATGAACATTGCATCAGTTTTACACGATTGTCCATGATGTGGTTAGAAAGCTTGTGAAAACAGTTTTAAAATATTTTTTTAATGATACTGTGATGTACTTTATGATTTTTCAAAAAAAAAAATATGCTACAAATTTTCGCTAAAATATTGTCATCAAGGACATTTTGGCATTATATATAATAATTTAAACTATTGCTGAAATATTGCTGATTTACACGCGATGGCAATATTCTCGACAGAAAGTACGTATCTTAAAAGGGTACCTCGGTAACTTAAAAAAAAAAAAAATTGAAAATTAAATACTCGGGTAACGATTCAATACTGGAGAATTTGCACAAGAAAATTGTATTGCGTCATACAGAAGTGCTTGATGATCTGAGTTCACAGTAAGTATTTGTCACAGAGATGTGTGAAAATGGAGACAAATAGATTCAAAATTGAGAAAATGTACTGCCTAGTGACGTCACACGACGCCATTTCCCATTTTAACATGGGTATTAAAGCAGATAAGATTGTTCTGTCACAACTTTTTCAATAATGGAGACTTTGCAAGGGTCTAAAATTTGATGAATTTCGTGTTAAAGTGGAATCTACTGAATGAACTAAGCACGAAGATACCCTTGATTCATAAATTGAGCAATTATTAGAAGAGATATGTCAAAATAACCGATTCTGCTAAAGTACATGTGTTTAAATGGGAAATGCCGCCAAATGACGTCACAAGGCGGCAAATTTTCTCATTTATAAATCAATTTTTCTCCAATTTTTCATGTCAGAAAAAAAAATTGTGAAAAATACTGCGAACTCAGCTCATAAGGCACTTTTAGATGAAGCAATAAAATTTTTGTGTGCTAAT
Source organism: Bemisia tabaci (assembly GCF_918797505.1). Lineage (NCBI taxonomy): Eukaryota > Metazoa > Arthropoda > Insecta > Hemiptera > Aleyrodidae > Bemisia > Bemisia tabaci. The sequence continues at coordinate 33,476,996 of NC_092795.1, forward strand.
TCTCCATTGTTCTATTTCGTGACAGAGGATATTGTTCTTCTTAATCCCTTTCTTAATCAATAATACCCATGGGTAAATGCAATTCATCAAATCTCCGACACCTGATAATTCTTCATGGTCAAATTTCGCACGATAGCAACCTGACAATTTGATTTTAATAATATTTTATGGCATAATTTTAGAAATTTTTTGAGAGGAATTTTAGGTGAGAATGTACTAGTGCCGTTAGAAAATTAGGTGGGCAGAGCGGCACTTAGACTTAGGTCGATTGAGCACCACCCGGGGGAATTTTTCAGAATTTTACGACAACGGCCGCGGCCAGAGCTCATTAGTACAGGCTCGGTCCCAGTCCCCGGTTGGGGTCACCGGCGCGTTGTGGCGCACAGTGGATCGAGTCGACTGAAGAGGTCGCACATGAAATTTTTGACTAAAACTGCAAATTTTTAGGTTTCTTTCGTTACATTTTACAAATCAAGGGATGATTTGACAAGAAAATTTTACGACAAAACAAATGGAATCACTTTTAAAACCTCAAAGTTGGGTATAAACGGAGTTATAAGCGTTTAAAGTTTCCATATTTTGTCTGACTTCTCCAAGTGACGCGATCCACTGTGCGGCGCGGCGGTGGCGACCGAGTAAAATGCGGCATTTCGGCCGACAGGTCTCCGGGCCTTTAACGATGCTGAACGAGGATTTGAGCGGCGTTTGACGCTCGATAAGCGACGATTAAATTAATTAAATCATCCGGCCTGGAGGACCATAAAACGCCGAGAACAAAACCTGAGCCGTGACCGTCCCTCTCGCCTTCCTCCCGCTTTTTTTCAACCTGAATTACACTTCCGTGCTGAGTAAAACGCCGAATAAATATTTTTAGTTTGTCAGATTTCCCCCCATAAAATGTTTTATTTTTCGTAAAAATGTTTTACATTAGTGAAGTTGGGCAAATTCACGAAATTCCTGGACTTTCGAGGCCTTAAAAACCTGAGAAACCCTTACGTTTATTAACTAGAGAATTTTTCAATGCGTTGCCTTATGGTCACCAACTCTGCACAGAGCACTTGCGCGGATCACAATATGGGTGTCTCACAGTTAAAAGTGATTATCTTCAAAATCGACTTTTGAGAACAAAATAAAATTGCTTCCTTTATATGGTTTTGAAAAGAAGCAGTAAAGCAGGTGATAACCGTCAATGTTGGTAAGCCATAGCTAGAGCTAGAGCCTCGGTCAATTTTTTGGATCCTAGGGGTCAAAATGGGAACGAATACTCCCTATTTTCTCTGCATGAGTAAGTACTCCAAGTCACAATTTCGCGTTTAGATATTTTTTTTATCTTCTTCTTCTTCATTTCAGTGGGGAATTTGAGGTTTTTCATCCCTGAAGAATGTAGCAGCTTTGAAAGGGCAAGGGGTCAGAGGGTTTGCACACACCTATGATCAAGACTTTCAAATTTTAAGGGATGAAGTTCCTGTAGATCCATACGTCAGTTTCGAGGAAATATATTGCCCTAGCAGGATTCGAAGCCGGGGCGTATTGACTTAGCCAGACGCATTGGCATTAGATAAGGCCAACCCGGTCGGCTTTTCTGGCGGCTACATTCCATCAACGACCACAGAACAGTGCGAAATTGCTGAAATTCGCCATCACGACATTGGATTCTATGATTGGTTCCGGCCGAAGGTCACTGCCCGGGTGAGCGCCGACGACTTTGACCCGAATTAGGGGTCGAAAGGGGGGAGGGGGGCGTCGCGCCAAGACGAAAAACCAGGGAGCGGGTGAAAATCCGTGGCGGTTATTACAAAACATCAAACATCGACGGTGCTAATTGAGTTGTCACTCCTATTCCACGATCGAGCGGCCGCGCCGACGGTACGCGTTGATAACGCCCCGCCGGAATTCGTCCTTCCCCAACGGACTGATTATTGAAATTGATAGACAAAGAAGATAGAGAGATGACGGAGCGATCATATTGGTTGAAATGGGTGGTTGTTATAGACTAAGGGAGAAATGATGGACTATACGGCATCTCGTAGGTTACCATTAGTCAGTGTTTCACTTACCTCCTTTGCCCTTTGCAACCTCTCGCTTCCAACAATACGATCGCTTCACTTTCCCTTTATCTTCTCTGTCTATAATTGTGTCTATCAATTTTAATAATCAGTTCATAGACAAAGGCACGTAACTCAATTTTGTTTAAAAATATTAATAATCAGTCCATACACAAAGGCACGAAACTTAATTTCATGGTTCTAAAAGAGACTCAACTCACACGATTCATCTTTCCACGAAAAATGCCTAAGCAGTTGCAGTCCAAAATTTAGCTGATTTTTGCAAGTAATCGGAGGAAAAATCGGTGGATTTTTCAGTTGGAAAGGCTTAGCAGAGCATGTATCCGGTAAAAATACTTTAAATGGGTAGACATTTTGCAACGTCAAAATGTAATTACGTTATTTTTTTTGGAGAAACTACGAACTACGAAATTTTCCATAGGACTTAAGGGTGTCCCTCAAGCCTGCCTCACAATACTGGTAGCCAAACTTGATCTCCGACCAGGTAACAAAATTCATGAATTCAGTCCTGGGTTTAGTACTGCCGTGCTAAGGAATAACGCTGTATGAACATTCGAGGGTTGCCGAATTATTTCCTCCGATTAAGTGTTCATTTTTTAGGAAAGTAATAATTATTTTTCCTTGAAATGTACAGACACTTTAGAACAAATTACGAACAAAATTATCTGAGAAATTAGAAGATAAACATTCAAAAATTTTCCTGAAAACTAGCAATTTGTCTAGGGCAATTTGGCAACGCCTGCAGGGTGTCTACTAAAACAGGCAGGTCAAAAATCAGTACTATTAAAGTACTTTTTCGGTACACTCCCAAGAAATTCAGTACCTCTTCAACAAAGAAAAGTCAGTACTTTCCAGTACCTTCATTAGACGAAAGTCGAAAAATTTCAAAAATTTAAATCTCGCGCTCGAATTGCGACAAAAATGCCGACAAATTCCATACCTTCTCGCGGAATTTCCGGACTTTTTCAGTACTTCCGGACCGCCCTTAAAAAATCAGTACTATTTCCAGATTTTCCGGAAATTCCGGACTTGCAGACACCCTGGCCTGAAGGCTCTTGCGGCGTTTTTCTTTGGCACGGTAGAGTAATCTGCCGTGCTAAGGAAGAACGCCGTATGAACATTCGAGAGTTGCCATATTTCCTTCGATAAAACATGTATTTTTGACGAAATTTATGCACATTTTTCTTTGAAATTTTCAAATATTTTAGAGTAAATTGCGCACAAAATTGTCTGAAAATTTTGGAAAAAAATATTCAAAATTTTCCCAGTAAATTCGGTTTTTATCGAATGAAACTTGGCAACTCCTGAAGGCTCATACGGCGTTCTTCCCTAGCACGGCAGTAATAGGGTGTATGCAGCCGCGGTTACGCTCGCTATCGAGTACTCAATCTGACCTCTCCTCGTTCCAGGATTGCATCGAGGAATGCGTGAACTATGGACCAGCGCCGACCGCGGACCGCCAGACGCAACCGGTTGTTATACAGCCCGATGCGACTCGACGCAACGTCCAAAAATTCCAGCCCACACAAGACAGGAATCCTCCAAGCGGGAGGCAGACTCGAACGCCGAATTCTGCCTCGGTTTGATCATCACGGCATCACCAAAATCAGGGGGCGTAATAATTCTCTCATTCCCGATTCTCTGTCTCCTCCTCAAAACGAGATTCGTAGCAACTTTATAAGGCCAAAATAAACTAAGGAATGTCAAAGAGATATAATGGAAATCTACTGTAGGGTGTCTACAAACTTGGCTGGCAGAAAGAAATGTCCTCACTAGTCCAGGTTTTCCCGACCATAATGACCAACATCCCCATACTTTTTGTATCGACAATGATAACAGTTATAACTGAAAATATTAATTGCACTGCGACTTAAAAAAAAAAATTGAGCCTTTTTTTCCGGATAGTATTCAGAGCATAAAATCCTGAACCAAAATGAGTCAGTTTGATTGTGGACAGAGCTGAACCGCTAAAAATATTTAACACGAATTTTAAAATGTTTCAGGTGATACGGTGCTGCAGGTTGTCTGCTAAAACTGGCTGGCAAAAGTTTGGTACGTTTTGAGTACTCCCCCCCCCCCCCAAAAAAAAAAAATCAGTACCTTATAAGCAGAAGAATTCAGTAAAAATTCAAATGCAAAACTGCAATAGCAGAAAAGGAAAACAGACAAGGCCAGCGCTACTTCAGTATTAATCTTCCATCGCATTGCTAAGGCGCAACGATACAACTATTCGTACTCTCCGGAATGCGTGAGGTATCACGCTACATAGAAGGCGTTTTCAAAACTACCGATTTTCCATATCAGGATTTTTGTGTCTCATAAATAAGGTGTCTACTAAAACTGACAAGCAAAAAGTAAATACTTTCACGGCACTTTTTCAGTGCCTGTCCAAAAAATTCAGTGTCATAGAACCAGAAAAAATCAGTACTTTTTCAGTACCTTACAGTTGATTGTTGGTTCCTGTTACTATTATACTTCTGTTTCTTAGAGTTTGATTTACTTTTAATTCCTTTATGAAAATGATCAATTTACTGAATACAATCCTAGCTTGAGCAAACTTGAACTATGCGGTCAAAACTGCAATAGCGGCAAAGAAAGACGCGACAAGGCCAGCGCTACTTCAGATTAATCTTCCATCGCATTGCTACGGCGCAATGATACAACTATTCGTACTCTCCGGAATGCGGGATGTATCACACCACATTGAAGGCGCTTTCAAAACTACCAAATTTTCATATCGGGATTTTAGTGTCACATAAATAAAGTGTCTGCTGCAACTGTAGACAAAAATTAAGTACTACCACAGAACTTTTTCAGAACCTTTCCCAACAATTCAGTACCGCATAAGCAGAAAAATTCGGTACTTTTTCGGCACCTTTAAGTGACGAAATTCGAAAATTGTCGCTAGAAAAATGACGTAGTCACGAAATTCAAAGCTCATTGATAGCCTGAAGATCGCCTGGCTTCACAATCACGATCTAGCGGGAAAATACTGCACTAGGAATCATCATCGCAACGGATACCATATTTTCCAGGCTGTTTTTTAAAAAAAAAAATAGTGTATTTCCTTAAAAAAAAAATACACTAAAAACCGTGGCACGAAGCAAACAATTCCGGACATTCCACTGTGGTGGGGTGTCATAACTGAATTGCATTTTGCAAAAAGGAACTAAGATCATTCCAATGTCACTAAGATTGTGCAACTTTTTTTACCTTGCAAATATATGCTTATCATCTAAACAAATTTCATCTTTACTCCCAAAGAACTAGAAATTCAAGACGAAAATTACCGTTGTAAATTTAATCTATTGAGTGATTTCAGTGATTTTACTGTAAAAATTGTAAGCAGCACAATCCTAGCAACGTTGTAATGCTCTTGGTTCCTTTTTGCAAGACGTAATCCAACTGGCCTCCCTTGAAAGCCTCTACTCCAGCTATCGGTTATTTGTAGCTGCTAAAATACTCAGCCTCTGAAAATTCCGTTTAATTTCATGCAACTTTCTCGGTGGAAAAATTTCATGTTGCATTTCTGAGCGCGATCTTGGGTCAAGCTGCGAGATTTGACAACTGACGCGGGCCGCATTCCTCGAGCGGCGCGCGGGGTGGGGGTGGGAGAGAATTCGGATGTGGGTCATTCCTCCACCTGTTGACGCACAACCCACTCCCTCCCCCGACCACGGGACAGTTACACAATATTAGCGCCCACCCCTCCGTTTCAGAGCTATCGCATTATTTTCGCCCCGCCGTGGCGCACAGTGGAGTGCATTAAGAAGAAAGGCAGGCACGATGCGGATACCTACTCTGTCTTCCTATGGAAGAACGCCGTATAAACCTTTAGGCGTTGCCAAGTTTCCTTTGATAAAACACAAATTTTCTGGTAAACATATGACATTTTCCCCCAATTTTTCATAAAATTTTGTTCGCAATTTCACCTAAAGTTCCTGAAAATTTCAAGGAAAAATATTCATAACTTGCCTTAAAAATAAACATTTCATTGAAGGAAATTTGACAACTCTCGAATGTTCATACGGAGTTCTTCCTCAGCACGGCAGTACTTCAGAAGCTTTCATTTTTGTTAGTATTAAGCGTAGGGGTTTGAAGGGGGCTTAATTGGTTTCCGTATACTATTTCCTTCAAAAAGCACTCGTTAAAATTTGAATTGCAACGAAGTAGACATTAAATCTAAAAAAATTCGTAAAAAATGTCTTATTCGATCTCTCCTTGTGACTCACTCCACTGTGCGGCGCATTCAGAGCAAGGCGCGATCCAGTGTCATTGTCATCGGGTTGGCTCCGCTCTGTCTCTGGCCTCTAATCCAGTCTCGTTGGGGAGGTTTTCCCTAAATCGGATGGAATTTAGCATCTACGCAGCCCCTCCGATCAGATACCGACGAGGTCAGATTTGGATTCCAAGGTCAGAAATTCTCACAATCGGACACTCAAGCTGGGAAAAAGTTGCAAGAAAAATTCTCCGAGTTCTGTTGTTGCTCGAGTAGGAGTTTATATCACCGTAAAATAAATGTTTAGATAAATAGAGGAAAACTTTGACTTAACTCATTTGCACGAAATTTGTTTTGAATGTGGACGCGCTTCGTGAGTCCAACTCACATCTTCAGTGCAACTGACAAAGGAAAATTGCCGCATGAACATTCGAATATTGCTAAATTTCTCTTGAAATAGAACGTATTTTCAAGGAAAGTTAAGAATATATATATACTTTTTTTTTGACAGTTTTGGCATGTAGCGAACGAACTACTCTGAAAAGGGGGTAGAAAATATTCAAAAGTTGCAGTTTTAAAAGTTCAGTGTTTTATTAATGGAAATTTGGCAACAGCCGCAGCTTCATAGGGCGTTTTTTCATTCGCAAAGCGGCATAGTTTTCATCCCTAAACTACAAATCCTCCCAATCGTGGAATTAGGATGGTGAGGAATACAGCGAGTCAGGTGGGCTCACCGACCGTTTGGAGACGAAATCGCTACTATTTGCCTTCAAATTTGGCGATGCAACCCAACCCCACACCGAAATTAATTAGAACTGGGGAAAGAAAAGAAGAGACAAAAGTCACATCAGTCTGGATGCATCATCATCAGTTGGCCCATTCGTTAGCATGTAAATATCTGTTGAATGGTGCAATATATTGGATGTGACATTTGTCTCTTTTTTTCTTTCCCCAGTTCTAAGTTGCATCCACCGATTGGCTATATTTTTAATGTTTCTACGTATCCTGACACTCTTATATTACATTACTAGAACATAACTACCCTTTACATTAAATGACGTAGCCTCTGAGTGAGGATGGAGTCTGTGCGGCGCTAGCGCATCTCCGACTGCGGGTGAGTAAAGTCAACTGTTCCCGGTGTCCACGGAAGGCGACAGACCGTGGGGTGCGGGGGGCAGGGCTGAAAGGGGGGGGGGGTTACTCCTCTCCAACAATAAAAAGCGATCGCGGACGGATTCAGATACTTCCTCGTTGGTGAGGTCCAATTCTTTCCTGCCGCCGCCACCACTGCGCTCCCCCGCGACCCGCGAGTAACTTTCTCCGGCAGCGCGCCGTGCGGTGGTCATCCGCGGCCACGCCGGACATTCGGCTGTTGCCAAATCGGCCGACGGAAATGAAGTCGTTTTCGTGATGGCGCACAGAGGAAGCTGCGGCGAGCAGTTGGAATACTGTCGTGCTATGTACAAACACCGTACGTTGTCAAGTTTCCTTCGATAGAAACCAACTTTAGAAGGAAAATTGTGAATATTTTTTTCCAGAATTTTCAGACGATTTTACATGCAATTTAATCTAAAATACTTGAAAATATCAAGGATAAATATGCATGAATGTCGTCATAAATACATGTTTTATCAAAGGAAATTTAGCAACTCTCTAATGTTCATACGGCGTTCTCCCTTAGCAGCACGGCAGAATAGATGGGGCATAAATTAGCCATCTACGCGCAACTGCAAATTTTCAATATTATTTAGTCACATAATAAATTTTAGGGGGTGTTTCTTCACGGAATTTTGAAAAGAAACCTAATGGCAGGGGAGCAGAAAATTCTTTGGCCTGCGCGGTTTCAAGTAACCAGGGATTCAGCCATTGCGCGTTCGTAGTATTTTTTACCAAAAATTAGCGCGTTCGCGGTCATTTCTTAAGAATAGAGGTGTTTTCTCCCATCCAACTTTTCTACTCTGCGTTAAAGTCTCCGGGTCAGCCAAACAGAGTTTACGTTCTCCTTCATTTCGCGGAAAAGTATGCAATTCCACCTACTTGGAAGTCGAAATAATTGTATCGCGCGTTTCTCCCCGTCCAACTTTTCTAATCTGCGTTAAAGTCTCTGAGACAGCGGAAGAGAGACTAACAATAAGCTCTTTTCAGCTCCTGCAAAACTGTGCGCATACTTCAAGCATCGCGCTATCGGTTCCTGACTCGCGAATAGCGCTAAGTTCCGTTATTATTTCCAACACTTCCTACAGAGAGACTTTTTTCCATGAACGACACCATTTCCGAGGAAATCGATGATGAAAACCGTCCGTACCGACCTACGTCATCGACAGAATCTGAGATTCCCAAAATGCGACGTCCTTTTTTATGCATGCTGTGCGGCGATTCTCGCTGGGTGGCGAAAAAAAATCGTGAAAGACAATCGATATCTATCGAAGCGGACTACATCGGCCGGGATCGATCATTTGCGATGGATTTAAATCGAGAAGAAACGGTGTTGCTAACTTGCGAGTATTGGACAGCATAGCTTAAAAAACTTCTGTTCCTGGCTCATTTTTTAAACAATGTAATGTCCTTGCTTTCCCTCCGCAGATGGGTCATTTGATAAGCCAGAATTAGTTCCTTGATGAAAAATGTACCCTAAATGATACTGGTTTATATCACAGTTCAGCGGCGCTGAGATGCCTAAGGAATTTTTATTGGCCAAAGAAATTTCATGGAATTTTGTGGAATTTTTGGAGGGTGATGGAGGAGCCCGTAACAAAGTGCAAAAAATTCGAGAGGGGACTGAGAGAATGGACACATTACACCCACGTAATTTACACTATAATCTGACGGTTTAAGAGAATTTACTTCATGAAAATTATGCAGTTTCCTCAAATTAAATATACTCCTTGTTGGTATTTTATTGAATCAAAGTTCATGGAATTTTGCATCTCTCGTGCTGATGGACTAGCAAGTTTGGCGGGTCCCCTCTTTGGATACCTACCATGAAGAAATTCATCCGATAATCCTAGCAGAGTGATTGTTTAGAGAAATTTGTTTTAAGATTCTATTTCATTCCTGTTCACAAACATTAATACAATTTAATTATCAACGAAAAAAAATTATTTTCTTTGATTTTTAGGAGAGTGTGAGCGATCGTCCTTGGGGGATTGTAAAGAACATCAAATCGAACAATAACAAAATTTAGCCGCAGCTCAATTCCTTCTTTTTCAGCGCTGAGTCCTTCATACACTCTATAGTAATTGCTAGGTTACAAGAGAAAATTTTAGTCATGTAAAATGATGGACTGCTTACCTCAGAGTACCCCATGGCGATCAACTGTGCAAGTGCCTGCCGGAGAGCGTTGAGTTCCTTGTCTACACCGTTGGACGTGGAGCTATGTCCTGAAGCTGAACTCACGCCACTGGTTGTCGAGAGGGTAGATATAGTACTTGCAGCACTCGACCCAACGTTTCCTGACTCGCATCCGATGTTTGCAAATGGCAGGAGGGAGTTTCGTATGGCAGCGAGCGCTTTCTGATGGTAGCCCGACGATCGGGTCGAGGACTTGCCCGAAGATGCGGGGTTCATAGTGACACCAGGCTCCTGGCCCATACTAGGACATCTTCTCCCCCCTCCCCCCTCCACATTCACACTCAAACAATGAAACACCGCGAAGCACTTGCTGCACTAGCAGGGTGAATATCATTGGAATGGGCTGGCAACATAAAACTTCACCCGTCGGGGGGTCTCGTCATGTATAAAACTGAATTCCCCCGATCATTAGATTTAAGACATTCGAAAAAGCGATTGACGATAAAAAAAATAAAACCGTCGAAAAGATTTCCAAAATTGATTTGGAACCGATTTTATGATTGGAACATTGCGAAACTGCACGAAAAATGTGAAAAAGACACTAAGAACGGGTGAAAATCTCGAAATAGAATTAAATCATGGTCACAAAAATTTGACACGACGGAAAAACGAAACACTAAAGCTAATAAGGCTTCAATAAGGCATATCCAGAGGGCAACGGACGCACTTTTCAAGGCAGAAACTAGGAAAATTGAGCAAATTCACACTCTAATATTATTCTGCCTTGGACGATTCCATCATCAACACTGACGCACATTTTCACAGCAAGGAGACACTCAAAGGAAATGATCCGAACATGCTGTCACTTTACATCCAAATATGATCATTGCTAAATTTGATCCATGCAAGCAGAAACAACACCAGATCTGAAACAAAGAGAGACCTGAATAAGTGTGTGGGCATAGGAGCACTTGAGCAAAAATGAGGTGCAAATATAATAACAACAAATCCATGGAGCTTTTGTGTGCAGGATTGGCTTATTTTGAGAATGAAATAAATGCGCTGGTATCCCAATGACGCTATTGTCCTTCCAGAAATAGCCAATTTGTAATAATTGGATAACAGCCTAAAACCCTGGAGACAGCATCGATGCAGCAAGCACAAGCATAACTGTCAGTTGGTGCTGGTTTGTTAGTCAGTTAAGTTATCTCACTTTATTTTGCGGACTAGAGTAGTCAGATGCGTTATGAACTTTAACAGATGCCGCTGATGTCTATGTTGATGGTAGGTAGTTAAAGTGATAACAGAGTGATCTTAGGTTCCTTTGGGGGGCTATCTGTCTCACTTGCTTTCACTTGACCCCTATGTAGAGCTAGCTTCCCACAAAATCCAATTCTAATCATTAGAATATATTTTTTGGATATTTTAATTGATACTGCTCAAGCAGTTTAAATATATCTGCCAAAACATTTGAGAAATCCTGCTGATTCCATAAAATTACGAGGTGGAGTGGGCCGTACCAATACTTGAGAGCAAGGGCGACAGGTAAACATTGCTTGGAACTGTAAGGAGTTTAGTTGGAGGAGACAATGCTATCATGACATCACTACTACTTAGGACGTTCACTGACAATGAGCACAGAGCAACTTAATGAAGAAGGACATTCTAAAAAAAGATTTCAGCTGCGTGAATTTCTTCAGAATGACACAATGACAGAATGCAATTCCCTTCTTAAAAAAAGTTACATGGGTATGATGAGTGCTGATGATGACTACAATTCACTTTTCCAGGTATTTCAAAACCTACATACTTAGTACATATCAGAATACTTGGTTAAAAAATGGTGAGTTAACCACTGTGCCTTATAAAGCGTAGGTAAAGGCAAAGAACATTCTGTACCTTCGATTTGAAGTTATACATACCTCTTTCATGAGAATGCAAGGTATGGTGAATTACTAATGTATTGTAACGTTTAATTCTGTTCGCACTAGCTTTTAAAAAACATAAAAACCAGGCCCAGCATGCACACCAGCTAAATTGAAGTGCATTTACTTACAGACTACTAACCGCCAATGGTCTTTCTTTTAGTGAACAGTGAGGTCGGTGGGTACACCAAACAATGTAATATACATCACATTTGGCAGAGAGGAACCAGGGCAATTACAGTGTTTTTAAAATCATGCAACTTCTTATTTTCTTTTAAAAATACTTAATATGTGTATAGTATTAAAATTTACACACTTATTTTCCTTTAAAATTGACAATTTTTTGATGGGAAGCAAAAACTATGTGCTATTCTGGAAGATTTTCTAGATAATTATGGAGAAGCATCATTTTTACAACACTGTAACCGTGCTCATCCCTTTTTGCTAAATGCGATCCATACACACTTGCGCACTTCCGTTCACTGATTGGACACCTTACTCCTCAAGTGATCACTGGCACTGGTGATTTTAAATAATGGTGAAAGTAAATGGTGATTAGTAAAATAAACTTGTCCGATACCATTTAATTTCTTTGAGAACTAATCACAACTCAACAGTCCTATCAACTTCTGGAGATCAGCGAGCTTTGGAGAAAAGTGATGAGCATTCTAGTCTAACTACTCGAGTAAAGGTAAAACAAACGAGGTTCAAACGAAGTCAAAATTTTGCAATAACACCAACCGTTTTGCATCAAGTAATTTCATTTTAAAACAGTCGCTGGGAACTTACTTTGACAATACACTTGCATAGATTATCCTAACAGAAACGCACGAACAATAAGATTATCAGACATGGCTGCACTGAATGGTTTTGATTCTTATGGACAAATCTATCAGAGGAGTTCAGAAACGCAACATTGAAACAAATAGATGTCTTTACGAATACAGATATGCACACCCAACTGGTTCCTTGCCAAGATCTAAGACTGCACTAAACAGATCAATATAAGGGCACACTTCACTAGAGAAACTTGATATTTAAGGAGAACTAACATTTTAATTATTATTTTCATGCAAATGAATGAATTTAAGTCTAGCCATGTGATTACTAAGTAATGAATATCAGTTACTGGAATTGAGATTTCTACCACTACTATTAACTTCTTTAATAGGGCTTTTTTTTATGCGGATCGCAGTGGATCGCGGTGAACATCGGTATTTTTTTATTCCGTTCCTCAGCGTGATCCAAGCGTTCCAGGTGGATCAGGGTGGAACGCTGGATCGCTCTTCCGAGGTGGGGCGAGCTCTGATCCACTGTGATCCTAACCTAATGCGAGGAAGTTGCCGTCCCCAAAGAATCAAAACAATAACAAATCGAACCAAATTCCAAGTTTGGATTTTTTATCACTTGGAACACTTGGATCGGTCCGGATCGCTCAGGATTCCAATCCAGAGCGTTCCGCTCCGATCCACCCTGATCCGCGATAAAAAAAAGCCCTAATGAGGGTCTGTTGAACTTCATTTAGTGATTCTTACAGTGCTATTTTTTAAAAATTTCGGTGAGTAATTGAGAATGATAAGAGAGGAGGGATTTACGATAGATACCAAAATGAAACACACATGGTCCGAAAATGAAGGAACTTTAAACTAATCAATGTCAATACAAATCGTGATGATAATCACCATTGTCAAGCAAAGTATGCACTCACATACTAACAATAATATCATTCTTAAAGAAATTGCTAGCGCAGAAAAACAATCGGAGAACTCAATTCACAGGAAGGAGGAGGGTTGTACAAAGACATTTCTTACTCTCTGGAGCCCTTAACAAGTAACTGACTTGGTAATCTGACTTCAGGCCCAACGGCATAGCTGAGAAGAAGTGTAGAAATATGGTGCTGATGAACTGCACAGGAGGACAGCGACAAATCTAGGAGGATTATGAATTCTTCGCTACAAGTAGACGGACACTTCTATTTAAACTGAGGTGACACATGGAAACATTCAGAGAGATCCACGAACTTACTTGAGAGACTCATGGAAATTATCAAAAGTTCTGGGTGATAACGTCATTTCAGTCCAACAGGATATTTTGGTATTTTCGTGTACATTTGTAGAAATAATTAAGAAATGCAGCACCTAAAAACTCCCCTCAAGTCAAAATATGTAAGGAACTAACCAAAATAAAAAGTGCGACTAAACCCTACAGAATTTCTTTCATAAAATGGCCTTGCAATTACCTAAACATTCTCGCTGGAGTGGCGCGATTAGAAAACCCTCATGAGAGTAACATCCGTTTAAGGATCAAAGTGGACAAGAAAGACCAGGTTAGGTCTATAGAATTTACCAATAATAGGGGAGAGAAAATATTCGAACAAGTCTCTTGAGGACACAGAATGATAACAAAAGTTGTCGGAAAGAAACAGATCTCCAGACCATTTGGCCTACCTGCATCGTGCCGGAGAGTGCAGAAATTCTGGTCGAAAAGAGCAAGAGATCCTACAGTGGCTGGCCAAAGACTTTGCACAACAATTCTGATTAAATAATAGGACGTGCCAAAGGTAGTGTCCGGTAATGAAATCGAAAACTATGACAATTCTTGCCACAGCATGAAAAGTAAGTTAGGCTACAATTCAGTGGTTACATGGGAGAGATGCCCATGAAGAAACAAAAATACTTCATCATGGAAAAATAAAACACGGCGCCCTGAGAGCAGAATTAACGCACAAAATTGACGTTAAAACAGTTCAAGATTCGGATGAACGATCAAGTTTCTGTTGGTGACGGAGCGAAATACGAGTGAATATAAAAAACATATTGAAGATAGGAAGCCATAATAGAAATTACCATTAGCAACGGAGGGCTCCGTGACTTTCCGAACGTGAAAACGACGTATCCTGTGGGTTCCGAAACTTGACACAAAGCACAAAACAGAGAATAACACTAAAGCTCGTTAGTTTTCACTGCGACACCGAAAATATTGGATAATTAATGATCATCACAAAGAAAACTTTTATCAGAACTAATTTGGCAAGCCATAGGCCGCCATCTTACAGAGCCACATTCCGATGTAGTGATGATAAACCCTTGGAGTCAAAACACCGTACTTCATCGCGCAAAATATCGAGCTCTTGTAAAACTCTTTCGTTAAAATTTTCGATATGAACTCATTTGAAATTGAATTTTGTAGGATTTAAATTGGTCTTTGCCGTTCGATGTAATTTTTACGTGAGTTATAAGTGAAATAGTTCGACTGCGAGAGTTGACACAGCTTGAGTCAAATCCCTCTCATAAAGAATGCGAGGAATGCACCTAAGATTGAATTAATACAGCATTCCAAAATGTGCTCAGAAATGTTCACCATGAATGCATGAGATCTTGTAAAATAAAGCTCTGAAGGTCTACCATCCTGAAGGACACAACCATAGGTTTGACACTTTCCAATGCCAGAACTTTGACTATTATCTATCCAACTTTATAATTAACCAGTGTTTTTCAATTGACTTCGTGCCCAAATTCCGATTTATTGACAAAAAATATTTGTGGTGACAACAGATTGATGACAGATATATACAGCTTCTTCGACCGAAAGTGCACGAAGCATGCCCAAGGCTGCTTATTTTGTTGTGTATTAAACGCGGTTAAAAATGCGCACGGTTGTCTGGGCGGGGAGGGGGGGGGGGAGCGGAGAGTCTCATTAAGTGCTTTACTTTTCTATTTAATACTTGTTCTAATTAATACTTGTTCATATTGATAATTCACGCAGGCCTCTTTAGACTTTTTAAGCTTATAGTAATTAGAAAGAGAGGGGGCCTCTTCGGCCTCTAGATCGTTAATTAAATGCATTTTTATCCATCGCCTTGTTGTGAGCGCGGACCACTATTGTGGCCCCAATGGACCTTTTGCCTACCTCCTAAAATGAAGGAAAAACAAAACCGCGCCATTTACTTACAATTTGTGACTAGTTGGCCCGTTGGCCTACTTACTATTTTGTTGAGTTAGCCTTTGCCTTTTAAAAAAAGTTTATAAACATTTGTCTTTGCGAAAAGGACGCACATATTTTTTTCGGAGCTTATCATAAACTTTCTAACAATTATTTCATAGGAATGCGGATCCACTCTCATCTTCCTTAATGTCACTTCTTAGTTCTTATTTCCACCGGTTTTCCGTAGTTTATTTTTCTACATGATAAATATTTCCTCCACTACATTATCTTATTTTCCCGAACATGGCCGGATTCACCTACTTGCCGCCCATGGGGCTGCCTGTATTTTGCCGCCCCCTTCTCATTCGTTTTGAAACTCGATGAAAACCATCAAATGAACGTGTCAGTGGGGGAGGGGTGAATAAGACGCATTTACTCGTGTTGAACACATTTTTTATGAAAGCCCTGTCAACACTACTAGCAAAAGTTCACGGAACTTTGCGCGAAAGTTAAATTCCGTAAACCTATCTCAGTGTGGACAAGGCCCTCGTTTCATAAGAAATGAACGAAAAAATTATGATTTTAACTTCCGCCGCCGCGCCGCGCGGACCGCACCGTGTTTGGCGCAATGCGTGAAGTATTCCGACAGTCTTGTAGGCGCTATGCGTTTCACGCCGACCGCTGCTGAACGCACTGTGTTGGACGTAACGCGTGAAGTATTCGTGCAGTCTTGTAGGCGTCAATATGTGTTACATGCCGATCGCCGCATCGCGCCGAGGGCTTCTCCTTTTCATCTCAAGTCCTCGTTATCATTTCTCTTTAAGTCAGGCCGTTCCAGGCCAAATTGCGTGTTTGGTCACTCTTAACTCGACTTATTGAAGGTGCTGTCTCTTGTATCACTAAGAGACGACAAAATTAGAAATTACTATACTCTCAGAAAATGAGAGATTTTGTCGCCTTTTCTCGTTTGTAATTTTGTTTTTATAAATCCGATTTTCTTTTATTCCTACACTTTAAAAAATTGCAAACTTTTGCCGCCCCTTCGATTTGCCGCCATGGGCCGCGGCCCATGTGGCCACCCCCTTAATCCGGCCCTGTTCCCTAATTCACTCGTTCTCGGATCTCCTGTAGTGAAGTTCTCATAAAGTTCTATGTAGATGTCTTAAAAACTGTGGATAAATATTTCGAAACGGAACAGTCGCAACTTGCTCCTTCATTTCAAGGAAAGGTAGGTGCCTGCTTAATCTAATAATTTTTTCCCTGGAAGTTTTGTTTAAAAAAGGAGGGGGAGGAGAGGGAGGAGAGGGAGAAAGGGGGAAAGAAAAAGAAGAAATGTTAATTGAAGTAAAATTTATTTTAACAACGTGCACGCTTTTAAGCTATGTGCAAAAGGATAACGTCATTTTACTTTTCGAAGCTCGTTTTATCAGGATTACAAACAAACTTATTTTGAATGGGAAAAGTAAATAAAAAAAATTATTTGGCATGAAAAATAAAATTATATCACCCAGAAATATTGCACTTTCCCGCAACTAAGTCTTAAGAAGTATAATTCAAAACAACGTTCGTCAGATCGTAACGTTGCAGGTCTTCCAAATTACTTTTTTTTTCATTTTTTTTTAACAGAGAAACTAACACGGGCGGAACTATGAAATTGTGGAGGGAGCCAGAGGGGCATCTCATCAAGGGGGGTCTAGGGGACAGGGGACATTAAAAGACACCCTACAAATTGGGATCAGCGGATCTCCTCCAGCTCCAAGGGTCCGGGGGCTCTCTTCGAGATAAATTCGAAAAATTGACTCTGCTCAGGAACAAGTTTGAGCCGTTCCCACTGGGCCCAATCACTGAACCCCTCACATTTCCAAAGTAGGGTAAAGTAAATTTCTAAATGGGGGAGGACACCGCACTCATAAGGCCCACCGGTCGTGCTTTTTAACAATCGCAATCTAGACACGGTTTTTGGACTTCCACCTCAGTTACGTTGCGTTCAATGCATCAAAAATGCAACAAATATCCATGTCATGACATGACTAGAAAATTCCCAAGTGATGAAGAAGGGGGGGGGGGGGGCTCAACGGTAGAGGATTTTCTAACGGAGTCCTAGATGTGGCCGCATATGAGAGGGGTCTTAACACCTAAGGATCAAAACAAAAAATGGAGATATTAGTACCACAATGGACCACTATGGGTGCGTCAACGAAAATGATTAACCATGGGAAAGTGCCTATTTTCCCTTTTTGCCCTTCTTTTTCTTCTTCTGGAGGTCGGGCCAGGGAAATCCGCGGCACTTGAGGAGGTCCTGAACGTTGTGGCAGGTGTAGTAGGCGTTTTCCATGGCGTGTTCGTTGAAGATATCAACGTTGCACCGAGCCTTGGATTTTCCCTCGCTTTTCCGCGTCGCTTTTGCCGGTCCCTTTTTCGCTTTCTTCGCCCCCTTGTCGCCCCCGTTCCCTCCTTCCTTTGGCGCCTTCGCCTCCTTCTTCTTCGCTTTCTCCTTCTTCGCCATCCGCGACTCTGCAACAAGCCAAACGCAAGTACTGGAA
The DNA here is from genome assembly GCF_918797505.1 of Bemisia tabaci. Taxonomy (NCBI): domain Eukaryota; kingdom Metazoa; phylum Arthropoda; class Insecta; order Hemiptera; family Aleyrodidae; genus Bemisia; species Bemisia tabaci. Next base: position 33,494,964 of record NC_092795.1, read on the forward strand.
AAATTGTAGAGAAACATCTTTCAATTTTTTCAAATTTAAAAAAAAAGAAAATTGAAAATAGTTATTTTGGTGCGTAAAATTACTTTCTTAGCAAACATTTTTTTAAAGTGAAATAATTAATGGTCTATGGAGTGAAACAATTCCTGTTGCAATTCAAATTATTAATTTTTTTTTTTTTTTTTTTTTTTTTTTTTTTTTTTTTTTTTACTGTTTTTAATTCACAGCAAATGAACTTTGTCATCAGATGCCAAAGTTATTTTTTTTAATTTAATGCAATTTCATTTAAAGTGGACAAACATTAGTTTACAAACAAATATTAAGAAACCATTTTTTTTTCAAATCAAAGGTAACTTGTTTCTATAATATAAAAACTTGTTTACATAAGCCATTGATTTCTTCGTCGCGATTCTCTGTAAGAGCTATCTACAAAGACGTCGGGCATTTTTTCAGATTGTTTTACTCACTTGTCAGAGCCCCTCTCCCTTTCCTACCCTCTTTAAAAGGAGTTTGTCAAGCAGCCCGAAAGACTTCTACCCCAAATATCCGACTTGGATGACAACAACTCATCAGTGCACGTGGTGAACTCTTTGAGACGGATGTTTAAGTAATTCTCCAAAAAATCCACTTTAAAGTTTAGAATTAGTTAAAATCTGATTTTAAAAAATGCATCAATTTATTTTTTGTTTTCTTCGAAAAAAAAACTTTGAATGAGGAAAAATTGAGAAAAAGAAAAATTGAGTGAGTGAAGGGCTTGCTTTTCAGGCCAATAAAATACTAGCTGAACATGGCTCCAAGTTTAAAATCAACATTGAGGCCGTGGGTCTCCATGATCATGATCTAAGTAACGAGCATGACTTGAGAAAATGCAATGAATATGCCCATCCAGTAGATGCGCCTGAAACAAAGAAGGTATGCAGCCGGACCAACATGCGATTTGAGTGCCTCTTGCCGCCCTTTACCATTTTCTCATAGGATTGTATCCATTTGTTTCGAGGACTGAATTTTCGCCAAAAATGACGAAAAAGAAACTTACGATCGGTAGGTATTTACGGTTCCATTCATCCAATGGTAATACTTTCCAAAGTGATTAAGTCAGCTTCAGTTTTGACTGGCAGATTATAGCTTCTTACTTAACAGACCTGACTACAGGAAGAGGGGGTTGATTCTACTTTTATGGTTATGGAATTTAATTATTGCGAAATTAAGTGTTTCTTCATTCACTTATCATTATTTATTTTTTGATTCTTCGACAATTCTCAATGACGATCATCCTTTATAATTTTAATAGTAAATTTTTAATACAGCGTGCCGTGATCTGACAGATGAGATTTTTAACGACTTTTGTCTCAAAACTACGTTTTTTGAACTGCAAACTGCACTTTCGCCCCTCTATGTCCGCAAAACATTATTTTCTCTGCTCTAGTAATAACTTGTCATTCAGTTTTTGTGAACTGAGGCTCATTTTCCCGTGAATGGATATACTTATGCGTATCTGAATAAATTGTGCTTTTCTATAATATGCGTACTTCCGAAGTTTTACAATGCATGAAAGGCACCGATGACGAAGCAGCAAGTGATATGAAAGACAATATATTTTAGAACCCCTTGTGCTGCTTTCTTCCCTATAGAGTAAAAATTACTTCCGCTAGTGATCGGTCAGATACGTCTTCATGTGGCCCTCCAAGTGGAAGTGAATGTCTCGTCCCGGGGATAGGATCCAAACTTGAAAAGTGAAAATTTTCCAGAGCAATCGAAAAACTGTGATAAAAAACCGCGATAAGTAATTTTATGTTTAAGAGGTCACTTTTGTCAAGCAATCGGCTGAAGGTCAGTTACAGACATTATCTCGGGAAACAATTAAAACTAAATCAAAGTTCTACCTATAAAAAAAATAGTTTTTCACACAAACAAAAAAGAGGAGAAAGAAGAAGAAATAGAAAAAAATTGTGGAAAAATTTTTTGAGTGGAACTTTTTTCCAAACAAACCACCAAATACCTTGGAGGATTTAAGTTCTTCAAAAATGCAATAATAAAACTTACAGATACAGTGCAATATCATCGCCAGCAAATTTTCTTGTTCTTGTTCTTGAAAATAATGAGGAAACAGAAATGGAACACCGAGAACTCAAACAATGTGGTTGTTTCTGCTGAAACGAGAATAAATTGATAATTGCAACGCAGGTTGGTTACCGTGGCAACTTCTGAACTGTTGATTATGACGTTGAAAGGAGGTTGCAAGCATTGGTCATACGAATTATCGCAATGATTTCGTTGGTATAAACCGGAAATGACATCAGGATCTGTTAATGTTCATCGATATTCAACCACTCATTAAATGTATATATTAATGGACTGGCCATTTCGTAATTTCCGGTTTACATTGACGAAAATAATAATGGTATGGCCGAAGTTATTCCCTCCACTATTGAACAGTCATTTTTCTTGCCAAGTTATAAAAGCACCTATCTACAAAAGATACTAATTGCACATACATTACTTTTAAAATGAGCTAGAAGCGACGGTCCCTTGTTGCAAAATGTTCTACAATTACAGGACATTGAAAGAAAATGATGATTATTTTAATGAAGAAAAAGCAAAACTTCGTGCAATATTCTTAGCTGTACCAGCAGTTACAACAAAAATGTGAAAAGTAGCTGTAAAAATAAATGAAATTAGAGCTGTTTGGATCAAGTATGTACCAATCTTAAAGAAGAATTCAAGAACCAAACCCGGAGCGGAGTTTAATCGATAATTTGTGACTTTTAATAGGAGCAGGCGTAAGAGGCGCCTACAAATTGAAAGGACGCAACACTAGAGACAGCCCTAACTGTAGCGCGAACAGGCGCGAACCATTCCAGGCGACGCGACGCGACGCGACGTGACGACCTACATGCAGTTAGTTCCCTCTAAAATCCAATATTAAAAGCTTCATATTCACGAAATGATACAGCATAGGAACTGTCAAAAGACCAATTATTTGTATCCGGAAATACATCTAGTTTTCAACGCAAATGCCAAAAGTAACTCATTTCGACATTTATGCGTCTAACAATTGTAAGCGAAGTTCTGTGAAACGCCTACATTAGCTCGAATGTCATTGAAATATATTTCAACGAGATTTTCATTTGTCAAATAAAACCCGTAGCACCCTTTACGGAATCGATGGCCTTATGAATGCATAGAAATCTGTAGAATATGGATGAAACTTTGGTCGTAGACTTTATGGATTCGTAGACTTGACGAATGTCCGTGGTTTTAGCAGGGAAACTAGCATCAGATCTTCGGTGGTATATTTACGCTCCAATAAAAATAAAAAGATTACTCAGTAAATTATTGAACATGCAAAGCTTATTTTCGGTTTTAGATGTTGCTGCAGCCTGCATGAGTCTTACAATTTCATAAAGTCGTTGTAGTATCAAAACAATTGCTGGTTTTTTTAGTTGGATTTAACATAGTGACGAGGTGTGGTTTATTCTGGAACTAAAATCACCTTAGGGGACCTCCACAGAAGGGGTTCTCGTATTGAGCCGATGGGTACCGTACCGCGATACCGATGACTTGACTTCCGCTCTCATAGTAACCTCTTCCCGTTTGGAAGAAAGTTACTTTTTTCGCGACGATAACACTATTCGACCACGAGGAAGCTCGTGCTGCCGACACTGAAATTAAAGGCGAACTCACATGGCGTTAATGTAACCTTTTCCTGTTAGATAAATGGGCCTGTTGCAAACTTTTGCTAGAGCAAAACTAAGAGTTGTCTCTTATAGATAATGCCTCAAAAATCACGATGAGCGCATCGGCAAACTCTGAAATGCACTCCTAACTTCACAATCTGCGTAAGAAATTTGCGGTTTTTTGAGCTTCCCGCTTCAAAAACGATACTACGGCACAGTGTGAACATTTTGTAAGAGGAGTCGTTCCATCGTCGGCAATAATCATCATAGCGACGCCAATCCGCCAAAACACGTTTGATGGGACGAGATAACACCTGAACTGGATTAGACCAGATAACAATCGGTGTGTTAACGTTCATATTTTCCACGCCCGAATTGATTGACCTTGAACTCTCCTTGAATTACGCGCGGAACTGCGTGCAAGCGTCGGCCATGATGAATATCGCCGACGATGGAGCGACTCCTCTAACAAAATGTTCACCTATGCCGTAGTATCGTTTTTGAAAGCGGGAAGCTTAAAAAAACGCAAATTTCTTACGCAGATTGTGAAGTTATGAGTGCGTTTCAGACTTTGCCGATGCGCTCATCGTGATTTTTGAGGCATTATCTACAAGAAACAACTCTTATTATTGCTCTAGCAAAAGTTTGCAACAGGCCCATTGTTATTTCTTAAATGTGTTCCGAGTAAGATGCAATTTCACGATGATGGCACTACTCTCCTTCCCTCTCGCTTTTTCTCTCTCTTTTCTCCATCCTCTTTCTCTTAACCTCTGTTTTTTCTCGTCACTGCGTTTTTTTCTTTCTCGTTTCCTCTTTTCTTTCTATTCTTCCCCTTCATTCTCTTCACTGCTTTTCTTTTCTTTTTTCTTCACCTTTCTTACCCCTATTCCGCCTCTTTCTCATTTCCTCTCCTTTCTTTCTTTTTCTTTAGCTTCTTATATTTTCTTCCTATTTCTATTTTCTCCATCTTTTTCCTCTTCGTTCTTTCTCCTCTTATTATAACTCTTCTGATTTTCTCTTTCTCCTCCTCTTTTTCTACGTCTTCTTTTTCTTCAATTCCTTCTCTTTTTTATGCCATTTTCCCTCTTTTCTTCTTTCTCTTTCTCTTTCCTTCTTCTGTTTATTTTTTCCTCTTCTTCCTCTCATCTTTTTCCTTACCCTCCTTTTTATTCCTCCTTTTTTTTCTTCCCCCCCCCTTCTCCTTTCTTGTGTCATTTTCTGTTTGGAAGGGAGATAAAAAAGTAACAGTTTAGTGGAAAATGTCGTAAGAGAAGGACTCACTTTACTGACTGTTGATCGATAAAACGGTAAATGCGCTGGAACCGTATTCGAACTGAACCTTCATACAACAATAGCGACATGATATGGATGCTCGTGTTGCCAATACTAAAAATTGAAGGCAGACTGACATGGCGCCAAACTAAACTCTTCCCGTTTGGTAAAAAAGCTCTTTTCTGTGCGTGTCCAGGATGAGAGTGCCATTTTACCATGATATCACCATTCGTCCACGTGGAGAGCTCGTGTTGCCTACGATCAAAATTAAAGGCAAACTGACATGGCGTAACCCTGGTAAAAATTGGCGATAGGAGCTGCGTTTCAAAATACCATAGGAGTTCTTATAGCCGACTGAAGAAGGCGATAGAAAATCATATAGCTGGCTGTAGAAAGTGGAAAAAATCATACGGCCGGGCCACACGAAGCTATAAAAAAGTATACAGCCGGGCTATAGTTCCTATCGCCGGGCTTTACACTTTATCGCCTGGCTGTTGCTTTTTCGCCATTGGCTATAAAAGGCTATAAGGAATTGTGTAGAAATTCTTGTGCTTTGTAAATCCTTAGGTTTGTACGGAATCACCTTAATATTTACAAAACGCACATTATAAATTCCTTTACTACATGTTTTTTTTCATCAATTAAAATGAGAATAATCCATACAGGGTGTGCAAACATTTCAAAGTCATGAGTTGAAAAACGCCGACTCCACGAGATTAAATAAGAGAGCCTAGCACAAAGCGGAGCGGCGGCGCACTGGCGCCTACAAACCTAACAGGGATACTTCACGCATTGCGCAATGCGTGAAGTATCCCTGTTAGGTTTGTAGGCGCTGCCCGCCCGCCGAGCCGCGCCGCAGCGTACCACGGCGCTTGAAGCAACTATTCCACACCAGAGGTATTGCACAGTATCGTACGGAATTGAAGGCGCTCCAATATATTAGGAATGGCAGGCATCCTTTAAAATTACGGAGCTTTCCTCGCAAAATAAATCAAGATACTACGGCCCGAAAAGAGAGCGGTAGTCCAAAAACTCACCAAGTCCTAGCATCCGTAAATAGTAACGTTTAGCATACACTTTATCGCCTAGCTATTGCTTAGTCGCCATCGGCTATAAAAGGCTATAAGAAATTGTGTAGCCGGCTATAGAAGCTATTGGAAATCTTGCAGCCGGCTGTAGGTCTTTGGTATTTTGGAACCCAGATTCTACTGCCAATTTTTACCAGGGAAATGTGCTCATTCATTACTCGTTTGGTAAAAAATTGTTTTTAGAGTGTTTTTTTTTTTAGTTAGAGTACGATTTCACGATGATACCACTTTTCTACTTCTTTCCCATTTCTTCATTCTCTTTACGCCCTCTTTAACCCAGGACGGCAAAAGGCAAACATGATGTCACAGACCCCGCTCAACTCTAACTGATAACCAAACGAACAAAAGCTGTTTTCGCCTACAAGACGCACATGGTCCCTCGGGCCGGATAAAACCGCTCAGCTAGAATAAAAAACCAAACGCATATCCGCTACTTTGCGTATGATGGCCGATCGAATCAAAGCCCTTCAGACTGGATAAAACCGCTTACTTTCCATAGGAAACCCGACGGACATCTGCTGTTTCTGGCTAGAACATGAGAGTGGGAGTAAGCCTGAAATAGTCGCTCCCACTCGGTCGTCGGCGCGGCGGTCGGCTGGAGCGTGCTGCGGTTGGCGGGCTCGGACGGCGCCTCAGTCGCTGCTCCAAGTCGGCGCGAATCGCGAATCCCGTTCTGTGCGTGGCGTCTTATCCGCGAATTCCAATAATCGATAATCAATAACCGATACTCAGGATGGGGAAGCAAGTGCCGGCAGTGGGAATCGATCTGGGGACGACGTACTCCTGCGTCGGGGTCTGGCAGCATGGCAAAGTGGAGATCATCGCCAACGATCAGGGCAACCGCACCACCCCCAGCTACGTCGCCTTCAACGACACCGAGCGACTCATCGGGGATGCCGCCAAAAGCCAGGTCAGACACCCTCAACAACTTTTAACGGGGTGGATATTCGGACCTGCTCAGCGACATCGAACACTGGAGGAAAATGACTTGAATTTGCCGTCAAGATTTCCTCTCGAATCAAGAATAAAATTAGTACAATGGAGAATTTGCAGGTGTCTAAAATTTGATGAATTTCGTGTTCAAGTGGAAGTTACTGAGTGAACTGAACACAGGGATACCCTTGGTTCATGAATTGAACAATTGTGGAGAAGATCTGACAAAATGCTCTAATCTGCTAAAATACGTGTGATTAAATGGGAAATGCCGCCATATGACGTCACTAGGCAGTGCATTTTCTCACTTTTAAATCGATTTTTATACTATTTCCCATTCCCATATCAGAAAAAATTATAAAAAATACTGTGAAATCAGCTCTTTAAGCGCTTTCAGAGGAAGCAATAAAAAATTTGCATGCAAATTCTCCATTCAGCAGTTTCTGCATGGTGCGAATGACTTCCTTTTTGATACAACATCTTCCCTGCCAGATTTAAGCGAGTTTCTTTCTTAGCGGCAAATTCAAGAATATATAGTCACTTTTTTCCAGTGGGTGTTGCGGCATTATGCTTGGTTCCATCATTGTAAAAGAACCTACACCTACATGTCTTCGATTCACGGAGTTCCTGTTGTGTCTTTCCAGGTGTATATTTTTTAAAAGGTATTTCAAATACATATTTTCGGAGAGAATTTCAGATCTCAGCGCTTTCAACGTAGTGTTTGAGCCAATATCTTGAGGAATAACTCTTCTTTTGGTCCAATTATAAAGTCTGGAATGTATCCGTCGTTTTTCTCAAAAGGCCACTGAATTCTAGTTGACTGAGAAAAATAGTTGCAGTAAGCAACAGCTGATTGAATATCTTCCCCATATTTCGGATTTTCCCTCTGCAAATGTCACCGTCTGTTAAAGGAGGGTCATGGGCCCCGAAAAACTTAAAAGTTAGCTACTATATCCAGATTTGATCGATCGGCTTCATCTACAAAAATTCTGAAACGAAAAATGTCCACGCAAAAATTTTAAAGCAAACCGGAACCATGCAGCTGGTATGAATCTTCCGATGTAGAAAAAAATATAATTGCGAGACAAAACTACCTAAAATTCTAATTTGCTATGTTTAAGGTACAACCCAACCAATTAAAATGAAAATTCCTGAGCCGAACCCCCCCCCCCCCCCCCGTCTTGTCGTGATACTCATTAGATCTCAAAATTCCTGGACTCTAATTGAACTTTTTGAACTTTCTGGCCTCCCCCCCCCCCTAGATAGTGTAGATCCAGTGCTATTTTACCACCTTGTCACATATAATTTGGGCCATGTTTCTCCCATGCACAAAATCATGAAGTTGTAACTCGCGTAAATGTGTTTTACTACAACTCGATCGCATTCATATGTTATTCCAGGAATAGATTATGAAATGAGTTCGTTTTAGCCTTAATGAATACTTAAATACTTTAAAAAGTAATTAAGCGTAATTTAGGCACGTATACAAGGCAAATATGCTTCGTAAATACTCAGAGCTTTATTACTATTCGTTAATAAAGGAAAAAACACTTCAAAATCTATCATCTAGGTATAACAAGATTGGAGTGTTTGAAATGTGGATATCAATATTCCTATCCCGGAACATATACTTAGAGACTGTTCAATATGTTCGTGATGGTATCCCTCCGAGAGTGTAATCAAGGATGCACAAAAATATTTTAAGGCCCGATATTGAGGTACTTGTTGCAGTCGTGTTCATTTATTTGTGCTAATAGTGTTTTTTCTTTCTTTCTTTTTTTTTAAAAAGAATGTAAGCTTGACAGTGGAAGAGAAACTATTACTAGGGTTACAATCTTGTAAAAAGTAGCATTATTTTGAACTGAGTACTTTACTTGGGGTATTTAACTAGGTTTTTTAGCCTTCTCCACCTGGACTTAAATGAGGTTAAACTTTACCCGGACGCGCGGCAAGGTCCGACCTTTCATTCATGGTGCCTATTTGGTTCAATATCAAATGCCTCGTATAAATTACCCCTTTAAGGTATGATGCGTAAAATTCACAGTCCGGAATCTCAAAAATTCAATTCTTAAAACTCTGAGCTACCCAAGAAGATCGGTTTGCGTCTCGTAAACCAAATTTGTCGTTTGCGTCCGCACTGTTGCCGATATTGCTGGAATAGTTCTGTAAATTCTTAAAAAATGAAAAAAACTATTTTTGCATGATATGTGCATACCGTGAATTGAGACCCCGTGAGATCCCACAGAGACCCTCGGAAAGGGAAGAGGTATTAGCATTTTGATAGTGAATAAGGAAAAGTCAAATGAACTTTCAATTCCATTTGCACAACATTTTAAGGCGTTCAGTAAGAATAATAAGTGCTGTGGCAAGACCCATTCACATGAGATAAATTCGCAAATGCCACTTTAATTTTATATAGAAATCCGACAATTTTTTTTTAAAAAAAAAAAAAACTTCAATAGAATGAGATTTCCTTCTTTCCATAGTTCCATTTTCATAACTTTGCATGCATGACATTCATGATAGACATCTTAGTCAAACAATATAATGTAATACGTAATCATCGCTCGCACAACTACAGTTGTTTAAATGAGGAGCTCGGAGTACAAATCGCATAACTGCAGTTTTTGCTATTTCAAGAGATATACGTTTTTAAAAGTTCAAATTTACACCGACCGCATGGCGGAGAGGAAGTTCCAACTCACTTTTTGGTGCTCGGAAATTGGATTTTTCTTCTTCCCATGGGTACATTACATTTTTATAACTTTGCATGCATGACATTCATGATAGAAATCTTTGTAAAAAAATATAATGTAATAGGTAATCATCGCACGTACAACTAAAGTTGTTTAAATGAATATATTCTAAGAATAGCTTTCATTGAAATCATTAATACCTCATGTCTTTCAAAAAATGCAGTAATGCGTCTTGTCCTCCGAGCCCTTCGAGCATCATGTAAAAAAAGGGATACGATTATTAGTTGACCACTAATATCTCAGCTAAAATCATCGTATGTTCACCAAATTGAGATAGTTATACTTACTCTTTTGAATCCAAATGATATTTTGAATTTATGTAATTCGATTAAAACTGTTGTCACGTTGGCGTACACGGTTCTGCCAAAAAAACTATGGCATCCATTTCAAAAGAGAACAAATTGAAGCCGAAAAAACGAGCTGGCGAGAAAAATGACACTATTAAGAATGAAGATAATAAGAAAACGGAAATGACAGATTAGCAAGGCGAAAACGTTTTGTCGGGTTAATTTCTCTCTTCTCCGCTCGGATTCCGCGTGAGTGGAAAACTGAGAGGAACCAGACTGGGAAGGGGGGGGGGGGAGCGCAGATCAATTTTCGAGGAAACAAATGGTCGAGATTCGATTTGACGTTTTTCCTGCTTTAACCTCGTGACCCTCTTGACCCTCGCCCGTCAAATCGAGCAATCCCTGTTTCCGGAAATTGCGGAGCAAAACCCCGAAAAACCAGAGTGATCTCGAAATCTGAATAACATCACGGAAAAATGCCGAATTTCTAAAAGTTAATACTGTAACTTTTAACGGGGAAAAAGACGATCCACGGAAGCAAAATTTTCATTAAAACATAGAATCTTAGCAAGATTGCTTTCTCTCCACTTAAACCTGTAGGAATAAATCGATTCTCGAAGGGGCCAGGTGCTCGACAAGAATCGAGTTTTACCCATGGGTTTAAATGGGTGAAAACCACTATTGCCGACCTTATCCTGCGATTCTGATATAGATGGCGTAAAGTTACACTATAATCTAGCAATTTTGTGCACTGCCATCGCGACAGTTAAAATGGAAACAGAAAAGCAGAAATGTTGCGATGTAGGTTGGTAATATTTTGAAGGGAGCCGTTCAAGTATTCCTGAAACGTATCATCTGGAAAAGAACACAATTACAAGCGTCGATAGAGGCAAGAGTTACTTTTACGAGTACGAGTTGAGTTCAGAGGCGCAATACCCTTGCCGCCGTACAGTAGAGCGAGTCACGGGAGGGATCGGATACGATGAGAAAACTTTAAAAGCTTATACCTATCTTCGTTAAAATACAAAACCTGGAGGTTTAAGAGTGATTAAATTCAATATTATTTCAACGACACACCCCTGAAAATTAACGAAATGAATCTGAAAATGTTGAGGTTTAGTGAAAAAAACTTTTCGTCCGAACTCTTCTAATGTGAGATCCACTGTGCGTTGTCGAGGCAAAGGCGCGTAATTCAATCGTGCTACGGTCGTGGCACTCGGCTGAGTCGTAAGCAGGGTGTTTTCCGGAGCAGGACGCCAGGAACGCTCGCAGGTCGACTGCACTCATAGGGCGGGCCTTCGCTATCGCTAGGGATTTACGACTTTTAAAGCCTCGAGCCTCCCAGGGGCAGGGGTAGCCGGAGTCAACAATTTTTAATTTAAGTCTTCCGTATCAGAGTTTTAAATCCATACACTATAAGCTTCATCAACTCCTCATATTTTTAAAGGGACAAAAATAGAAAATTTCCAAGTATTCACTTAATTAAATTTTGTCAGACAGGTTGAGAACTGAAGACTCAGGACATTTTTTCCGATCAAAAATTCTCGCAGAAGACGTGCATCATACTGAACATAAATTGCTCAAATTAATAATTAGTGTAGCTTCGAATCAGTGACTTTAAACTTCCCGTTCTGGAAAAACCCCAAAATCTACATATTTAGCTCAACTCGGCCATTGAAAACAATCATGACGTTTGACGAATAGTTTAAGTTAAGTATCTTCTAATACCTACAAAACTTATTTAGAACTTTGTGAATATTATTTCATCGCATATCACACTGAGAATACTTCATCCCCCAATTGACTGAAAAGAACTTTACCTTTAAGCTAAGCTGGCATTTTGAACTGTTCAGCACACATGCATAACGCTAGTTAAACTATTCATGCCAGATGGAGCTGTGTTTAAGAGATTTAAAGAATTAAAGATTTAAAGAACTGTGAAGCACGCAAAGTCTATCTTGATATTTTCTATCGAAAGTCGTTAAGATTTTCAAAAATGGTTTAAAATACAGTAAATTAAGAACGTATGTTTAAAATTATTTTCAAACATTTTAACGACAAAATTATCGCGCAAACATTTTTCAAACATTTTTACAAACTTTTCGACTCTCGACATTATTTTCAAAAATACTTATAGGCAAATGTTTGAGAAAAATACTTCAAAACTTTATCACTTTCAACATGTTTAACTATTGTCAATCATACTAAATTGACAATGAATAAAAAAAAGAGTAAAAATGATGAAAAATACTGTTGAATTTAGCACTACTGTGACCTTACGTTATTTTAAACTCATTTGAATCAGTGAGAACGAAAACACACCAATTCAAAAAAATGAAAATAATCAAAACACACATAAAACTGTACAGTAGTTGAAGGAGATAGCACAAGAAAAATATTTTTGGTGCCAAAAGACAAGTACTTAGGGACACTTTAAAGGTCCAGTTGGAACAGATGCGTTAACTTTAATGACCTATATGAAAACTGACTCTCTTTAATGAAAATTGAGAATTTTTGAGTTACCGAGTTGGTGAGTTTTCGTTCACACTGATTCATTTTAGAAACATTTCCCGTTTACGGGGATAAAATCTGAGTTAAATTTGGCGCCAGAGTGCGGCTGGCCGGCCGGCTTTTCGGTGAAGTTCGCGAGATGCGTTGGTGGTGCCCGCGTGAGGGAGTCTACGGAGGGGGGGAGGGTTGCGGGAGGGGGGGAAGGGGGAGGCGCCCACTTGTTAATCGTGGCCCAAATCGAACTGCAGACTCGCCACGGCACGACGCGTCGCGACGCTATGGACCCGCGCGTCGCAGTTTTGAAACAGCATCAGGACGCCCGGCGTTTATACGCCTCGTCGCGTCGTCGTCCTGACGTTTGCAGTGGCGTGGCGTGAATGATCGATTATCGACATTTTCCCATTTGAGACTGTGGTATAGAATCGATTATTGAGGTGTTCGTTGCGAACACCCTGTTTATCGATCCTTATCCCATGTTTAAATGGCAGACCAATCGATATATCGCAAAGCACGCCACGCCACTGGTCGCTTGCGGTCGGGAATTTGCGATGTCAGCGCTTGTAAACGTAGCCCCGTAACATCCAGGTGTGTTTTTGGTTTCCGCGATGGATTCGCGAGACAGGGGAAAAATCATCAGTCAGTCACACACGTAGGGAAAAACTTCGGCTCATTCGGCCCGCGCGCCATAATTTTCGGTCCAGAAACCGAGCTTTTTAGTCGGAAAAATTGGAATTCGATTCAAATAACTCACATTATTGATCGCACAAACAGCATTTTGGTTCAAGCACGGCCAGAGATCAGTGGCGATTCTTGAAAGTTGGTAAGACCGTTTTCCCCTCATTTAAATCCATTGAAAATATCGATTATACGTAAAGCAAGCTGCATTACCACGGATCAATCGTTTTAAATACATTTCAGTGGAAGAAAAGCAGAGTTGCCAACTATCAAGAATCGCCACTATCAAACTTATAGGGGGCCATCCTGAAACTCCTATTTTGTATGTTTATTGAAGCTCTATGTTATCCGAGTAAAATATGTTTTTTCTTTTTCTTTAAACCGAAAGCTTTGAGTACCGATTCAGGAAACTTTTGACGACCACATGAGTATAGAAGATTGAGTGTCGTAATTGAGGTTTTTTCCCCTTTCGTGCATGACGGGCTGCTTCCAAAACAGTTTGAGATACCTCTCGCTTTCCGTGGCCGGTTCCCCGTACGGCATGGGGGAAAAATAGGCACCCGATTCAACTGCGTATTTGCACTCCATACATGAGCTCCACTTAACCGCCTTTTCACCCAGTGTGTTGTCTGGGCGTTCATTCAATGGCTAAACCACTGCTTTGAGGATGAGTCTATTCTGCCTATTCACGAATAAAAGATCCTGAATAATAAATACGGTAGCGACGGTAGTGAATTTTACTTCTAATCCATCTGACGTTTTTGCAATGAATCGGTGAAACTGTTATATTTAAACCCATGAAGAAGGATCGATCATTGAGGTTTTCGCAAACCAATACCTAGAGAATCGATTCTTAACTATAACTTGAAAAAGGAAAATATCGATTGCTAATGATGCACGCTTCAGCGCTTGCAGATATGTGCTTTTATGGGAGAGCTAGAGATAGTGGTTCCTTACTGCAAAATGTAGTCCATATATCGATTTGCATTTGGCTCCTAATTTCATAATATAAGATTCAATCTGAAAAAATCACGAGGGAACCAAATAATCTTCTGGGCCCCTCAATGGATTGAATATAAACAACTCTTTTTTCGAATATGCAGAGAAGAATCAACTGAAGAAACGCACCCCCTAACTATCATTTCTCAGCCGAATTAAATTATTTTTTGCCATTGTGATGAGGAAATATAACTCTAACTCATTCAAAATCAAATACTTTCTGTGTTGTACAAAGTTGCAAAATGCAATTTGTCCTGTTTTGAACGTAGTTTTACCACCCTTACTCAGCGAATAGTATAGCATTTTGCTGGAAACGCGTGACGCTGAACTGATAGTGGTACAGAAACCTAATCGCCTTCAAGCTCACAGCTATGCAACACGTACATCCATGAAGCACGTATAGTTGTATCCAGGCGTTTTTAGAGGCCAGAGATAAGATGCGCATAAAAAGATTGGCTCTAACTCAAGGAATTATTGCAATTTGCTAAAAATTGTGCGTCACGCCAACGCGTCTGTTGCAAAGAAGAGGTTTACGTAAATGAATGTAATTAGACGTAAAATCACACGGAAATCACCATGAGCACGTCAAACGAGTCTAAATTCTTCTCCTTGTCGCACAATGGACCACCAGAAAGGGAACGTATAATTGTGAACCGCAATGTACGTTTCCTTATCAAAATTTTACGAAGAATACAAAAGACGCATTAACACTATGAATTCGTAATACTATTATTTATAAAAACGGTTTTGAATTAATCACAAAATTACAATAAAACATATTAAAAACGTACATATGGCGCCGTAAATCTCCTTAGACGTTTCAAAGTCGTTTTCAAAATACGTACTTTTGTTTTTCCAAATTTTACAGAGACATCTGTGAAGCATTTATTTTATTTCCAGAATATTTCAAAAATATCTTTCAACCGTCATTGTGCTATACGAATAATAACCTAGCTCTTTAAGTTCGGTTGGAGAGAGTGCTCCTGAATCGCACAGTTTTGTCGTAATTGGCGGGATTTATCGTTTGGCTCAGCTCCTGATTTAAGTGTGACGCCAGCGCGCACTTTAGCAAACCTAATTCCTGGCAAATAAGTGACCTCGGGGTCATTTGGCGCAATGATAAAGAGGCTGACAAACGATAGGATAAATAAATAAATAGATAAATATATGAATGCATTGAATGCAAGCACATCGTCGATTGATAGATGAGCGGATGCTAGTGGAAACTAGTGGGATGCATGCTAGCTAGCATTGCCAACATCGAATCATTGTCGATTGGACTACATTTTGTAATAAGGAACTACTATTACTCAATTATTCATAAAAACATTTGTCTACATATAGGGGAACTAATTGCACAGTGCACACATCTTGTTCCTGAAATAAGTTAAGAGTAGTGGTATCTTGATGCGAAATTGAGTCTATTTGATAACGCGTAACAGTGGGTGAGCGGGTTGTTTAAAAGGCTCTTCTATCTAAAAACCTCTTCTGCGTGTGCACCACGGAAGTACCGCTCTCAAAAAGAATCCGGGGTGACTTATTGATTTCATATTATTTCTTTGCAGTGTACAGCCTTGAATGAGAGAGGAGAGCAAGCATTATTTTGATTTTTATAAAGTGTGACATGGTTTATTGCGCATCAGGCAGCATTCGAAAAAAATGCAATACACACATCCTTGAAAAGACAACCATTGTAGCTCGAAGGATCTTTCTGGCCTGCATCTGAAATTGACGGCGAAATGAGAGTGTGTGTACTTTCCATTTACCCAATTCGTATTGATTTCAGCATTTTATTTTTAAGTCAAGAAACGCTGCTGCTTCTAACATAAGAGCTGATCTTCATTGACGTCATCAAACCATTCTCATTTAAAAATAATAATAAAGGAAGAAATAATTGAAATGTCCGTACCTCTAAGCGTTTTCGGATGCTGTCCGTCGGTCAGTCTGTCATGCAGCCAAAATTCCTATCTCAAAATCTTCTTGTCAAAAATCATTCAAAGAGGGCGACGAAGACATCGATATAGCCCCCTCGTATCATTTTTAAAATTCTGCGTGAATTTCCTTTGCGGTTCAGCAAAATTTTCCTGAAATTCTAGATCTGAAACATACATCCGCGTGTGAATAAAAATATGAGTTGTCCGGTGAAACTTTGAAACATTGTAATGGAATGAAGCTCCGATGAGCCACCGGCTCTAATCTCTTCAGTGCTGAATGGCAACAGGGCGCATTACACAGTGGAATGAGCCATTGGGAAAAATTGGACACGATGTGGAAACTTCAAAACATTATACCTCCATTGATAAAAAATGGAGAAAATTTAAAGTGGGATCATTGGTTTTCTCGTATGATTTTCTTGGAGATGCACCCCTTAAAATTAGAAATGCAACGGAATAAAAGTAACAATTCGCAGTTGAAATCAAAAATTTTGTGACCGTCCTCGCATAATGGCTCGTTCCACCGTGCGGCGCACATTGGATCGAGTCAATTAGAGAAGTCGAACATGAAATTTTTGACTAAAACTACAAATTTCGATGTTTAATTTGACACATCACATTTTAAATTTCAATAGGGGGCTCTGGAAGGAAATTTGATGAGGAAACCAATGAAACCACTTTTAAGACCTCAAAATTTTGTAGGAACGGAGTTATAAGCGTTGATAGTTTCCGAAATTTTGTCCGTCCTCTCTTACAGACTCGATCCACAGTGCGGCGCGGCGGCGGTTGAATGAAAATGTCAATGTGACTTGCGACAACGGCGACAACCAGGTGGACCGGGGACAGGGGTGGAGGGGGGGAGGGGTTAAAACATCAAACATCTTCGGCTTCGGACTGTTTTGCTCCTAGAGAGTGGACGCGGGCTCAGGTTGGAGTGGAGAGGATTTGACTTTATTTGGATTTGGCGACGCGCGCACTCGCGCAGCCAACAGCCAGCCTCGCTCCATTGCCGCCTGCTCCACCTTTAAAAAGCTCAAATTCCCAGACGTCATCCTGTGCCGCATTTTCTGCCTTATCGAAGCGTGCAGTGTAACCGCAGAAACGGAATTTGAAAAATTGACGGAGGAGTGTCCGTCCGGAAGATTTTACAAATCAAGCTCCGTACTTAACGAGGAAACAAATGAAACCACTTGAAAACATCGAAATTGTGTATGAACGGAGTTATAAGCTTTTAAAGTGTCCAAATTTTGTTCGACCTCCCCATTGACTCGATCTACTGTGCGCCGTGGGTGGAATGGTGAGTGCTGGGAGACTCAAACGCCTTCTATTTCGTGCGTATGCAACACGGACATCCCTGAAGCTCGAATAGTTGCATCCAGGCATTATCGTAATATTCGCTCGGTATTTGTTGAATGCGATACTTGCTGAGGGTGAACAGTCGCTCATTCCACCGATAAAGTAAACTAGTACTGTTTTTCTTCCGTAACACTGTCAATGTTTCGAAAAATGCTTCGATTAATTACGTGTGACGCAACTTAAAAGAAATCCCCCTTCTAAAATATAGACTGCGACCCCGCACTTCCTGACCTAATAACGATGAAATTGGCAGGGTCGTTTCATAGATACATCAAGAAAATTTTTTCGAGCGTGGTGTGTATATCTCAACATATTTGTTCTAGCGGTGGTGTTAAAGGCCTAGATACAAACGGCGATTAATTGCCGCGAGTGAAAGACGAAAGCCAATGGAGAGCCTTGATTTCGATTCATTGAAGTCGATATATCAAAATCAAGGCTCAGGTTTCAGGACATTCCGTCAACGATTTTTTGTCCGTGCGCCCGTTTGGTCCGGTAGTTTACATCCACGCGTTAAATAAGAAACAGTGACTTGGTCCAAGTGCTACATTTTAGCCCATTTTTCAAAATCCTGAGTTCCAAAATTCCACATTTCAAAATCCTGAGTTGAAAAACGCTGACTCCGCCAGTTTAAATATTCGAGCCAAACGCAGAGCGAAGCGGCGACGCGGCATGCTGCCAGGCCGCGCACCAGCGCCTTCAAACCTAACAGGGATACTTCACGCATTGCGCAATGCGTGGAGTATCCCTGTTAGGTTTGTAGGAGCCAATTTGCTGGTCGCCCTCGCCCGCCGAGGCTCGGCGCTTCAAGCAACTATTTTGCAACAGAGGTGGTGCATGGTATCATCCGAAATTGAAGGCTCTCCAACATATTAAGAACGACAGGCATTCTTTAAAAGTACGGGGCTCGAAAAATAAATCAAGATACCACGGCACAAAAGAGAGCGGCAGTCCAAAAACTCACTAAGTTCTAGCATCCGTATTGAGGTTTAGCATAATTTGTGAATTTCATCAGAGAACAAAGGGACTCGATTTAGGCAGAAACATTCTTGAGTATGCCGTCAAGAAGATTTTATTTTGAATTGAGAATAAAATAGCTGAATGAATGCGAGGTTCTGCTTGATTAAGTGACTTTTCGTTGTAAATAGGCATCTTTTCTTCTTGCAACAAACATTATTTTCTTTAAAGATTCAAAAGGAAATCATCTCGGCGGTTTTAAGTGTGTTCCTGCTTGAATCAAGTCACTTTTTCCTCTAAGGAAGTTCAAAAATCACGCTAAATGTTATTGAAAACAGATACTAGGACTAAGTAAGTTTTTCGACTACCGCTCTCTTTTTGTCGTCGTTACTCCATTTAATTTGCAATCGATTTTCGTGTTTTTGAAATATGCCATCTATCTTGATACGTTTGTAAGGTGCTGTCAATCTCGTATGCTACTGTAAAACACTTCCGTGGTGGAATAGTTGCTCGAAATACCGCGGCACGCAGGCGCCGTCGCGAAGTTATCGTACCTACACATGAAAAATCTAAGAGCCTTTGGCTGAGGCAAATCAAAAACTTTATCCGGTACCAAGATAGGATTTTCTTGAGAGATAATTAAGTCCTGTTGCATCAAAGAGGTGTAGAGAGTTTTAGTTAATTTTCTCTCATGAAATTGATGCCCTCCCATTTTCACCAATATTCTCAATTATATATTTTTCTCCGTCGGACCGAACAAACAAAAAGAAACAAGCAAACCCTCATTCTCCCAAATCATAATACATTTCCATCCATGAACATTGTGTTCCAACCAACCAATTGTCATTTGTATTTACATGTGGACCAGTTAACTTTGGGTCTGAATTGGTAGGTGGACCAAAACTCCCTTGCCGCAAAAACGCGTGGACGTAAACTACTGGAAATACAGGCGCGCGGACAAAAAATCGTTGACGAAATGTCTTACAACCATTGGCTTTCGTCTTTAATTCGTCGAATTTCGTTGAATCGATTTCGATTCGTCGTAATTTCGTCGATTAATCGCCGTGCGTATCTAGGCCTCAAGGAAAAGTCCAGTCAAAAAGATCCTTCGGCCATTTCAGAACCCGATGAGGCGGCTGATCGCTTCGCGGTCTAATCCTTCCGAACGCTTCGTGCTTCTGGCGTATGGGAACCAACCATCTGACACTATTTCCTTGTTTTTATCGAGTTCGAGTTTTTGATCATCAGCAATTTTTTTTTGGTATCCTGATTGGTCGAGCAGTAAACCAACTGGAAGCTAACATCGTTTGCACCCGGTAAAAAATTAAAATAACATTGGAAGATTTGATGAGAAGAACATCTTGTCAAAATAGAGTCCCCTGCCGTGAGAACATGTTACACATAACATGTTCGTCAAACTAGGTTTTTTATTTGATTCAAAATTTAAACAATTTAGCGCATAAAACCTAGTTTGACGAACTTGATATGCAACATGTTCTTACGACAACGAACTCCATACATTGCTATTTGACCAGTGGCGGAGCGTGGTTGATCGATTATCGATATTTCCCCATTTGAAGCTGTGGTGAAGAATCGATTATTAGGGTGTTCGTTGCGAAACGCCCTGTATATCGATCCTTTTATAAAAGTTTAAATGATAGATCAATCGATAAATCGCAAAGCACGCCACGCCGCTGATTTGACAAAATGTTCTTTTTATCAAATCGTACAATGTTATTTTAATTTTTTACAGAGTGTGAACGAAGCCAGCTTCCGGTGGTTTGCTGCTCGATCAATCAGGATACCAAAAAAAAATGTATGATGTTCAAAAACTTGAACCCGATAAAAACAAGGAAATAGTGTCAGATGGTTGGCTCCCATGCATGTAAGCTTGTCAGTTGGATTTCAAGCGAGCCACAGCGCGCGTGGTGCGGTAAGGCAGTCGCTCCCCGTAAAAACAACGTACAACCATAGTTTTTGAATCTGACTTACGAGGTTATTGCAAGGGCGAGGGAACGCGGGGTCGCGGAGTCGTCAGGGTCGCAGTTCGATTAGCGCCATATCGGGAGTCCCGAACATCGGGCGACGACGTCACCCGTCGCGAGGCACAGTTGCCATCCCGAGCTGAAAATAATACCTTTTTTGCGTTTATCAATACGTATAGCATTTACTCCTTTACAATTCGGCAACCTTGCTACATAGTATACTACAGGCAACAGGTTATTCATTCATGTGTCCCGCCCCCGGTGTTGCCGAATGGCGCGAAATATGATAATTTCGGAAGAAGCAAACGCGAGATGGTGGATTGATTTATGATGGAATACGGCAATTCCGTCGACTGTTGATTCAGCGGGTCGATTTTTGAATTGTTATTATCGAATGACCTTAATCGATACTTAATATTGATGAGATAGGGTCTATCGATCGAGGTCGCTCGATAACGATTAATCGACTCGCGGCATTTCCAATGGAAAAAGCGGCCTTCGCCTTCCGCGCATATTGCTGCATGTATTTTTTCAGTCATATCACACAAAATCCAATTCTGAAAAAAAGAAAAAAATGGAAAAACAATAAAAGTGGTTATTTCGTGAAGAAATAATAAAATAGTGTACGAGTAAACAAACTACTGTATAAATAAAAAAAAGCCCTCTCAACCCAGAGATTCAATTTATTAAGCCATACTGGCTCGAGAAAAAAAAATAACAGAGTGAAAATATAGGGTCATATTTTTTCGCTGGGGAACGAAGGCACATGAATATTCGGAAGTTGGCAAATTTATTTTGACAAAAAGTGGATTTACTGGAAAACTTGTAAATTTTTTTCTCAACAATCACAAAAGATAATTCACTCACAATTGTTCATAGAATATCTGAAAATTATAATAAAAATATCAATACTTTTTCTCAAAAATAAATATTTTAGGGGAAAGTTAAATAAGCCGTGCTGCCGGCTTGCAAACATAGCCTCTGCTTAGCATGTTGCAACCGGGAGAAAAGCATTCCTTTCAAATATCCGTTTCGTTCCTATCAGATAAATGTATTAATTCTGCGGAAGGGTAAATAGTTCCTTTTGGCGTATTGATGGTTTTTGCACGGTTTAAAAAGGAGATTGAGAGGAGCTTGAAAGAGGATAATCCATGCTTTTTACGTTGACCAGTAGTGTTGAAAGTTCGCATCAATGATTACCCAATTTGAGACGCCCTTTTTGTACGAGAGAAACACTTGCTCGGTGTTCTTGGAACCGCCACAAAACGGGTGGATTTTATCAAAGGCAATATTGACGGCGAAACTACACTGCCGTGCTAAGGAAGAACGCCGTATACGAACATTCAAGAGTTGCCAAATTGCCTCCGATAAAATGTTTATTTTTGAGAAAAGTTCACTCGTGTTGGACACATTTTTTGCGTAGGCCCTGTCAACACTATTAGTAAAAGTTCACGGAACTTCGCGCGAAAGTTCGGTTCCGTAAACCTATCTCTGTGGGGACGAGGCCTTTCATTTGTAAGAAATGAACTAAAATATTAAAAAAGAACAAACATAAATGTGGTTTAATAATTTTAACTTCCGCCGCCGCCGTGCCGCGCTGACCACACTGTGTTAGGCGCAAAGCGTGAAGTATTCATGTAGTCTTGTAGGCACTGTGTGTTTCACGCCGCGCCGACCGCTGTTGACCGTACTGTGTTTGACGCAATGCGCGAAGTATTCAGGCAGTCTCGTAGGCGCTAATATGTGTTACATGCCGACCGCCGCGCCGCGTCGAGGGCTTCTCCTTTTCATCTCAAGTCCTCGTCATCATTTCTCTTTGCGCCGCGCCGCTCCAGGCAAAATTACGTGTTTGGTTTCTCTCTTAACTCAACTTATTAAAGGTGCGCAGTCTTTTGTATCACCGAAATACGACAAAATTAGAAATTAATGAACTCTCAGGAATTGAGAGATTTTGTCACCTTTTCTTGTTTGTAATTTTTTTCTGAATCCGATTTTTTTGTGCCTGCATTTAAAAAAATTGCAAAATTTGCTGCCCCCTAATTTTGCCGTAATGGGCCGCGGCCCATGTGGCCACCCCCTTAATCCGGCCCTGGACCCCGCACTGGTATCTTTCCTAATGTGTGAAAATTACTTTTGGAAGACAACGCTTAGATTTGCCTACTGATGACTGATAACCAAAGTATAGCAATGCGTTTTGCAATCAAAATCTAATGTGCAAAAATTCGCCTATCTGAAAGCTCACGTAAACATTCAATTCATTCGACTCTAATCGGAATTTTTGAACCTTTTGGCCTTTTTCCCCACTTAAATGGTGTGGACCCAGCACTATTTTTCCATCTTGTTACGTACTGTTAGGACCACGTTTCTTAGTGTTTTTTTTCTTGCTTAAACATTCACCAGTCATTATTTGGCGAATTTTACGCTTAACAAGTTGCTAATCAGTAGTGGTTACCCGAAAAATAACATTCACTTCCGAATATTCAACTTTCACCTCACCCAATTACATTTCCTACATTTTAAGCGTGATAAAATATAAAATTATATAATAGTGTATAAGTATATAAAAGTAGGCCCATTAAATATACTAGCTCTAGTTTTTCTGCGCTCATTTTAAAACTCAATCATAGACTTTTACTTTCTCTCACACGAGGCACACTGTTTTCAATTTTTCGGCCCGGAGGGGGGGGGGGGTGCTTGATGACGTAACTTCGCCCACCTCGAAGGATTTCGTCCCTCCTTTCGTAGCTCCTAGGTAACAGGGCTGATGTGACACAAATGCGGTGAAATTCAGCTCTCAGAGAAAATAGAAATTCATGATCGTGAACGAAATTCTATCACCAGAAAGCGGAAGCGTCGCACACGAAAAAAACGTGTCGTTTCTGTGGGACCCATCGAACGGGATGTCGTCCCGGCAAACGCGTCAAGGCCAATACTGCTGTGTTTAGGAAGAACGCAGTATGAGCATCGGGATGTTGCCGAATTTCATTAGATAAAATACGAATTTGCAGGGAAACATTTTAATAATTTTTCCCAATTTTTCAGAAATTTTTATTTGCGATTTAATCACAAGTATCTGAAAACTTCATGGCAAAATATTCATAACCGAACATGAAATCAATACATTTTGTTGGGAGAAATTTGGCAACTTTTGAATGTTCATTCTCCGTTTTTCCTTTACATTGAAGGATAGTGCCGTGCGCCGTGTATATGTCGCAGGCAATTAGCAATCGCCGGCAATTTACAAGCTAGTGGTGGATAAATATAGAAAATCATAAAATTCAAAAAAAAAAGAACAAGATTAGAGTGCTGATTATGTTGCCAATTATGTGAATGGACACTTTTCCATTCTTAAAAATATGGCAGGAATATGCACACTCAGAGGAACGTGGAGTGAACTCTGTGACATTAGTTGGGTTGAGATCGGACAGGCAACTAAACTAACTTCATGACAAAGCGTTGAGTATCACAAAAAATGAAGGCGCTTCAAGCCGAGCTCATACTTTTGAAGATCATAAGCCCTAAAAATTGCATTATGCCGATGCGCATAATTGCGATTTATGGAAACAACGTGTGAACCGCTTGCAAATTGCCGGCGATTGCTAATTGCCTGCGACATATACATTCGATTTTTTCCAAATTTTCCGTGATAAAATATCTATTCAAGGAGGAACAGTTATGAATATTCCCTTGAAATACTCTGGAACTTCAGCTTAAAAGGCACGAGGATTTCTTCGAATAATTAGATGGAAAATATCAACGAGTTTTCAAATAAATGTGAATTTTATTAAGGGAAATTCGACGATGTCGAATGGCTTATACACTACAGCGTCCAGTGTCTTTGTGTGTTTGATTTTTGTGGCGTGTTTTGCGATGTATCGATTGATTTGCCAAAAGGAAAGGATCTGTATACAGGGTGTTCGCAATGAACACCTTAATAATCGAGTCTTTACCATAGCTTCAAATGGAGAAATATCGATAATCGATCACTCACGCCTCGCCACTGACATGAGTCCTTCCTCCGCACGCGACCAATCCTGTTCCGAAACATGTGTCACGTTGATCGTGATCTCCACTCTCGGAAAATGTATGTTGCGTCGGAGAGTTTGACCCGAATTTTCATAATCAAGGGAGCCAGCCGATAAGAGTAATTACTGGCCGTTTGCCATTATTCCGTTCTCGCATCTGCTTGAGCCCAATGACAACCGCCCGTCTGTCTCCTTCTAACTGAATTAATTCTCGGTCGGAGCAAAATGTTTGGAATTGTTTTTAAATGAAACAAAATGTTGAAAATATGTCCAAGGGAGTACTATTGAGGATTCTTTCTTTAAGAAAAAATATAGAGAGGGCCCCTAGGGCGGTAAGTGGAGCTGTTGGAAGCATCGTGGATTTGCGCTTTAAGAACTTTCTCTTAACGGAAAAAATAGGGTAGTCGACACAACCAGCGGCTAGTTAAAAATGCGCCAGCTACCGTGCGGTAGTTACGATAACCACCGCGGTGGAGGTCACAACTCACAACTAACCCGGTAGTTTTTTCAACAACGATGTAACTACCGGGCTAGTTGTGACCTCCACCGCGGTAGTTATCGTAACTACCGCACGGTAGCTGGCGCAGTTTTAACTAGCCGCTGGTTGTGTCGACTACCCAATTTTTTTCCGTGTCATGTGAAATTTTGCTAGTAACACGATGGTGGCACTGGTTTTCTCTGAAACGAACTCTCAAGCTCAAGAAAAGCTCTCAAAGTCGAAGCCGCAAGGGCATGGATACACGCTCAAATTTCCATCAATTTCCGATCAAATGGTGACTGGTGCGCACCATCTACCATCAATTTTTTGCGGCCTGCAAAAATTTGATGGTAGATGATGAAACTGTGGATCTCATCCGTCATCTGATTTACACACAACCGTGCTTATTTCATGTTTACTCCAATCAACACGCTGTTTTAGTTAATTTTAGATAACAATTTTAGATAACTCTCGACCGCCATTTTTGTCATCATTTTGATCGGAAATTGACGGAAATTTGAGCGTGTATCCAGGCCTTAATGGAGGAGATCTTTCACGCTACACTGATTGTAAGAGGCGCCCTCTACATCTAGTCAAACTCTCCATGCGCAGATATAGGAAGCAAATATATTAGCTGGGTTGGCGTGGCTCCAGTCTTGGAGTCGCTGAATAACGTGGCAACCCTGCTAATGTAATTACTGCCTATCTGCGCATGGATAGGTTAACTGGATGTACAGGTTTAAGGGACTCTCACAATCAGTGTAGCGTGAGGCGTCCCCTCCATTACGACCTCAACATTTAGAGATTTTTTTGAATTTGAGAGTTTCGTGTTCCCGGAAACCAGGGGCTTAATCGTGTTTCTTGCGAAATTTTACCATTTACATTAAAGTTGCACTTAAATCGTAAATCCCTGACGAGAGCTCTGCAAGAGCCTCATCCCAGCCATGTGTCGATCTATCGAGATAGGTTGACCGATGGGCAATGTATGGGTATAGAGTTATCTGATTTACCTCCAATTGACAACATTGCAGGATCGCATCAGGTAAATAAATCCATTCGCATCGACAACAAATAGCGAACATAATTGCAACATTTTCCAATTCACTCAACTTTAATCGCAAAGCACTGAAATCAAGGAGAGTGATGTTTCTGACAATAAGACAACTGCTCGAAAGCGACGAACAGAAGCGGAATGACAGAGAGGAAATTGGATGCGGCCGGGAATAGAATGACTAATAAATCCGTTAATTAGCATCGGGGGGAGGGAAGCGGAGGGATTGTTGACGCGAAAACAGGGGGCTTTTGCTGGGGTGCGGTAAAAGCATCGCCTTAAAAGGCCACGCTTATGGGCTCTTTCATGCCTGCCGATCTAGGAAAGGCGGAATCGAGAATCCGCTCCGTCGACTGAGAGAGAAATGCAATCTGCATCGCTGCTTGCAACTCGCTTTCGATGCGAGTTTTTATTTCGGGATGGAGCCGATTTTTTAGGTGATTCTTCAAGCTCAAGTGATGTGGTCGAACTGGCATGCGATATAGCGCATCGATTTGGTCTGAATTCTCGGCAAAAAAAAAGATCGATAGCCCCTGCGCATAAGCCTAAAGGATCGTTCTAAATCCAAAAATCGGCAAAATTTAGAGGAATGAAAGCAGAATAGTGTTTTGAAAAAAACCTCGCATTCGATGCAGAAATCGATAGCTGTATTGAATGCGAGGTTTTTTTTCCTTCGTGGAGCTCTCTATGGAAAGCGTGCATGACGACTGACGACGGTCTCCGATCTTAGAAAATCTCTGCTTCAGGACTCAGGAAAATGGCAATGACTTTGGACGGGACTGGATTGTTGCTGACTTTTAAAATGTAACAATAATATTATGCAAAAATTAATTAGTTTCCTCAAAATATATTGGAAAAGAATAGAAATTTCAAAACAACACCTTACGTATTCTTCCTTTTTTTAGCATCGGGATACGTATTCATTAGTGCAATATTTAATTGCTATTTTCTCGGGTGATTCAACCAACTAAAAAATTTTGCAACCCGAACCCCTCCCCCTATAAAAACACTCACTGTAGCCAGCATTGATTCAATAAAAATATATATAACTAAGTGAAATGAATTGAAATTAACGAAATCGATAAACGAATAAATACATAACGAATTCAACACCAAGCGGAATAAAATCCAGCTACGCCGAAGGTGCAACGAATTGAATGGCTACTTGTTTGTTTGTTTGATTGGCTCAGCGGAAAGAGCAATCGTCTAACTTTTGATCGAATTCTGCTGGTGTTTTTTCCCCTTCCACGTCGCGCGCCGCCGCCCAGTGAAGCGAGTCAACGACTGACGTTGGACATGACGTGGAAAGTTTAAAGCTCTATCGGGAAAAAATGACTCGATATTGGCGTCAATAGGCTAAATTGAGTTCAGTAGAAGCATACCTACACTGCAATGCTGAGAAAAAACGCCGTATGAAAATTCGGAAGTTGCCACATTTCTACCAGTGGTGTGGCGTGCTTTGCGATATATCGATTGATCTGCCATTTAAACCCATGGAAAAAGATCGATATACAGGATGTTCGCAACGATCACCTATTAATCGATTCTTCACTATACCTTCAAATGGGGAAATATCGATAATCGATCATTCACGCCACGCCACTGATTTCTACCGTGAAAATATTTATTTTTCAGGATACCTAGTAGCAAATATTCTACCTTGAAATTTCCGACGATTTGATTAAATTCCGAATAAATTCCTCTGATTCCCAGCAAGTTCGTATTATGTCGAACGAAAGGCGACGTTCCAAGGATCATACGATGTTTCTCCTTTGCACGTCTTTACAACAACGAACATGCTGCACTGAAAAAAATGTTTCCTATATACAAGGCGGAGCCGTCTTAGACCAAGTAAACTGGATACTTAAAAAGTATCGACAAGAAACGGAGGTTTGAACTAAGACAACGGAGTTACCTTGGATCAAGAAATAGCGTTTTCTCAATCCAACGCTCCACGTCCCCTTAAAAGAAGAAAGCGTTTACTTAAAAAAAGGAAACATTCCATGCCGTGAAAATATTTCCTAAATTTAAGAAATTATCGTTGGTTTGAAGTGAGTATCCGTCGTATTGATCTAGGTAAACTGTTTACTTAGAAATAGGAAACATTTGCGTAACTCCCACGTGCATTTACTGGCTTCAAGTTAATGGTTTGTTTAAAATTAGTAAACGGCGTGTTGGACGGGAATGCGCGTTTATTGTATTGAAACCAACTGTTGTCTTAGAATTAGTAAACGGGGACGCCCGGCATGAATGGATGTTGCCTAACTCTCAGGCGTGTTTACTTATTTCTAGCCAATTGTTGTTTTAAATTTAGTAAATAGTCACTGCAGGTATGCACACTGCACCCATATCATATGTATTATTATTGATCAATAATAGCAAAAAATGGTTTAATTTATCGAATTTTTGATGAAAAAATTTTCAATTGTATATCTGCAAGTATCGAAGTCTCGACATGGCAAGTACCGACTTGCAAATTTTGGCCTACCTATCGGATTTGAACCTGGGACCTACAGTTTACGAACCTAACACCCTACCTACTTAGCCATCGGGGCTTATGTCTACGTCGGCCGAATTTACACTATATAAGTCATTGACTTAGGCTCTCACCATTATTGTGATAGTGAATATGCGTGAGACCTAATGGGTTAAGATTTTTTGAACCCGAAAAGATGAATTTGGAGCAAAAAAGAAATACGCGTGTTACTGTTGTCACTTTTTTTTACGTTTATTTTTGTTTCTTTCCCATCTTATATTAATTTTTAATCTATTTAAAAAGAATTTAAAGCAATGCGCCTTTTTTAAAATTTTCTCTCTTCATTTTTTCTTGAAGAATCGCTGACTTTAAAAAAATGAGAATAAAGAATGAAACTCTTCGAAAATGTTTGTAACACAATAACTTTTTATTTTTGATGACTGAGATTGTTACATTTTTTAAATATTACTAGTTCTATTCAATTCGATTATAATATTCAAGACTATTCTGGACCATTTATTAGACTTTTCTATTTCATTTAGAATATTAATAGTTCTATTCAATAGTTCTAATTAATTCACATCGGGCGGAAAAGGATGAATGTGAGCACTATAAAAGAAACATTAATAGTTCTAATTCCTTACTTTAAAAAATAAGATTTGAAAAATAAGCTTTGAGATTTTCTGTATTAAGGCATCTTTTTCCGTGGACAGTCACAATTTATTCATAAAAAAAGTTCAATCTTCGATTACTCTTATATTTTACTCAGTTTACATAATCACACGCGTGACGTTCTAATATTTTATTGTATAGCTGCACTTCATTTTCGTTACACTCTCTAAAGTTGATAGGAAGGTGGTAAAGAAGTGCTGGATCCACCCTATTTTGCAGGGAAACAAGGTAAAAAGGGTCAAATGCTTCAATTACGGTAAAAAATGTTGAGCTCTTATGAGTATCCGTACAAAACTGTGGAGGTAGGGGGGGGGGGGGGGCGGAAAGATCGGTCCCGACAGGCCCTTCGACCCAAAATTTCCCCGGACACAAATGAATCAAAGTTTTAAATATCAACAATTTTGCACTCGCAAATTCCTTTCGAAAATACAGAAAAAACTGTATTTTGTTTTCGATCCACTCCATTGTTGCGTTCATGAATCAAAGGGACCCGGAAAATCGATATTGAACAGTGTAAACACTACGTAGCAGCAGAGTTATTCGATTATCTTCATCTGTCAACTTGGTGGGTGACATGCTGAAAAAGTATGATTCTCTCCACATTTTTTAATTTCTTCCTCGGCCCTTAGCATAAGCATGCATTTTATTTGACCCTTTTTAATTCTATCTGCGAGGGATCTTTCATTCATCGGGACAGGAAAAGTAAGGAAGAAAATAAGTAAAAAAAATTGCGATTTTTTAGTGTGAGGAAATACATTGTCCGATGAAACTGAATTGAGGCAATGCAAAAAACTCCCGCTTCAATCTACTTAAGTATTTAAGTCCTCTTTATGAGGCCCCCTTCATTTAAAAATAAAAATTAAAACTTCAAATACACAGTGCCGATCTATTTAAAACAACGCAAATATTTCCTCTTCCTCTCCTTCTTTACTTCTTTCTTTATTTAATTTTTTGTCGACGCCGAGCATATGAGTGATTTCTCAAAGGACACATTAAATGAATTTCTCCTAAAGAACAATTATTTTGTAGACAAATATAATGGGCATCTTGATTTTTTAACTTCCGTCTCCTTTTATTCCGTCATAAATGGTGTTGGTTTAAGCAGATGCTAACGGCATCTGGCAGCAATTGCATGTATCATTCTCATAGGAGGCGTCACCATCCGGTTTACTAATTTTAAGGAAACTGGTTTCTTCTTCGAAGCAAAATGTTATATTGAAAGTAGGCAACCGCACTTGTCCCATGCCGCATCCGTTCCCCGCGGAAGGGACTCACACCGTTTACTACTTTTAAGGTAACTGGTTTCTTCTTCTGACGTACCGTGTTTTCTTTCATCAAACAAGCTGTTGGGTTATTAAAAGGCAACAGCGTCCGGCTTATTGCATCCTCCCCGCTGAGGGCGTTCGCCCCGTTTACTAATTCTAAGGAAACCGTTTTCTTCTTTCGACACAACGTGTTTTCTTCTACCAAGCAAGCTGTTAGGTTAAAAGAAGGCAACAGCGTCTGGCTTATTGCATCCTCCCCCGCTGAGGGCGTTCGCCCCGTTTACTAATTCTGAGGAAACCGTTTTCTTCTTTCGACAGAACGTGTTTTCTTCTACCAAGCAAGCTGTTGGGTTAAAAGAAGGCAACAGCGTCTGGCTTATTGCATCCTCCCCCGCTGAGGGCGTTCGCCCCGTTTACTAATTTTGAGGAAACCGGTTTCTTCTTTAAACGCAACGTGTTTCACTGTACCAAGCAAACTGTTGAATTGTAAAAAATCAACGGGCGTATTGCTAATTGCATCCGGTCGCCTCGAAAGGAGTTAGCCCCGTTTACTAATTTTGAGGAAACCGGTTTCTTCTTTCGACACAACGTATTTTCTTCTACCAAGCATGCTGTTGACTTAAAAAGAGGCAACGGCCGGACTCAGAAGGCGTTCACCCCGTTTACTAATTTTAAAGAAACTGGTTTCTTCATTCAAGCAAAAGTTGGCTTATTTTAAAACAACGTTTATTTTATTTAAGAAAACACGATTCGCTTGTCTCAAGCGAATCATGTTGTCTTACATGAAGAAAACCGTTGGTTTCTTCCAAGTCAAACCCGTTTTGAAATAAGTAAAAAATCCAAGTAGACGCGTTTACTTAAATTCAGTAAATCTTTTTTTTCCGTGTGGGAACAACAGTTTCCTGGGTAGTCACCTAAGACGAGGCTAACAATTAGATCCACTTTAAAATTTTTGTCATTCAATGCACATCGCTGTCCGATATAGCTTCAATGAATGTCACGTCGCTGTGGCAAATTTCGGCAAATAAACGCTACTCGCTGTTTCTAGCGTTACGTGGCGCAGTCCTGAACGCCCCCTCCCACTTATCGTCGCTTCTCTGACGTAAGGGTGTATCTCAATTTCTACGTGAGCCCTGTTCTTTATATAACCCCATGCTTTTCAGGGCCCACGTGAAAATAGAGATACGCCCTTACGTCAGAGGAGCGACGTAATGACGCACCGATAACCATAACGCAGGCTCAAACCCCCTCCTCTTTAAAGCGTTACGATTTTTAAGAACGGCCTCTAATAGTCGAATCCTAGGATTGAATCGCAATCAAAATGGTTCTGAAGTGACTGTTATACATTCTTGGCTTTAAATAATCCACCAAGGCGTAAATCACAGCTTTATTTTGAAAATTTTGACACGTATAGTAAAACGTGATAACGAAGAGATTGTTTATCGGCCCATGGGCATGTTTCAGCGGCCGGATCCGCAACCGCACGCCGCACAATGGAAAGAGCTATTAGCAGAGTACGGATGAGATTTTTAACTAATTCTGAACATTTTTCCCCTCAAATTTTAAATTTGAAGATCTGCTGCTTAAAGGAAATTTCACGAGAAAATCAATGGAACCGCTTTTAGTTTGGACGTATTTCTATCAAACGGAACTATGTGCATTATGACGTAAGCCCTGTTATGCATGATGTATTCGCATGGGTCTCTGGGCTCATGTCTTAATGCACATAGTTCCGTTTGATAGAAATACGTCCAATTGTTGTTCTCTATTAACGAAGATATAAGCTTTTAAATTTTTCTTATTACGTCTCCCAGTTAAGGCAGAAATATGGGACAAATATTTAAACAATATTGTTTTAACATTTATGTATATATTGTATTATTAATAGTATGATTAGTAAAAATCGTGCACCCATTTTCTTTTTAGTATAAACACTGTGTCAATATTTTGTCTGGAAATACTGTGACAGTACTTGTCATAAAAATACGTGATGAATATTTTGAAAATATGAAATCAATATTGAGTCAGAACTATACCACACCAATATTGTACCAAATTAAAATCGTGCATTCATTTCCTTTATGGCGTTTAATATTCTGCTTTAAATTCTCCCAATGACTTACTCCACTGCGGACCGCGAATTCGGACGATTTCCACGGTTAGGTCAACGTACGTTTCGGCCGAAACAATTACCAAGTTTGCGAGTCAAGCCCCCCCGGCCCCCTCCCCTTCCGAAGGTGATGAAGGGGGTGGAGGAAAGGGGCAGAGGGGCGGCAGGAGGAGGCGGCTGTGGGCGACTGTGAGCCGAATGACTAGCAGGTCCCAGAATAGCTTATGGAGTCACCGAAATCATCTCGCTCTCGAGAAATTCTGTATTTCATTTTGATCCGCACAGATCTGGAGCTCGAAGCATCGAAGCATCGAAGCGAGATACGACGTTCGATCTCTCGCCGATTTCACCAACCCCGCGCGGCAACATCGAGAAAAAATTCTATTCAAATTCTAAAGCTTTAGTTAACAGTCCTTTAAGCTCTAGTTTAATTGGAGACTCGGAAAATTTCAAGTTTCAATTTTACTAATGCCGCAATCACACGCTGAATTTAGCAGCTGAATGTGGAAGTCAACAGTCATCGCCCAACGGCTGAAATATAGCAAATTCGAGTTATTTTTATCCAGATGTGTATCAAATCTACTCGAATAGTTCAGACAAATTCAACATTAGTCCGATGGTTGCTGAGAATCGTTGCTGAATTTTGCGCGTCACGCATAAAATTCAGGTATCGGGCCGATGACTTCCACATTCAAGCCACATTCAGCTCCCACATTCAGCGTGTGATGATTGCGGCATTACTCTTCTGTTTGAAAAATATAACATCAGAGCAAAATTAGACGATTTCTAATGTTGTTAGTTTGATTTCGACTGGATCCGTTCAATGAATTTTTTTTTTTTTTTTTTTTTTTTTTTTTAAAAAAATGGAACACCGAAACAGTTCCATTGTAAGAGTCACGATTCCTTTTCCTGAGACCACTACTTACTTTGTGTCCGTTAGGAGATGCGGAAGGGATTCTTACGGAACATTTTCAATCCAAGTTTCGTTTAATTTAAATATAATTCCTCAGTGCAGTTCGATCACAAAGTAGATTACACTTCTTCGCACTAGCAGGAACTTGCGTCCCGGGGTCCCAGGCTTCGAATGTGCCGGGATCTACAATGATGCAACAGTAGCATGGAAACGAATGGGCGGAGTGCATCGTAGGACGCAACGCCCTCTGTCGACGAGGTCGGAAACCGAACTCCGAGGATGCACCTTAATAAAGTCATAAATCACGAGAAATTAATAACCGTGTCTCGAAAACCCCTCATTGTTATCGGTGGGCAAAAATCAATGAAGCGATCGAATACTTGACCAGGTTGTCAAATATTCAATACTTATTGTAAGTATGGTGCGCTTGAATTGGGAACTTACTGACATTTGCGAGAGGAGGACGTAAGTCTCAGGTAATTTGTGAGCCCACGCTTACATTGAAGATTTTGCACGATTAATAACTGAGACGGCTTAAAGACCGGTAAATCGAAATTTTGGGGCTATTCAAGCTATAAAAAGTTCTTTCGGGTGAAAATATTATACACATACTTATCTAATGAGTGGATGATGCGGCAATTAAAATAATATGCAGATTTGGCCGTACACGGTGTCCCCAAACGAATGACGGAAAGCTTCAGGGTCGATTCTTCAGAAAGAAGTAAGACTACGATATTCTTTCGTTTGAGCCATTTTAAGAAAGAATATATGTTGTTATGGAGTGGACAGTTGTGTCAACTAAAAATTATTTAACCCCTGAAGTAAACGTTTTATACTGACTCTCATAAAAAAAATCCGTATAGAAATATGAATTTCATAAAAAGGATTTGAGTTTTTACATTTATGTAGTATTCAAGGAGGGTAAATGTATAATATTTTATAAAATTTAAATTGTACAATTGTTTAAAATAGATCATCACGTGAAATGACAATTGACTAAGGTACACATGTGAGTAATAACGGTATACGGTATACGGTATGCTACCTCAGGTTGTTTTTGAGCCAAAAAGCAAAAAAGTATTGAAAAGTTGTTACGGTTATCTTCCCAAACCATGTGTTAAAGATTTACTGTGGCAAAGCGGCATCGGTGCAACAAGTCAGCGATTCTGAGGTCAGAGGGCGTCGCTAAAAACGGGGCAGCGAACACGCGAAATGGTCCTAAGCCCCTCGTAAAATTTCAGATGAGCAAAACTTCAATGAAAGTGATAACTGCGTGGGATGTAAGCAACATTGCAGTCTAAAAGGACACTGGAACATCCCATAACAGAGCCGCTAGCATTATCTTTACAAGTCTTAATGAAAAAGTCATAAACAGATCGTATTGTAACCAACATAATTTACGCAATGTCCGAAAACCACTACTCGATGAATGAGACAAAAACAATGCAATTTTCTTTTAAGAGTTGAAAATATGCAAATGTCCACCACACCGTATCTACCTTCACATGAAATAAAAAAAATCTTCTCGAGGATTAACTCTTTCTTTTTCGCAATGATGATAACCGAGCGAAATTATTTTAAGTGCTTCATTGAAGAGATGAGAGCCAGAAAGCTCACTTCCATTGCAACTTTTCAGAATTCCGTCTCAAACTTTATGTTGAAGTCAGTAACGAGTATGCGTCTCATATCGACAGTTTCAGGGCATTTTTGTCGCATTACAAAAAAAAATTCCAACCGTTTCTGAATGAATGAATAAGTTCTGAAAAGAAATGTTGCAATGAAATCAAGCTCTTCTGGCACACATGTCTTCATTCAATGTTTAAAACTGGCGAAAATTACCCTTTAGGTGTAGCTGCGGCCGCGTCCTCGTGCTTTCGATAGAATTTTTCCTTCAATCTGAGAGGATGCAATACGCACAAACGCTAGACAAGTATAGTGGCCTACTTACTACCTCTCAGGCCTTGCCATGTCACTGGCACACTACACGACTATGCCTATATTGCCTTCTCTGAGGAACATGGCGTGGCGGGAGCGATGTATTAAAATAATTAACTTGTTAGTGATTATCAAATCTGGAAATCGCAGTCTTATATCTCATTCATTAGTTAAAGTTTTTATGCACATGGTCTAATTAGAAATTATTTGAATGTGCCTTGCTAATAACTCTACTTTTCACTATTTTTTCCAACGCACTAATATATTGCTCTCATAGTTTATCCATTTGAAATTGAAATTTATGTAGACACATGTTATCGTTAGAATTACGAATACTCTGAATTTTTCTATCAGAACATGTGGGTTTCTCATTCTCATGTAATTACCTATTACAGTCGTATTCATGAGTTCAATTATTATTTCAGGTGGCGATGAACCCTAAGAACACGGTTTTTGATGCAAAACGACTCATCGGAAGACGCTTTGATGACCCCAAAATTCAAGATGATATTAAACACTGGCCCTTCAAAGTCATTAGTGATTCAGGAAAACCAAAAATTCAGGTTCGTTTTCACAATTGTTTAATGTTAATGTTGATGTGACTTACTTCCTGTTTGTTTACCGTGCTCTATTAATTCGATTATTCTGACCATGGTGGCAAGTTTCCAGTCTTGGAATGGTCCCGAGTTCTCTGGTCAGCTTTTTTTTTTTTTTTTTTTTTTTTTAAAGTTGTTGTGTTTTCAGCCCCAGGAGCACTGCCACCTTGTATAGGTAAAAATTATTTTGGTGATTTGATAGCCCCTCGCCAGGCCCGGTCTTAAAGTGCACCAGGCTCCGCTCCCGCCTGCCCCCCCCCCCCTCCATCCACACTTGTAACTTGATTGGTCAAAATGCCCAAACCTGCGAAGACCGTAAACGTTTATTCAGGGTCTGCAAAACTTCAGTGATTTTCGATATAGGAGCGAAGATTTTCAAACACCCCATTGATTTACGCAATTCTACACTACAGTTTCCCTGTCTACATGCTCTTTTTATAGAGAACCAGAAATAGTATCAAAATTTCACGCAAAGTCCGCTAAACACATCGAAAACTTCCAAAACTAACTTGCAAGTGAGAAATTAACTTTGATTGATCACATTATTAATAGAAAAATCAAACTTCCCGTTCGTCAAAAAGAGAATTTTCAGTGTTGAGGTATTGCCATCTGTCATTTAGACAGGTTAGTTGAACGTGCCCGCCTTTGCGAGGTGGTGAATTTACCATTTATACCCTAAAACACGCTGTATATCCGCCAGGGAAGAAATCGACGATATGCCTAATGGTGTAATGTGTGAAGTATCTCTTCGATGTCGAAGGCGCTGGAAACGCTGCGCTGCTTGCCGGCGCGCTGTTAGTTGCTCACGATAACTCTGACTGAGACGTTGTTTCTCGGAATATAATCGTGTTGCCAACTATTCGTGGGCTCATATTGAAAATAGTTAGGTTTTGACCAGAACCCTCTTGCGGATCTGGTCAAAAAACTATAATTAGCGTGGGTCAAAGCAGCCATCACAAAACAACTTGACACGTCAGGTAAATACTTGGAGCAATGTTTCACCATTATTCTTTCTTCTTCAGATACAATAAATCACCTCTAAACTTATCAACAAAAAAAATTAAAAATCGCTTTCCAGCCGAAGTGTAGACGGAAAGGTTGATTTCGACTAAAGCAATGCAGTGAAATTATGTAGGTGTATGTAATGAGCCCAATGAGTCGAAAAATCAACTCTCTTTTGGACTTAAAATTTTTAGAAGAAGGGGTGGCTTTAGAAAGTGGGTGCAAAGAGGCTATTTCAAAAGACTAAACGAGGTGAGCCTATTAAGTTATTAGCGACTAAGATCGGACGATTTCGAAAAATCACCCCCATCTTTGTCTTAAATTTTAAAAGGATGGGTTGGTTTTAGAGGGTGAGTGAATACAGATTGTTTTGAAGACCTGAACAAAACGTGTGTTTTGAAGTATCATCCCCTACCGACCTCGACATTTCTGAATCAAGGGATGAACCGATTTATACCAAAAACGGTACGAAAAAGTGCGAATTAACGTCGATAAAAACCGTCATATCATAACTTACAAGTTGAATTTGGGAAGTTGTAGTGCGGCCATCGTGTTCTACGTAAAATCTCGATAAGGAAACTACAGGGTTATTCAAAAATCAAGCACCACTGGCCATAACTTTAGTTCTAATTACGATATCGACTTGCAGTTTAAGACGTTTTTACTCATATCGAGGGGGAAACTTTTTTAGGTACTTTCCAGTTTTTGGGAGTGGGGCCGCGGGCAACTCAAAAATTTCAAATGGCCAACCCCCCCCCCCCCCCCCATGGCCAGTGGTGCGTGACTTTCGAATAACCCTGTATATAGTGGTGCTTCATTCCGCACCCTGTCTTGTGGTCCATTTATGAAGTTTTTTGTTGGACTGTCTCAGGTGGAGTTTAAGGGAAAGCAGAAGAGCCTCGCCTCGGAGGAGATCAGTTCTTTCCTCTTACCTCTTCCGTTCACCACAATATAGTTTCCTTATCGAGACTTTACGCAAAATCTCGATAAGGAAACTATATTGTGGTGCTTCATTTTGTACCCTGTCTTATGGTCCATTTATGAAGTTATCTGTTGAACTGTCTCAGGTGGAGTTCAAGGGAGAGCAGAAGATCTTCGCGCCGGAGGAGATCAGTTCGATGGTGCTCACGAAGATGAAGGAGGTGGCGGAAGTATACCTCGGGGGGAAGGTGTCGGAAGCTGTGATCACGGTGCCGGCCTACTTCAACGACTCGCAGCGGCAGGCGACCAAGGACGCCGGGGCCATCGCCGGAATGAATGTCCTCCGGATCATCAATGAGCCAACGGCCGCCGCCCTCGCCTACGGCCTCGACAAGAACCTCAAGGGCGAGAGGAACGTCCTCATCTTCGACCTCGGCGGCGGCACCTTCGACGTCTCCATCCTCTCCATCGACGAGGGCTCCCTCTTCGAGGTCAAGTCCACCGCCGGTGACACTCACTTGGGTAGGTCTCAATCCCAGGAATGGAGATTGGCACACAAATTGTTTACTACTGCAGCTGAGAGCGCTTGAAGAGCTGATCTCCCAGTATTTTTCATGACTTTTTTCTGATAAGGGAAAAAGTAGGAGAATGGATTTAAATGTGAGGAATGCACCTCCTAGTGACGTCATCTGACGGCATTTCCCATATGAACTCACGCATTTTATCAGATTAGATCATTTTGTCACATGGACCGCGTTTAACAGAAAGGAACCAAGCCACATCAGCTATTGCCTTTAATTGGCTAATTTAATTTTTTACATGAAAACATTTGTGCGGAATTTCGTGTAAATTTCAGTGAATTTTCTCTATAGTACGAAGCAAATTCCTCAACATTTTCAAAGGGATCCGCACAAACGTTTTCTTGTAAAAAATTAAAGTGCCCTGATAAAATTGGCAATAGCTGATGTGGCTTGGTTCCTTTCTATTAAACGCGGTCCATATCTCCTCCAATAATTGTTCAATTTATGAACCAAGGGTATGCTTGTGTTCAGCTCACTCAGTAGTTTTCACTTAGACACGAAATTCATAAAATTTCAGACACGTGCAAATTCTTCATTCTCTCTTTGGCTGCTATTTTTGAACACGTATATTTCATAGTATTTCATGTTGGACACGTTAGATTTACATTTATCCTTTCTGTATAGTCAATGACTATGTAGGATTCAAGATCCCTATTGTGCCGTCCATGGGTGGAACTAGAGATGTCCATATTTCCACTTACTATCCCTATAAATGCACTCCAGGAGGATTCCGTATCCTTGTGGTTCTGAAGATCCTGTGCTTGAGAGTCTCTTGGATTTCAGGTGGCGAGGACTTCGACAACCGGCTAGTGACGCACTTCTCTGAGGAATTCAAGCGGAAGTACAAGAAGGACCTGCGAGGGAACGCGCGGGCTCTGCGGCGGCTGCGGACGGCGTGCGAGCGGGCCAAGAGGACGCTCTCGTCGTCGACGGAGGCCTCCCTGGAGATCGACGCGCTGCACGAGGGGGTGGACTTCTACGCCAAGATCACCCGCGCCCGCTTCGAGGAGCTCTGCATGGACCTCTTCCGCAACACTCTGGCCCCCGTCGAGCGGGCCCTTACCGACGCCAAGATGGACAAGGGATCCATCCACGACGTCGTTCTTGTTGGCGGCTCCACCCGCATACCCAAGGTCCAGAAGATGCTCCAGGTCAGTCATACCGAAAAACGATGACAATACTTTCTCCACCCACGAGGGAGCGAGAAAGTAAAAACTCCGGCCGTGGAAGCTCTACT
The DNA here is from genome assembly GCF_918797505.1 of Bemisia tabaci. Taxonomy (NCBI): domain Eukaryota; kingdom Metazoa; phylum Arthropoda; class Insecta; order Hemiptera; family Aleyrodidae; genus Bemisia; species Bemisia tabaci. The sequence goes on from NC_092795.1 coordinate 33,534,650, forward strand.
TACGGGCTACTTAGACATACCGTCCATGTTCTGGCTCGGAAGCCGAAAGTTCCGGGCGTAGCACCTGGAGCACTCAAAGCTACGGCTCCAGCACCCGGAACTTTTGGCTCTTGAGCCCGGAACGTGGACGGTATGTCTACATAGCTCGATAAGTCTGTATAGCCCGTAACTTTGTTTGTTAAAGACTAATGTGCAGCACATATCTTACTGCCAACCCTAATTTTGTGTGGTTCCCCTTCAATTACCCAGATGGGCAAAATGAGTGGCTTAGAAGCCTTGATGATTGATTGTGTGTAGCAGTTTGACACATTCACCAATTGGATCTACTTAAACGTAATGTAGGTAGTTCCCGAACGTAGGCAACGCATCATATATTGCATCTCACATAGGCCTCTAAATTTTTAATATGAAAATTGTAAAGTATCATAGAGAATTCTTCGTTGGTACTCAAGATAGTGGGTTTAAACCTATGATTACTCAAACTCTCCACGACAAAAGAAAAGAAAAAAAAAGAATGGGGAAAAAATGAAAAAGAAATCCAATTTCTAACCCATGCAAGGGAAAAAACATGAAACGCATCTTGAATGGCCATAATACTGCTATTCGCAATTTTGCATGTTTTGTAAAAAAATTTGCAAAGAAAATAGGAAAACACAAAAATTGACAGTTAGAGGTAGCCCGCAATTCACATTGACATAGGTAAAAAAAAAAAAAAAAAAAAAAAAAAAAAAAAAAAAAAAAAAGTGGAGTGAACCGGTAATTCCCAAAGTTCTTTATTTTATTTAGAGTTTCGAATAATCTTAAAAACCAATGGTAACAGGATGGAGAAGTTTAAAAATCGTCTCCCCGTCCAAAGCAAAATTAATCACCCGAAAATATAAAAAGGTTCCTTCAAAATGAGAGCTATGCAACGTGCGGGACATCATTTAGGAACTTTATCTCAGAATCTTACCACATTCATGAGAAATTCCTTTGCTGACGAAACCCACAGAATCAAAACTAATTATTCACTTCGTGTTATGCAAAGTAATTTGACAAAATTGTAATTAAACATCCGGAACTGTGTAGTGTTGCGAAACCGACACAATTAACGATTCAAAAAGCGGGTGAAAAGTTCGAGGACTTATGAAAACGTCAAATTTCGACCGAAATAAGCGCGCAGTCATTCATTCACCCAGAAAATAACCGAACGGTCGTTGAGTCGAAAAATTCCAGCCGCAAGAGAGAATAAAACATTTGCATGAATGTCTCTTCATGCGAAAAAGGGAGGTTCGCAGAGGTTCGTTTGTTTATCTTTCGCGAGATTCAAAACTGCAAGCTCTGCATAACTCATTGTTTTGCGTTTCAATTATGCGCAAAACTTATCCAAATTAAACCGTCCCGCCGTAGCTTTGCTGATAAATTGTTGCCAATTTCTGTCTTATGATAGTGAATGTTCATGAATTACTGATCAGAAACGAACCGGAAGGGTCAGAATTTGACAAAAATCTTTATAGTTGTTTATTAAATTTTGACACTATTCTCAATGAAATTCAATGTTATCTTTTTCTGACCGCAAAACCAGCAAGAAAAACCAATGGTTTAGTTAAAATCCGGGAGCTGTTCTGCCGAATCGTATTCACCTCTGAAATTTTCACTTCCTACTATGCAAACACTTTACTTATTAAATGGACGGAGTTAAACAGAAAGGAACCAAGCCACATCGGGATCGAACCGAGAAAAAGGGGTTTAAAGTTTAGCTCCTGCATAAGACTCAATGTAAAAGATAAACTTTAAGTTCAATTTCTGCAATATTTGCTCCAACAAAAACTTTGAATTTTTGGCGATAGATAGTAGAGCAGTGGTTGAGTTCAAAACCACTCATAACTCAATTTTTTCCAAGACGTGGGTTGGTTCCTTTCTGCTTAACTCAGTCCAAATGTGCTTCAATAAGAATCTTAATCCAAAAATATTTCTCGATAAAATTTATTATTTGATATGTATTACCTCCCATATAATTTTTGATTTTAAAAAAAAAGATATTAACTTTTTAAAAATCATAGATTCTTTGACGGAGACACGTATTGTGGAAACAATGCAACATGGAAATGAACTCCGTTCATTTTAATAAAGATTCACAACCTCTTTTTGTTTTGTCTGACTTTTATACCTAAATATCGATCAGCATCTGTCACTTCTTGCTTGCAACAAATTTTAACCCACTTTTCTTCTATGAAAATAGAGAGAGAGAGAGACTTTCTTTTCTTCCACCAGTTCCATTGTTCCGCAAACTGATGATAGCCTCAAAATGAGTAAAAAAGATCACTGTAAGCAAAGTCCACGTGAATTCACGCAGAAAATTTGGCATTTTAGACCCCCTCTCGCTCCGTCCCCTGTCACGTAATCATTATGCATGCAGGTATACAGCTTTGCACCCTGCCAAAAAAAATATTTTGTGAGCCTTCTTCACTTACAACTGTTTACAGTTTTTGTTGATAAAATAGTCTCATTATCATCAAGCACAGTTTGGTGTTCGGATGATAGAATGAAAATAAAAAATTGAATTTGGAAAAAGCATAAAAAGGAAAAGGAAAAAAATAAAGACGAGAATGAAAACGAAAAAGGGGTAACAAGTTCCTTTTCAACAGAAGAAAACCAGAGCTTTTCTTAATAACAAGAAAAAAAGAAAAAAGGGGAAAAAAGAAAAAAAGACAAGAAGTTGAAGTGGAGAGAAAGAAAAAGGAAAAGAAACCTACATTTTTGCATTGTAAGATCACGAGTAACTGTGAAATCTTTCATGATATTATAGCCAATGACCTACTTTTTTATATTCTTTTTTTTATTTTTTTTTTAAAGATTTAACATCGTGTAACGAAATTCAGACTCGTGACCTCTGTGCCCCTGCTTGTGCAAAATTACACGCGAATTGCATGATGTCATTTCTGCCCGGCATCTGTTTAAGTCGCAGTGGTAACCTTTGTTGCCCCAACATTTTTCGCAGATGTTCGGGCGAGGTCCATTGTCTGTTTTATTATCAATGGATAAAGATCTTGTCAAGTCGCGAAATAAATGACCTCTGCCCACACGCAATTTCTTCCTGAGAAGGTGACCGGGGAGATGGTCAATCCGTGACTGGAGATTGAATGGAAAAAAAAATCCCAGGATTATCTGGATTATTCTAGATTGATATACTTTAAATGTGCGGTAGAGTCTCAATTTTTAGCACAGGCAAAACACGAAACTTCAATGAAGAGAATTTTATTCATTTTTGAGCTTTTGATAGGTTTCTAGTACCCTATACTTCACGGGAAGGGATAACCACAATTTGCCACCGCGAAAAGTACAAAAATAAGATAGAAACTAGCTGCTTCAGCTCGCTACGCTCGCTTGCGCCGCTAGCCGGTGGCTTCGCCCCCTGGACCCCCAGTCACTCGCCCCGCGAGTGAATGTTGGCTCGCGAAGCGAGCCAAATTTTGCTACTACGAGTAATTAGAGGACTTACAGGAAAATTTTAAATGATAAAAAATGATAAATTCAAAAACAAAGAATAAGAAACTAATAATGATAACCACCTACTTCTAGAAAAAGAAACATCTTTGAAAAATAAAAAACACTCCTTGAAAAGAAAATCAAAACACTTTGTGAAAATTTAACGGTGCGAAAGGGTGAACATTAATCACCGATTCTCTTGGAAGAACACATGAGCTGCTGTAAAAAAGTTAATTATTAATAAAACCTGTGCTGCCGTAAAAAGGAAAATTATCTTCTGAAAAATACACATCAAAATTAAGTAATTTTCATGTAAAAAAAAAAATTATAATGATAAAATCATGAAAGCAAAACTCTAGACGCACTACTGAGAAACCTGGACAAACCGAAAAATGATTAGGTATGAGCAATTCGACGGAGGAAATGCGTAGTAGGTGTTCCGAGTCAGACGGCATAAGAAAGGGAGTGATACTGACAAAGGACCCATGCCAGAGCAGAAGGGTGACACGTACTAACGGCAGGTAGGGATGGGTTTACGTGGAGAGGGAAACGGAAAATCAGAGGGTGGGAGGTCCCCCAACCTTATGACTCGTCCAGCGGCAAAGACGAAAATATTTCGTTATCAAATCGAGGTAAATTTTGCAACGTCGGTCGCGCAAATTGAAAAACTAAGGAATGTTGGCACGTCTACAGCCTAAAAGCTTTCATTCAAAACAAATCCGAGCAAAATCGGTCCAGTAGTTTCCGAGATCGAATTAGCACAAACTGTCCAACGTCAAAAACGCAAGCATGTCGTTATCAAATCGAGGTAAATTTTGCAACGTCGGTCGTGCAAATCGAAAAACTAAGGAATGTTGGCACGTCTACAGCCTAAGAGCTTTCATTTAAAACAAATCCGAGCAAAATCGGTCCAGTAGTTTCCGAGATCGAATTAGCACAAACTGTCCAACGTCAAAAACGCAAGCATGTCGTTACCAAATCGAGGTAAATTTTGCAACGTCGGTCTCGCAAATCGAAAAACTAAGGAAAGTTGGCACGTCTACAGCCTAAGAGCTTTCATTTAAAACAAATCCGAGCAAAATCGGTCCAGTAGTTTCCGAGATCGAATTAGCACAAACTGTCCAACGTCAAAAACGCAAGCATGTCGTTACCAAATCGAGGTAAATTTTGCAACGTCGGTCTCGCAAATCGAAAAACTAAGGAAAGTTGGCACGTCTGCAGCCTAAGAGCTTTCATTTAAAACAAATCCGAGCAAAATCGGTCCAGTAGTTTCCGAGATCGAATTAGCACAAACTGTATGAGGCCAAAAAAGGCCTTAGGATATATAAGATAGAAATTATACATTTTGGAAAATTTTCAAGGCAGGTAGAAACCTACTTTAACACTTCCAAAAATTGCAAAAAAAAAATTATTTTTTTTTTTTGCAATTTTCGGATCAAATTTCAAATTTTAATTTTTTTACAGCGGAAAATCACTGAAATCCTATAAAGGGGTCTATTTCCGAAGTTATATTGTTGAAGTTCCCTCGAGATTTGTGGAGTATTTTGAGGATCTTCATAAACCTCTTATAATCATATTGTGAGCCATATAGGCATCCTCGAGGAAAGGTATCATCCTTTGCCTTGATCATATGCAAAATCTGGTAGTTTTGTAGCGCTCGATGATGTTCGTTTACGAAAAATCAGTATGTATTTTACTCTCAAAATATTTCAGTTTTGGAGTTGCTCCGGGAAGAGCGTTTTTTCATCCAGTTGGACCACCAGGTTAGCCGAGGTGAGGCATCTGACACTAACGTGTATGTCTACTTCGTGCCACTGCGCACAGTAGAGCGAGTTAATGTAAGAGATCAGACAAATTGTGGAAACTTTAAAAGCTTATATCTTTGTTAGTATGAAATGCGGAGGTTTACAATTGGTTCCATTGGTTTTCTGTAAAATTGCCTCGTAGAGACACCCCTTAAAATTTGAATTGTGACAAAATCAATATGAAAATTTACAATTTTTTCAAAAAATTCTTGTCGAGCTGCTTTCGTTCCACCGTGCGGTGACGCACGACGCGTGACTCTGCTTGAGTGCTTGAGCAGGTGGCGCGCAAGATCAACGAGCCAGTGGACTGGGCTCGCACGTCCGATCCAGATCCTGCCATACTAACACTAAGCAGAAACGCCGTATCAACGTAGAGTCCTTGCCAAATCTCCTCTCATCAAGTACGAAATAAATCCATTAAAAAAATCAAACAAAATTGAAAAAGAATTAATAATCAACACAAACAATTCAAATCGTGAATTGAGATGTTAGAATAGTAAATGCCATTTTTGCTGTCTCGCATTCAAATTTACGTGCAATTTCTCGTATAAAAAGTATAGTTATGTATCTGTATGCGAAAAATAAATATGTTTAACAGTTGTCCAGAACAAGAGACCTTCCACCGGCCTCTTGGCGACAAATGGAAACTTTAACTTTTGGGGACCCAACACTTCCTCATGGACAAATTATAAGGGAGCAGCAGACATCATATCAACTAGGTGGATGATGAGCCTCATTTGACGTAATGAGCCAAACAAGTTTGTCAAACTTCGGTATGCTTGCGAAACGAAATACCCAAAACACGTTGTTTAACATCCACCTAGTATGTATAGGTCATCAGTTGCATGTTGGAGTCCCGAAAGTAAAGCTTCCACCATTGCCAAGGTAGCAATGGAGGGTTTTTTCTCTGATTTTTCCCAAAGTAATTATTTAATCGGGGGTTGGCAACATTTGCGAGTTCAAACGACGTTTTTTCGCAGCACACTAGTATCCCCTTCATCGGTGGAATGACAGTCACGCAATCGAGCCGTGCTCTGCGTCCAGATCATGAGTACGCATTTATGTCTAAAAGAACCTACGTTCAAAGGAACCAAATTATAAAGGAACTATGAATCCCGCAAATGATACGTCCATCGTTCCTTTTTCATTTAATTCATTTTTGCATAGTTCATTTAAGCATTAGATACGTCCAGAGGTCTCCGGAGTTCAATTTCCGATCCTCACCTGATTCGGCTGCTCCTGTTCGTCCGAATAAGGAAGCAAATCGTGATCGCCAAAATCCCCCTTCCCCAAAAACAAACACGCTCGCACTCCATTTGGCGTTGCGCGGCTCCATAAAATTTTGCAGCGATTTACAAGAGAAAAAAGACTCTACAACTGTAAATATTTTTAGTCGAGAAAAGCTCTTTATAAATAAGTTATAACAATGTATCATATTTCTATGTTCAGAAGTCGATATGCAATAAAATAAATAAATAAATAAATAAATAAATAAATAAATAAAATAAAAAAGATTCACAAGAGAGATTCGTAAGTCGACTTCATATCGACGGTAAAACTGCAAATACGCGTAACTCGTTTACGGTTTTTCTTTATTTGCTTGCTGATAACTTACAACGAATGTTTTTAAACAGATAGAAAATGTTTGTCAATCTATTAAAGCTTCTTTTCCCCTATCTTTCATCCATAAACATACCTATACAAAACGTTGTGATTGGAGTCTGATATTAAATCCGTATCAATTTAAAATGAATCCGGATGGGGAAAAATACGTTGAGACTCACCGTTAGCGGCTCTTGTTTCGTGAAACTGTTATAGGGATACAAACAAAACGCAAAACGTTGAACTGAGCATTTAATTTATTTTCTCTTTAATCTCTCTTCTCGTTGCTGGAAATATCGCACCTCCTCTGACAAAGGGCTTAACTGCGTTTTGAGATGATATCTGTTGACCGTATGTATCAATGGTTCCCAGGGCTCAAGTCCAAACAGAGATACGTTTTTATGTCAGAGAAACTACGATAAATGATCTCGAGCATCACTTGTCAAAGGGCTTTAGCCGAGCAGGAAGTAGAGGCTTACTGCCCACATTTCGAGAGAGGGGATATTTCGAGAGATTAAATCCATTATTTTCTAAATAATTATCTGAATATCAGTCAAAAGCAATGCAAATCAAAGCGAATTAAAACGCACCATGTCACGCAAAACAAGCACTCCGTCCAATTGGACGTTTCGCACGAAATAACTGAATTTCAGCGCTGCATAATGTCGAGGCGCAAGTTGTATTTTTACCAGGAGACTTTTGGGGATTTCAGATCGAAAATTTAATAGATCATTTCTCTGATTACAAGCAGAAATATGCACAATTTTGGATAAAAATGCACGGTTATATTCCCGAAAAAATTTGAATTGTAAGTAAAATTTTTGCAACTCCAGAATGGAGTTACGGTTTTACCTCCGGAAAGGACGATTTGTTAGCCATAATAATGGAATGGATGACTCAGTGTATGAGGGTATAATATGGCGATTTAATGTTTCAAAATTCCTCGAAGCCTGTGAAAATGGTTTTTGGGGAATGAGGTACAGTTGCATTGTAACACAAAATGTAGAATCCAGGAATTCAATCTTCCCCCACAGTGATTTAATGAAGTCCAGTCATTGTGAACCTTTAGAGTAGTCGATAAATTCTTGCATATAAATTTTTTCTCTCTTTTTTTCCCAACATGTTCGATGTAGGTACGACTTATTTGCAACACTATTCGGGTGTTTTTTCTGAAATACGGCGGAGAGGGAGAGAATTTGTAGAGAGAATTATTTTACGTCTATTTATACTCGATAATTTGTTGCCTCTCTCAAGAGCCGTTCATCAAAGCCTGTTAGTGATGCCACATTTGCAAAACGACAGACCGACTTCAAGGAAAGTTAGCTGCTTGCCCGAATAATTTAACCGAGGCCATGGGTTCGAATCTCGTCGAGAGAATTGGTTTATTCTCGGAATCGGGCAGTAGGTCGGGATATCGAGATGGTCGTCGCGTCATGCGACACATAATTCACCCGTGAATTATTTTTGACGAAATGTACCTCCCCTCGACCAACAACTGTTCCTATTTTTGCACGCTTGATCCAATTTTATTTCGCTTTTATTGCTCTTTAAATGCCGTTCGGAATGAACATTGAAAAAAAACTGTAGCTACGCACCGGCCATATTTGAGCGTTTTTGTGCTAAAATGATTTCAATTCTATTAAAGTGTGGTCTATGAGAGGGCGGTACTACTGCTATGAGAACTTAATTAAACGTACATTTTGACCCAAAAAACCGCCAAAGGTGTCAAACCAAACCGGAGTTATGTCAGTTTACAGTTCGGAAAGCAGATTTTTGAAAATGTCCCTCAATGCTGCCGTGCTAAGAAAGAACGCCGTATGAACCTTCAGGCGTTGCCAAATTTCCTTTATTAAAACACGAATTTCTTAGTAAACTTATGAGTATTTTCCTTCTAATTTTTCAGATAATTTTGTTCACAATTTTGCTCGTAGCTCCTGAAAATTTCAAGGAAAAATATTTATAGCTCCCCTCGAAAATAAACATTTTATCGAAGAAAATTTGGCAACATTCGAATGTTCATACGGCGTTCTTCCTTAGCACGGCAGAATGCTAAACTTTGTTTGAAGATAGATAGGTGCTTTCTCTGAAATGGTTTGTTGCTGTTTTTCTAGGACTTCTTCTGCGGGAAGTCGTTGAACCTTTCGATCAACCCGGACGAGGCAGTGGCCTACGGAGCGGCGGTGCAGGCGGCCATCCTGAGCGGAGACCAGAGTGCGGAAATCCAGGACGTCCTCCTCGTTGACGTCACGCCCCTATCCCTAGGGATCGAGACTGCCGGTGGCGTCATGACCAAGATCGTCGAGAGGAACGCCCGCATCCCTTGCAAACAGACCCAGACCTTCACCACATATTCGGACAACCAGCCCGCCGTCACCATTCAGGTACAAAACCATCCTCAGAGCAAGGTATCTCTTGCTTCAAGTAGAGTCCCTTGGGACGCCCCAATGGACTCTAGCATCAAGCTGTGGGCTCCTATATTATGCAGAAGTCCCCCCTTCCTCACTACAGGCTGATTATTGACATTGATAGACAAGGCAATGACCAATGAAGACGGCCGGAAAGTGGAGCGATTTCCTTGGTTAAAATGAGTGGTTGTCGTAGACTAAGCGAAAAAATGATTCGGATCAGCTTAAGGACCTCCCGTGGGTTGCCTTTAGTTACTTTATTTCTTAGTTCTCTTATTTCTAGTTCCCTTCCTCTTTTTTTCTTTGTCAATCGTTTTGTCTGGTAGTTTCAATAATCAGGCCGCTACGCGACCCTAGAGTTTCTATTTCGGGAAAGAATGACCGCACTTGGATTCATTTTGCAAAAATGGAACCAAGAGCAATAGAGCATTCCAATGTCGCCAAGATTGTGCAAATTTTTTTATTTTGCTAATATAAACTGATCATCTATGTACATTAGTTTCATCTTTACTCCCAATAAACTGGGAATTCAAGAAGAAAATTACCTTTGTAAATTCAATTTTTTGCATGATTTCAGCAATTACATTGCAAAGAATGTAAGTTGCACAATCCTATCAACATTGGAATGCTTTTGTTTCCTTTCTGTAAAATACGATCCACATGGAGTATTCATGCCTACTTCACTACCGCCACATTACAGAAGCGGGTCCAGCCGGTCGACCAAAATGACACTACCGATTTTGAATCCATGCTGATTCATCACCTAATATCCTGAAAAAGTATGATATTATGAGAAATTTTAAAACCTTGCGATTGAGACGGATCTCTAGTTTCACCGAATCGTTATTGGGTTTCATTAATTTTAACGAAACATCTTTGCAGAGTGATGTTGGTCTTCGATTCAATCTCCTTTGCACTCGGAAGTGCATAACGCTCGTAAGTCGATTAAATATTGAAGTGGGTAGTTTCAGAATCCCTGCGGTAAAGGAAATCGGCTAATTTCATTGAGATCCTGTTCTTGAAATAAGATATTAATTTGATGAATATTTTTGGGCTCTTGCTGAGATAATGTTGACGCAAAGAGAAATACCTCACGTTGCTGTAAACTGTGTATTTCATGAGTCAATTTTCCCTTGAAAAGCAAGTTTCCGAGCGAGTTGCGGGGGATAAATTGTTTGCGAGTGTCCTAAAATCTTAATACCCTAGTAGCATAGATTGCAGTAAGTAGCCATTACATAGTAAACATATTGCCATTCCATTGAGTTTCCATTTGAGCTGTGTATGTTGCCTAGCTCCTATTTGAAGGGGACCCATTTATCGAAACTTGTTGCAATCAAATTGAAATAAGTTGCAAGTTTTCATTGCATTGCATATTGCCTATCTTTCTGATATACGGAGCTCATTTTGTTCATTGTTTAAAACCGGCATTAATTGACTAAATGATGTAAAAATAGTGCAATTTAATGGTAAAAAAGTCACAATTTTATTGGAATCAAATTGCATTTTAATTTCAATATTTTCGTTGTACTGTGCTACGTGGGTAATTCAATCTCAGAATCTTGTAGATTGATGCATTTTAGAGTAAAAATGTGTGAATTTGACTATAATATTTGGACTTTTTGCGGCTTTGTCTCCTCGTAGAATATAACGGACCCAATAGATTCACGTTCAGGCGATTATTTGAACTGATTGTTGGGATCGTTGAATGTTTGCAGCCTAAGAGAAAGAGGTGCCTTTGTTCTTTTTTTTAAACTTTTTTTTATCAACAATTGCTAATTGAATATGGCAGAATAGTCATACGTCAAGTTGCAAGTTTGCAATGTGATTAGTACAGCGAAACCTCGATTATCCGCGATAATTGGGACCGGAGGTTCCACGGATGATCAGAAACCGCCAACAATCCGACCTTAAGAACCGCGGACTGAAAAGCTACTGCATGTGTTTCGCAAATAGTAGAATAATAAGTAAATGCAGGAAACTTGAGCGAGACGATGATAAGTTTTACCTTTGAGGGAGCCTTTGACCGTCTGAACTGTCATTCGTTTGACCACCTTGCTTTTTCAACCAAGAAGACAATATACCAGTGTTCTAGACGACCACGGATGACCGGGGCTCTATTGGAAGTTTGTTCCCTGCATCTATCGCTCTTCTTTTGAAATTCCTTTTTCAACGTGTACTGAAAGAGGACTTGATCACCGCCTCAAAAGCTGTAAATATCATGACATTAAACACCGCTGCGTATACTGCCATGCTAAGGAAGAACGCCGTATGAACATTCGAGAGTTGCCAAATTTCCTTCGATAAAACGTTTATTTTTGCGGAACATTGTGAATATTGTTCCTTGAAATTTTCATGAACTTCAGGTGAAATTTCAACCAAAATTATCTGAAAAATTGGAAGGAAAGTATTCATGAGTTTACCAGAAAATTCGTGATTTATCAACGGAAATTTGGCAACGCCTGAAGGTACATACGGCGTTTTTCCTTAGTACGGCAGTATAGATCGATACTCGTTGTACAACAATGTTGTGGTACCTGCGGTGATTTCCGAAGCAGTCTAGAGACCAAAACGGAGTTTTCTTAATTAATTTTGTCACCAGGGGAGGGGCGGGGCGAGCATCGGGATGAGGGGGGGGGGGTTGTGTCAGGGCAGGTGGCGGCGTCGCCCGCGCATACAAATAGCTTGTATTAATTTCAATCGGAGCCGGCAATAGGCAATGACATCACCGCGACATTGCGAGCGGCTCGCTTCTGAAAAGGCAACGGATCTCAAAGGCTCGCCAATCGCGGTCCTCATCGTCGGCCCGATTTCGCCGATTTTAAGGCTGTGACGTCACACGACCTTGCTACTGAAGGATCGTCGTTTTACGGTCCCAAGTTTAGCGCGGAGAAACTTGATTATTAGTAAATAGCCTTTATATCGATACAGTCCAACAAGTTCTGATAATGCCACGTGGACAATTCATTAATGGTAACAGGCAGAAGCGGCAGTTGGAAAAATTGTTTGCCCTCCGATTAAGCCTGTGTTGAATAATCGATTCTTGTCGGGAAACCTGGCGGCGTGCAGAGAATCGATTCATTTCATCGCAAAATGAGACTTGATCACAAAATGGGAAGATTTAAGGTGATTCGACGGTTGCCGTTTTTTGTGTCAGAGCGACGTGTGATATATCGCATCGATTCGTTCCATAATTTCAGCTACTTGTCATTTTTTTCAAATTCTGAGAACGCACTTCTGTTGTCATGATATCAAAGAATTCATGTGCCAAATTTGACAAAGAAATTCAACGAAATATAAAAGCGGGGGTTTTTTATGGATATCGAAACTCCACTCGAATGCGATATTTTTCCTCTGAAAAAACCCTGCCTTTAATACGTTGAATTTCTCTGTCAAATTTGGTACATGAATTCTTTAGTCTCGTGACAAGAGAAGTGCGATCTCAAAATTCGAAAAAAATGACAAGTAGCCGAAATTATGAGACGAATTGATGCGATATATCGCACGTCGCTCTGACACAAAACATGGCAACCGTCGAATCACCTTAAAATCAACCTCTAAACAAGGTATATAATTCTATCTCTAGAATTCGATCAATTTCGATGTAACATTCATCGAAAAAGCAACCGATTTTAATTTTTTGTCCACTTTTGAACCATCTGACGGCGATATATCGAACGAAGCAGCCTCTGAATCTGTCTTTATTTGAAAGTAATCGATTTGATCTAACCTGATCACGATCTTGATTAAGTCTCTCTTGACCGATTGTTGTTTGATCGTGCCAACCGCGCGTTCGGCTAATAAATCCATCAATCTGGTGACTGACGTTGAGAAACACCGGAATGCTGGGCAGTAGCCGTTGGAACTCGGGATGTCCTTTTACAAATCGAGGAGAGTTTTTTAAGCGTCTCGCCAGAACCCGTCGCACAAGTAGCAGCTAGAGTACCTTTATGGACAGAGTATGGCCATTTCTGTGCCGGTTTCTCATTGGTCGCGAGAAAATAGGCTGACACGATGTTCTTACGGCCGTAAATAAACAAACAAAATGGCTGTTAGCTGTTATCAGCAAGCAAATTCGAGGTTATGCACATCTTACATACTAATGTGATAAAGGCGAAAGGCGATTCAACAGTGTTTTCATGTGTTATTCTTAGATATGCTAGTTTCAATTGTTACTGCCGTATAATTGAAATTTTTGTCAAATTCTAGCTTCTTACCAATGTTACGGCGAGTCGCCATCTTGTTCGTTCATTTACGACCGTAAGCAGAGCATCATGAAATCTAAAAACGCGTTGACCAATCAAAAAGCGGCTCAGTTTTCCTGCAGTTAAAAGATATGAATGGCCATACTCTGTCTATCAAGTTACTCTAGTAGCAGCAGGAATCAAAACTGAATAAAATATCCTCTTTAAACCAACATTCAATATTCTTGATTGCAAAGAACTAAACTTTTCGATAAAATGTAATCAGTTTGCTGAGCCATTAGAACGTCTGATAACCGTATTTATTATAACAATGAAGACGATCGCTAGCTGAAGATAATGACGTCTTTCATATCGATTGTCCGAGGCCCGAACGTAGGTCTATCGTGATGATTCAAAATTTCGGCTAATGTTTTTTTATTATTATTATTTTTTAGTGGCGAGGCGTGAAAGATCGATTATCGGTATTCACTCATTTAAAGCTATTGTAAAGAATCGATTATTAAAATGTTTGTTGCGAACATCCTGTTTATCGATCCTTTTCCATAGGTTTAAATGACAGATCAATCTATATATCGCAAAGCACGCCACGCTACTGTTACCGTCTGAAAGTCTCCTATTTCTAGAAAATATGAGGTAAAATCAGTAGGAGTTTCCAGAATGGATTTTTTCTTTAAATAATAAAGAAAAATGTGGCAAAAAATCTGCAAACCGAGATGCGTGTTGTATGATTTTCATCGTCGATATTCTATCAATTCTCAATAATTTTCCATCGTTATCTTTTTTTTTTTTTTTTTTTTTTTTTTTTGTAAAAATGTTTTCTTAAAACTCTAATAATGAGCCGACCTTTCAAAGGGATTATCGAATTATTCTCATCTTTTTGCGAACTCTTATTTGACCACTGTGCGCGATTGAATCAAGATCTTTGATGAACGAATGGTACCGTGCTGGTGGGATCGGGAACCCGAGATCGGAACCGAAACCACTCGAGTCCAGCCAAGTCCTATCAAAGTGATACGCGGTTCTAGAACGCGCGATTGGAGGGTCAATTAAGCCCAGGTTTCACACGGTGTGAAGCTCTTTTAATTGATGCGTTGTCGTCGGTCGGAAGGGAGATACCCACCGGCAAAGCTCAACACCGGACCAACTTGGAGAGGAAAGTAATCACTCTTGGCTTGCCAGATCACAAATGTGACCATATAGCCGTTGTTGAGGGGATCTTGATGCCTCCCCCCCTCCCGGAAGGCTGCCCCCCCCCCCCCCCCCCCGAAAAGTTACGAACGCATGTAGCGTGTAGCCGCTCGATATCCGTAGATCCTCGTGAACATTGGAAAAAAAAAAAAAAATACATTGGATCTAGAGTCCAGACTCTTGAAAACATTGACAAGAAATCGGATTTTTGCTTGAATCAAAACAAAATCCGCTTAAATTAAGAGGCTTGATTCTTGATTTAAGCTAGATTCTGATTGAATCAAGAGTACTTTTTCTTGTCGATGTTTTTAAGAGTCTGGACTCTAGATCCAATGTGTTTCTTTTTTTCCAGTGAAAGGTAAGATGCCCTTAGCGCGGTAGCTCCTCACAAAACGATCCTATAGCTACGCTCATGAATCTGATCGTTCACAGGAAAAGGTTTTTTTTTTCATCAATTTAAATGAAAATAATCAATGCAGAGTGTGCAAACATTTCAAAATCATCAGTTGAAAAACGCTGAATATGCGAGTATAAATATTAGAGCCTAAGAGAGCGGAGCGGCGTGCTGCCAGCGTGAGAGGCTCACTAGCGCCTACAAACCTAAGTGGATACTTCACGCATTGCACAATGCTTGAAGTATCCACTTAGGTTTGTAGGCGCTAATGCGCGTTACGCGCTTACCGCCCGCCCGCCGTGCGGCGCAGGCGCCTGAAGCAACTATTTCAAAACAGAGGTGTTGCACAGTATTATACGAAATTGAATGTATTAAGAAAGACAGGCATCCTTTAAATGTTCAGATCATTCCTCGCAAAATAAATCAAAATACTTATCGTACACAGGAAAAATCTAAGAGCCTTTAGCTGAGGCAAATCAAGAGGTTCATCCGGTTCACGTATAACAAGGTGGGAATTGCTTGAAAGATAATTAAGTCCTGTTGTACCAAAGAGGTGTAGAGAGTTTTGGTGAATTTTGTCTAATGGAATTGACGCTCCCTCATTTTTAACAAAAATCTCAATTATATATTTTTCTCCGTTGGATCAAACAACCAAAAAAAAAACAAAAAACAAGCAAACTCTCATTCTTCCAAGACATTATACATTTTCATCCAAAAACGTCGTGAGCAATTGTCGTTTGTACTTACATGTGGACCAATTAACTTTGGATCTCAACTGGCACGTAGACCAAAAACTCCGTGCCGAAAAAACGCGTGGACGTAAATTACTGGAAAAAACAAGTGCGCGGACAAACAATCGTTGACGAAATGTTCTATAACCTTAGCGCCTAAAATTTTATGCTTGGACTTTTAGGATGTATGCCTCCATCAATTTTTTTTGGCATTCAAAGTCAGAAATGCACATTCCCAGTGTTTTTTCTTGTTGAAACATTTAAAAGAAGTTCAGCAAAATTATTTCCCAGGAGATGAAGTCCCCTTTCATAGATTCGGCCACAATTTACTCAATTTTCGTAATTGATCTTTGGTATTTCACAGCAGCCTCTCCCCGGTTTAAGTTGTTATTTTGGCGTGTTTTTTGGCCGATAAGTTGTTCTTAATGGAGATGTTGCATGTGTGAGGAATTTGCAATTTGACTGTTGATTGCGTGTAAAAGTTTGCGAGAAATACGATGGTGTCACTGGTTTTTTCTGAAATCAACTCCCAAGCTCAAAAAAAGCTCTCAGTTGAGGCCAAAATGGGGGGGATATCCCACGCTATCCTGAGAGTCCACCTCTACATCAAGACAAACTCTCATGCAAAGATAGGGAGCAAATACATTGACAGGGCTGCCACTTTATTTGAGGACTCTAAAACTGAAAACACGGCAACCCTGCTAATGTATTTGCTCCCTATCTTTGCATGGAGAGTTTGTCTTGATGTAGAAGTGGACTCTCAGGATAGCGTGGAATATCCCCTCCATTTTGGCCTCAACTTATGAGAGTTTTTTTTGAGCTTGAAGTTAATTTCAGAGAAAATCGGTGGGACTATCGTGTTTGTCGCAAACTTTTACGTAAGAATCAACGGTTAAATCGCAAATTCCTCACACATGCAACATCTCCATTCTCTCTAGAAATGTGTTTAACATTGATCGATGAATATTACCTCTGGTTTAGGTGTTCGAGGGCGAGCGGTCAATGACCCGCGACAACAACCTCCTGGGGACGTTCAACCTGTCAGGGATCCCGCCGGCGCCACGAGGTGTGCCCAAGATCGAAGTGACGTTCGACCTGGACGCCAACGGGATCTTAAACGTCTCTGCGAAGGACAACAGCAGCGGGAAAATGGAGCGGATCACCATCAAAAACGACAAGGGGCGCCTCTCCAAGGAGGACATCGAGAAGATGCTCGCCGATGCCGAGAAGTACAAGCACGAGGACGAGAAGCAGAAGGAGCGCGTCACCGCCCGCAACCAGCTCGAGGGATACACCTTCAACGTCAAACAGGCCGTCGAGGAGGCGGGTAAGTCACACCTGGAACCGTCCCACTCAAAAAAGGAGGGCTAGATTCACAATTTTTAGGGCCCCAAGCTGATCCTTGGAAAAAAAACCACGAAGATGTGGCCCGAAGTGTATGTCACAAGGTGGAGAAATGGCGCCGGGTCCACGCCATTTCGCAGGGAAAACAAAGCCAAGAATTTTCAAAAATTACAATTAGAGTCGAACTCGTTAGAATTTGTTGTACTCTAATGTGTACCGGTACGAAACTGAGATGGGGAGGGGGGGGGGGAGAGTGTTCAGCTCAGGCAGTTTGCATTGGAATATTATGTTGGAGTCACGCCGAGAGATCTAACAATTATAATTTTTGGAACTTCTTGGCTTTGCTTTCCCTGGTGTGGAATGGAAGATAGTGTGGAACCAGCACCGCATTTCTCCACCTTGTTGCTGATCCTTGGTTGGTGCCCTAAGAGTTGACGCTCTCAAGGGGGGCACTTCGGTATGTACCAGTACTTCAGATGTGTGACCCGAACCCCCTGGTAAAAATTGGCGATAGGAGCTGCGTTTTAAAATACCATAGGAGTTCTTATAGCCGACTGAAGAAGGCGATAGAAAATCATATAGCTGGCTGTAGAAAGTGGAACACATCATACGGCCGGGCTACACGAAGCGATAAAAAATTAAACAGCCGGGCTATAGTTCCTGTCGCCGGGCTTTACACTTTATCGCCTGGCTGTTGCTTTTTCGCCATCAGCTATAAAAGGCTATAAGAAATTGTGTAGAAATTCGTGTGCTTTGTAAATCCTTAAGTTTGTACGGAATCACCTTATTATTTACAAAACGCACATTATATTTTCCTTTACTACATATTTGTTTTCATCAATTAAAATGAGAATAATCCATACAGAGTGTGCAAACATTTCAAAGTCATGAGTTGAACAACGCTGACTCCACGAGATTAAATATTAGAGCCTAACACAAAGCGGAGCGGCGGCGCACTGGCGCCTACAAACCTAACAGGGATACTTCACGCATTGCGCAATGCGTGAAGTATCCCTGTTAGGTTTGTAGGCGCTATGCCCGCCCGCCGCGCCGCGCCGCAGCGTACCACGGCGCTTGAAGCAACTATTCTACACCAGAGGTATTGCACAGTATCGTTCGGAATTGAAGGCGCTTCAATATATTAGGAATGGCAGGCATCCCTCAAAATTACGGAGCTTTCCTCGCAAAATAAATCAAGATACTACGGCCCGAAAAGAGAGCGGTAATCCAAAAACTCACTAAGTCCTAGCATCCGTACTTGGTAACGTTTAGCATACACTTTATCGTCAGGCTGTTGCTTAATCGCCATCGGCTGTAAAAGGCTATAAGAAATTGTGTTGCCGGCTATAGAAGCTATTGGAAATCTTACAGTCAGCTGTAGGTCTATGGTATTTTGGAACACAGATTCTACTGTCAATTTTTACAAGGGCCCTTCGGTATATACCGAAGTACTTCAGATGTCTGACCCGAACTTCGGCAGCTGGACCTCAAGTTTTTACATACGTGCGATCCGAAAACTTCAGAGATCCATATGTTCTCCACTTCGGGTCTCACGCACGAAGTTTTTTTCTCCGTGTGTCCATCAATATCCCCCACAATTCCTCGTTAAGCTGAGAAGAATTTATAATCAATGCGTCAAAGTAAAGACTCATGGCGCTAGGTGTAATTTGTCCCGATGAAATTCATTTTGTCGTAACATCGAGAGAAATTTCATTACATCAGGATAACACTCGTTTTCACAACTAAAATTCACGCGGTTCTTTAACTTTTGTCCGTGTTCCAATGAGTTTAACTCTCAGCCCACCTAGATATTGGCAAGACAACTGATTTCTTTATTGCAATAAATCTGATTTTCTCCATGCACATACAATTTACACGCGGAAGAATCGTTTAGACAATGCACCATAGTCAATTTTATATTCATTACATCCTATGTTTGTGTAAATTTCCTGAATCCAACTATTCGTGCTCCATCAATGTGCGTGTTGCATATCTGTGAGACTGAAGGCTTTTTGGTTTCTTTGCACATGTAGGGATGCCACGACGAGCTGTCTGGCGTTCCATCATGAGTTTTCGACGAAATTTTTATTCGCAAAGCAGGGATGTTAGACTGTTACTGATTAGAAAAAAAATGTATTTTGCTAAGTCATGAACAGAGAAAATATATCTTAGAGACTTTGCACTAGTACTTCTCATATAGCCCACTTTACGCGCCGAAAATGGGAGCTACGGACTGACTGTTGAATCGTTATCAAATGACCTTCATCGATAAATCCCACTTTTAGCAGTACTATTTGGATTACATTTTGCAATAAGGAACCACTATTTCTGGCCCATTTTAGAAACAACATACAAATCATTAGTTTCCCGATGCATATATGTGCTTGTTTGGGAGAGCCAGAAATGGTGGTTTCATATATTGCAAAATGTAATCCATTCATCGATCAAGTTCATTCGAACATTCGATATCGACCAACAATCGGCTCGCTGGATGGGCGGTTAGTGGAACGGTTTGAAATTAGCAGGATGGTGAATTTTCAGCCACCAATTCAGGCTTCATCGCCCACATATTAAAATTTAAGCACATAATGAAAGTTTAATTTCGCACCTAATAAGCAGTTCGCAGCCGGCTGATGATGGGGCCATCTCGACCCCGAAACGCGTCCCAACTAAAGTAACATGGCGCAAGTGAGTTCGCGATTTGTATCATTTTTTATAAAATTGTCTTGTGACTGTCCCCCACCAAAGTTTCTCTAATTTTTAATCTGCGTAGGACTTAGTGGGGGAGGGGGGGGGGGTGCGCACATCTAAGAAAGGTATTGTAAAACAAAATTTGAAATCGTTTAAATAAGTGTATTCATAGTCTAAATGATAATTGAGTCCGTCCGATTTCTAAAATCAATGTTAGGTACTGTTCTTTCTCCGTTTTTGTTAAAATCACTTCTCTTCACTTGAATTTATTTCTTTTTAAAAAATCGAGGTTAAATTTGGTTGTATGTGCTATTGTTTTGCAGGTAGCAAACTATCGGAGACAGACAAGAAAGCTGTGTTGGACAAATGTTCGGCAGTGCTTACCTGGTTGGACACAAACTCATTGGCAGAGAAGGAGGAGTACGAAGAAAAACTAAAGGACCTGCAAAAGGATTGCGCTCCAGTCATGACCAAACTTCACCAACAAGGGGGCAAAGGTCCCACCGTCGAAGAGGTTGATTAAATATTTAGGGCAAAGAAAAACTGCAACCTCAACTCTGCGGACTTAACACTTAGGAGAAAGAATAAATCTACAAAAAAGAGCGGGTGAATTATGCGATTAGAGGGAAAAGGCAAGAGCAATAAACAAAGTAATGCGTTGTAAAACGCTTGAAAAACGGGTAGATTTTTTTGACTTTGAGAAAATCTCTGTATCATATACATTGTGTCTGAATTAAACAGACGCACATCTGAACCGTTCAAATTGAAGTCAAATTTCCTATTTTCATTGGAAAAATAGAGATATGTACCCTTAAAATTTACGCTTGAAACATATGTATCAAGGGGTTAACGACAACCTGTCACATATAACTCGGTCAATATTGCTCGTAATGTTCCTTGCTAAATAATTATCGGTTAAAAACATTACCTTAAAGCTTGCACGTATGTCCCTATTAAGTGTTCAGTTCGGTTGAATTGAAGTTTGCAATTGTATCGTCCACATGCAATATGTGTATGGTAAAAAAATTGAAACTTGAAAGGACTTGCAACTTTCTGTGAACAGATCAACTTTTTCTATAAGTTTCGAACATAATGGTCATAGTGAAACCCGCATGTTGGGAACGAATTTTGTCTTTCAATTTTCATCGTTACCAGTTTGTATATTCATCGTTTCTCTGAAAATGTTGGGTGAATGTGATTTGTTTCTTTTTTTTAAAAGTGAACGATTGAAAATATGAAACTGTAAATAAGAATATAATTGTAAACATTTTTGCCCTCGATGAATCAGGAGTGTAAAAAGTAACTTCTTCATTCTGTTACCTTTTCAAATTCTAATATTAACTTATTTTAAGTTGATCCATAAATTTAAAAAAAAGAGTTAGAACCATAGGCCCAATACAAATTGCTGCATCAATGTAGCTTTTGAGAGAGTTTCCACTCAATACAATGCATAAGGAGACAATTTTAATTTTAGTGTGTTTGCATTGCCACATTATTACGTAAAATTCATATTTAAGGGCCCATAAAGATGCTAGTTTCGTAATTGAAAAATTGCATACTGGCCCAACGCTCACCCGCGTACTAACACCCCCAATTTCATTTTTCCGCTTTCCAAAGCACAGATTAACTGATAACTCATCAAAGCTCAAAGTTTGTAAAAAAAACTAGGTTCTTTAATGTTTTGTTATGGAGCTTGATTTTAAATGGTTATTTGCTCCTGGGTTCGGACGCAGTCTTGCTTTGAAGGGACTGCTCAGAACTTCCTGATCACAAATCATTGTAGCCCTCAAGCAGACTACTACTGCTGCAGTGCAGTGGGCTTGCTTGCCCTCTATAGACTGATTTAGTGACTACGTCATTCGCTATAATATCGAACTCTTGGTTCAAACCAAAACAAACTAACAAAACCTCATGTGCGAATTCTTCATGATTTACTTGTGTTAATTTATTAAAATGTAGTCATTAACTGGCCATAAATCAATTAAAGACCCATTAAATACGAGAACTTACGATTGCAAAAAACACTTTGACGCATTTTACCACCATTCTGCAAAGGACGCGAATCAGAAAAAGGTTCTGTGTTTGTTTACACCTGAACCAAGGGTTCGATATTATATCGAATATCGTAATCACTATCAGTTTATTGCAGGGTAGTCAATCATGAGCTCTAAAAAAAGTCGAACTGCATTTATGATGTTTGTTTATATCTAACTGTTAATTGTTAAATTATTATTTATTTTTCCAAAATAAGAGTAAGTTTTAACAAAGTTGTCTTTTGAACGTCTGTTGTTGTCACCCTTATGTACATTACAGCCACATGCATGTGGAGAAAAATTCTGAACTCTGGTTGAGTGGAAGGTGAGGTAGAAGCAGGCCCGCCACAAGGGGGGGATACTGGGTCCTTGGTACCGGGGCCCGGGCCCTGGAGGGGCCCGTGACGCAGGTGACAAACCACTACGAATTCATGTGTAACCCTTGTCTCGTGAGGAAAAGTGGAAAATTACTCTAGAAATTCCGCAAAAGGTGAATAAAGTTTCAAAAACACGCTAGGGCACTGTAAAATTTTTCTTACTTTTTTAGAGATTTCTATCTATTTTCAAGATTTTGAGTATATGTAGAATGATATTTTTAGCAACTGCGTTTCATTTTCTTCCGTTGACGGATGCTAAGAGGCTCCTGTCTGGGCATCCTCAACTTCAATGTCTCAACTCCCTTGCCATAGATTTACAAAAGGGGAGTCAAGGGGGGCCCGGCTTAGCCTAGAATTGAAAATTATCATCTGCCCCCCTCAAAAAAACATTTATAGATGTTTTGAATGCAACAATTCGAAAGTATTTGGCGCTGAAAGTAAAAAAAAAGGAGTAATTATTCTGCAGAAATTGATGGAAAATCTCCATCATAAGAGCTTCAAAATGCGTCCAAATAGATTTAAAATTTCAAAAATTTCCCGGGGGAGTCCCCCCGAACCCCCCTCTGTGCTAGGGTCCCGGGCCAGAAAACTGGTACCAGGGCCCGAGATGGGATGTGGCGGGCCTGGGTAGAAGGGAGTCTGCCTCCCCCGGTTTCACCTCTCTGGGAAAACGGTTTGAAAGAGACTATATCTTTTGGAGACCGAAGTTTGGCTGAGAATTGTGTAACTCTGCCCTTGCGCCTCTGCGCTACAGGAGTGACGCATATGTATCTGTAGCCGAATTTTGCTGTTTTAGTTAAATCAGTGCTTTAATTTAACTTAAATTAGACGAATTTTAAGGGAAAATCGATTTCGAAAATTTAAGCCTTACGACTCTCTTCGGGAACACGGGTTTCCAGTCCGTTTGTCTAACGTCTGTCTCTAGTACCCACGCAAAACACGAACTTTGGCCAAAAAAAGTCTACCCCCTCCATCGAGGAGTCACGGATTCGCGAAGACTTCGGCTCTATCCTTCAGATCAGCGTAACGAGGCGCGAGTTCGGTGCCCGCGCCGCGCCGCACGGAGCCTTTAATTGCCGGCACGTCATTAATTCGTATGTTAAGAGCCGGGCTCTTAATTCATGCAGGGAAAACTGTTGAGTCAGTGAGTCGATCGGCGGCCTGTCTCCCGCGCTCAGCTGATCCCCGTTTCCGCGCCCGCGAAAAACAGTCAACATTGAGACGAACCGATTGTTTTGTTTCCGTGCCCAGCGTCGCTTCTGGTCCTCGCTTACGCGACAGTTTTTGATTTTGAATCAGTCTCTCTAATCAGTGCGCCCATCAGTCGATCTTGTTCGCTTGTCATCGTTGCGGCTCAAGTGTGGTTTTTTTCTTTCGAACGCGTGAAGTGCGCGAGGTTACGGAACCGAAGTGACGATTACACGAAAAGCACAATTTTTAAACGGTAGAACTTGCTCTCTAACTTGTAGGGTCCACAAAATTACGGAACAAAACTAACGGTAACACAAACAAAATATAATTTACAATCTTCATGATGAATTTTTTAGACGCATGAGTTAAGTAAGTGGCGGAAATAAACTAAGGCTACCGTGAAATGCGCGAATTCAAATGCGCAATAGTTTTTATTTTCGAACCCAGAAAATGAGTAAATCCTAAGACACTAGAGATACTAAATTGTACGCGGAGTGTTATTTTCAAAAGTATTAAGTGCGAAAAGTTACGAAACAAGATTAAATTTATGACCAAAATTGCAATTTTTCCGCGCACTATCTTATTTCAGTTGCATAAAAAGCAAACTTTTAACACCGAAAAAGACGCTCTTACGGGCTGATTATTGAAATTCATAGACGAAGCGATAAAAAAAGATAAAGGGAAAACGGAGCGATCCTATTGGTGGAAGTGGGTGGTTGCGATTGGCAAATAAGACTAACTAACTGCAACCCACGAGGGCTCTTGCAGATAGTCCCACATTTCCCCTTTAGTCCAAATGACCCACTCGTTTCAACCGGTGGCATTGTAACATTGCCCCTTTTACTATAGCTTTATCTATAAATTTCAACAATCAACCCGCTGTTGAATATGCCGCGACAGGAATTCTTGTTGAACCAATCGGAAATCTATTCAAAACGATAGGACATCTCTTCCAAGTAACGGCGGGAATTCTGTTTGAAACCAGGAGATTCCCTGTTATTCGAACGAGAAATTACTGCCATAGCATATTGTAGCAGGAGTTTCTGTCGACCTAAAAGAAAATTTATATCAATGTAAAAAAAAAGAATCTGACTTGAACACGACAAGCACACTCTCTTTAATGCAGGTGCTTGTTTATTTTCAAAATGCATACAGTGCAAAACAAAAGTGACTTAGCTCGGCACAAAAATTCTATGAGAAGAATAGAATGGTTTTTTTCTTCAATGTAGGCACATTTCAAATGAGGCACACAATGTATTAAACGTTCGCAGTGGTTTAATTATTTTTTTTTTACATACGCGCGAATTAACTTTATCATTAGGAGGGAGGCGAGAACACATGCGGGCAAAGTTTAGCGAAAGCGAGCCAAATGTTCAAGGAACAGGAGATGCACTCATTAATTGGTTGGCAGAATTCCCCAAAAGAGACAGTAAAAATCATTAAGTGTAAAGCAATTAAATTCCACTCTCAAGCAATCGTAAAGGAACCATCAGATCACCTAGTTACCTAATTCGTAGCGCTTTAAACTGGCGTTTTTGTCCACTTCACAAAGGAGAAACAACAAACACATAATATAATGAAAATAAATCTGAATAAATAGATAATTTTTTTGATCAAAATCAGTTTCCTTATTGAAAGTTTTGAGAGCGGACAGCAAAAATATTATGAAATGTTGACCTAAAAATAAATGAGAACTGGAACCTGGAACTAACGTTGATGAGCAGCTCACTTTATTCCCGGAAAAGCCGATCACTTACGTGGAATGCTGTTCATGTGGATACCACTTTCTGTAATTAAAGCACTATTTCTATAGCTCATCTTTAAACGTACCTATTTACATTGAAAAACTAATGCCAAATACGTTATTTCTTAAAAAAAAAAAAAACAGGAAATAGTAGTTCTTTATCGCAGATTGTGGCCCGCGCGCGTGTGGAACAAGCCGTTATGAAGAGAATATACATATGTATAACGTCACATTCCGGCCAACACAAGCGCCATGCAACTTTTCAAAATTTTCCCCGCCATTTTTTTTTTTTTTTTTACAGAGGAATTGTTGGTTGAATTTGTTGGAAAATTTCACTGAATTTTATCGGCATCACAAAGAAAATTCAGTGAAATTTTCGGACAGCTTCGTTGAAAATTTTCTCTGTAAAAAAATAAAATGGTGGGGGACATTTCGAAACATCGCATGGCGCTTGTGATACTTTGGCCGGAAGATTACGATGCGTAAAGGAGTTTTAGTAAACATGTTTAAGGCTTAAGCGTGGGTTACGATATTTACCATGCTAATCGAAAGCTACCGATTGTTTCAAGCCACCTGTTGAGTGTAGTATATACAGACTTCATTCTCGGCTGTAGCGGAAATACCATATCAGAGCTAAAAATGATCCTCTATTCCACAATTTTTCTCCCATGTATAGATCTGCACCCCGCAGTTTAAGGAAGTTCGTCATTCGTCTGCGTAATTTTTTGGAATATTTTAAGTGACTGAATTGATCGATTCTCATTGTGCGAAATAGAAAGTGAACGACAATTTTAAAACGTCGCGGTCATGATGCGTGATTTTTCTGTGCCGGCCGAAAAATTTCATGTGTGACTGGTGAAACGTATTCACTCCTTTTGGCGGGCTCAATCTTATTCTGATGAGTGATTCGTCGGTGAAATGATTCTACGCAATTTGTGTCAACGAACGCTACCGCTCGGAACTTCGCAACTACAGGAACATCGTACAGTTTGCTGAGGAGAACCTGCGGAAATTGCAGAAAAAGACGAATCATAAAATTGAATTTTCTGTTGGCGTTAAATCAAAGGTAACGTTTATTCATTTTTCCCCATAGGCATTGTACTAGTGTACACCACTAGGCACTCAAGTAAACAAAATTAAGTATAATAATGAATCAGGTCTTTTTTCTTTTTTTGTTTCAAGTATCATTTTAGGAACAGGGATCCAGAGAACATACCGTGAACCCTTTCAGTGAATTTCTCGTAGCCCATATGGAATACTCTCACAAAAGTGAAAGCCTGAATGTCTCGTTTAGTCTTCTGTCAAAAAAAAGAGGAAAAAATATGAAAAGACATTAACTACGTATAATATAGTTAGATTGATGTCGGTGAAATTCGTCCATATTTGCAGTGAAAGTATACAAAATCTTGCGTAGAGCGAGGTTCCTTCTGCTGTGGATCGTAGTATATTACCCTCCTCCGAAAAAACGCATTAGAGAATTTGAATTTTGCGAATTATTCGTAATGATAAAAGGATTTTCGAAGAACTTGTGAATTTTGCCGATTAATTCATCATAAAGGTTCACAATTCAAGGGCTTGGAGGACACGAGGCGCATGAGTGCAGGTTTTGCTATTATACGAGTTTGAAGTTTCGAAATTACATGGATCCTTTTGACGGAAAGAAGTTCAAACTGGCTTTTTGACGCTTAAAAATTGAAATTTGGGACCGAATTTTTCTCAAAATATGCATTAAAATTATGTTTTCCTTGAAATCATTATGATCTCAATTTTTTCAAAACCTACACTTATGCGCTTTGTTCTCCAGGCTTCTCAATTATTCAGGCTGACGCAAGTACAACTTTCAAGATATAATATTCATCACTATTCTGATAAATAAATATTGAGGAAAGTGGACTTTTGAATGTCCATATCGTCGCTCCTCTGACGTAAGGGCGTAATCTCGATTTCCACAAGAGCCCTGTTTTACATATAGGTTCATGCTTTCTGGGGTTCATGCAGAAATCGAGGTACGCCCTTACGTCAGTGGAGCGAAGATATGACGTGCCTCCTCAGCATGACGAAGTACTGGTTCGAAATCAACGAGGCTGTGCCGATCCAGTGAAAATTGAGTAAGGTCAAATTTGCGCCATTATTTATAAACAAATCTGCCCGATTCACTTACCTTATAAAACAGCAGACAAGGTCAACGGACTTGCTATTTGGTACTTTACACATTTTTCTTTTGATAATCGTCGTCATTCCAATCTTTATCCCCGAACTTTCTTTATCTCGAATGCTCAATACTCAAAATTATCACATTCAGATGCAACCGAGCGACTTTTGTTGACAAAGTCACTTAACGCTAACAAAATCAACTCAGAAGGAACTATTATTTTTTCGACGAGGGAAAAAATCGAGGATAATTGAAATCCTGATTTTGTCGCACAACCGGAAGCAGTTGAACCGTAATATTTGCCCTCTTTTATTTAGGTTTCTTTTCTCGCGGAGGCTTACAATGCAAGAGACAAAACATTAGAGATATTACATAATCCTATATAATTTGATAGACTCAGATTTCTTAGACCTAAGGCTTGCTTTAATTGGACGGAATCAAGTACTAGGGGCACACTTAAAAAGGGAATTTTGAAAAAAACACATAGGCAGAATAGCTTAGGAATCATATCGTGCGTGTATGTGGGACGCATTAGAAATCAGACGGAGGAAAAGAAGAAGGAGAAGAAGAAGAAAAAGGAGACGATGAGAGGGTGAAGAGGAAAAAGAATTTCCACCCAACATATTATGAGAAGCTATATTGCATATAATTATGTGTTGATTTCAAAACTCCCCAAGTATAAATATGACCAATGGTCATCCATCCATATTGCTAACGTTTATTCAAGACACATATCAAGTCTCAAACTCTCAAGTCTAACAAATCCGAATCTTGTACTAGGATATAAATGGTTGATGAAGATACAATCATGGAGGAAATCTGTATGGGTCAGTGCTTTCTGTTTCTCACAGCCACTTTATGAATCCACATTACCTGTTCGAAAATTACGTAAACTCATGCATTATAAAAAGAAAATTATCGGTGATGGACGCATTATCCTGAATAGTTCTAAGCTACATTTATCGGCTCTCTGCTTTACCGCAAGTCTTCCAGTTCTTGTATAATGGGCCAATTTAGTGATCCTCAATTGATGAAGTGAGCGAAAATCAAGGCTTTTTCATTGGGAGCTTGCAGTATGCATGGAGCCACGGTTTCACAGAGCGAGTATGCGCGACGCGAAGTTGATCTGCAAATCAACTTCTCGACTGGATGCAATGATTTTATACCTGTCAGGTGCCACTTACAATGAAAAGGCGATTCACGTCGCCAATGTCTGTGGCAAAGGAAAAATTTAAAATAATTGCACCCGGTCGCTCAAATTTGCCGCGCAATCGACTTCGCGTCGAGCCGTGTCTGTGGAGCCGTGCCTTGAGAGTTTCCGTTGAGAGCGTGAATACATCTTTACCGCATTTTATGATGGACATGTGATCTCGATTCTTTTGTTCCTTTCCGGAACTTAGCGGCAGTCTGTATCCATTGTGATGGAGATAAAATAATTTGACTAATGAATCAAGTATTTCCACGGTTTCAAAAGAAACTAGACGGATAAAATTTCTGATTTTTCCCAAATCAATTTTGAATGTTAAACAAGTTGGATTTTGCAATCGCTAGCGATAGCAATATTCGTCATGGGAACGTTAGCTCCTGGGATATGAAAATGTTAAGGTACAGTTCGTTTGTAGTATCTTCTGAATTGAAGGGGCTATGTAATTTTGTGTTGACATCTCTTTTTTAACATTTTTAATTATTTTCTTTGCATACAAGAAAGCTGTTATGTACCAATTATTATTTTCGTTGGATTATATATGGTTTTCGGAAGTTAACGCATTTAAGTTTCAGGTTCGCTTTTTCGGCGTAAAGTATACATAAGGTGTCCCAAAAGCACCGGGACTTGTTCTGTAACTTCGAAAGTAAGATAGATACAGACATGATCTTGATCTCATTTTAAAGATCAACTCAATACCTATCGATTAAAACCAAGATCAGCTCAATCGGATAAAAATTGACCGAGTTATGGCAATTTGAAATCAGCGAGGAAAGTTTACGCCTACGGTTTTTAAGGAAGATTTTTCGCTTACCAGGATTCAAAAAGTTAATATTCGTAGGTATCCACTTTCCTCCGAATCTTCCATAACTTCCTTTTGCTTTTCAAAGTACCGTCCATCAAACCGGATGCACTTTTTCATGCGCTCTTGCCACTTATCCAACATTGTTTTCCTGAATTCTTCCTCTGGGATGGAGTTGAAGAAGTTTTGAATTGCATTCTGGATTTGGGTCTTCGATACGAATCTTCGTCCGCGAAGCTCCTTTTTAAGCGTAGGAAACATCCAAAATTCACATGGAGCCAAGTCAGGGCTATAAGGGGAATGAGGGATTGTTTCAACTCCATTTTTACTCATAAATTCACGTGTTAAGCTCGATGTGTGAGGCCGCGCATTGTCTTGATGGAGTATCCACGAAGCTTTCAAGTCCGACCGTTTCCGGGAAATGTGCATTCTCAACTCCTTTAGTACTTTGCAATAATACGCACTGTCAACTGTTGTGTTTGATGGTACAAAATGTTGATTTTTTTTTTTTTTTTTATTTGCACAAAATATAATATGTACAGGATGGTTTTTAGATGTTGTAAAAAACTTAAATTTAACTTATAAGATAAACTTATACTATGTTACGAATATTTGTTTTAGCTAAGTAACTAGGAATATATTAAAACAAATTAATATATGATATACACCCTCTTTGTAGTGAGGAGAAAAATGAAAACAATTTTGCTTTAGAGTAAAAATGTCTTTTTGATTTAAGGGTCCTCCAGAGCAATTTTCCACCTTGTACGATGGTTATTATTTCTTTATATCTATGTTTAAAATTTGAGGTGGGATAATGGCGGCTTCTCAAGAGCACCGAGGTAGGCGATCTTTTGCACCAACGAACAGAAAACTGATGGCGAAAAATAACCAATCAGAACCTCCCAAAAAAAAGAATTTGCCCAAAATCGGAACTTCGTGGTTCTGCGCAGATTTACCAGTCAGACACGACATCTCAAGGTGGAAAAAAACTCGCTGAAAGCGAATTTTAGAAATCAACACAACTTGACGTAGAGACATGATTGGCTAAAAAATACAACGGTTTTTGATACATCGGAAAATCAACCAAAAATCGAAGACTGGGCGAAACGCTCAAGGTCGCAGAGGCATAGGGAATCCCATAGCGATAGCAACGGAACGATTGTAATATCATGGGGAACTCCGTTCCCATGACAAAAGTAGCATCCACACGTTTTGAAGGAAGAGTTTAAAACAAAGAAATGAAAAAGTTCTAAGCACCATTAGGTACTGCTAACATTGTGCATGTTGTTCCTGAATTGCTAAAAATGACTTGGTTTTTGCCGGGCTAAGGAAGGACGCCACATAAACGTATGATGTAGAAAATAAAAATTATGGAGGCCTATAAAATGTGAATCCCGGAGGAGGGGGGATGTCGAGCGTATACAATTTTTTATTGAAATGGGCCTGTTGCAAACTTTTGCTAGAGCAAAAATAAGAGTTGTTTCTTATAGATAATGCCTCGAAAATCACGATGAGCGCATCAGCAAAGTCTGGAATGCACTCATAACTTCACAGTCTGCGTAAGAAATTTGCGGTTTTTTGAGCTTCCCGCTTCAAAAACGATACTACGGCACAGGTGAACATTTTGTAAGAGGAGTCGTTCCATCGTCGGCAATAATCATCATGGCCGACGCCAATCCGCCAAAACACGTTTGATGGGACGAGATAACATCTGAACTGGATTAGACCAGATAACAATCGGTGTGTTAACGTTCATATTTTCCACGCCCGAATTGATTGACCTTGAACTCTCCTCGAATTACGCGCGGAACTGCGCGCAAGCGTCGGCCATGATGAATATCGCCGACGATGGAGCGACTCCTATAACAAAATGTTCACCTGTGCCGTAGTATCGTTTTTGAAGCGGGAAGCTTAAAAAAATGCAAATTTCTTTCGCAGATTGTGAAGTTATGAGTGCATTTCAGACTTTGCCGATGCGCTCATCGTGATTTTTGAGGCATTATCTACAAGAAGCAACTCTTATTTTTGCTCTAGCAAAAGTTTGCAACAGGTCCATTGTCAGAAAAATTATTTCGAAAATTTATTCAGAGTGACTGAAGGATTTGAGGGAAAAAATCATAAAATACCTCTCAATTAAGTATTTTATCAATTATAAGAAGGGCAATAAATATATATGAATAAAAAAATTATCAAAGACAAAAGAAGCAATTTTTACAATAATGCAAATCTTTGAGCCTACAGGAAGAGAAAAAACAGAAACTGAATAAAGATACATATTGTGCGAATTTACAATGTGACACGTTAATCAGACACTTAATGAGGGAGGATACATGACAATGATCTTCATTAAAGCATTCTCACGATTAGCGCGTGTTGTGCACAGAGCCGTCCAGCGCTAGCAAATAGCAAAATGCATAAATTTAGATTCGATGTAATTAAGTGGGCAGATACATCTATACGCACGCTTCAAATCTTGTTGGATACAATGTTATCCTAAGGAGCTATTAAATCTATTAAAAATTAGTGTGTGCCATGCGCGGTAATTTAGTAAGAGTCATTGCGTTCGCGTCACAGATTCATCCGCGAATTATTGATGATGCGTTGATCAGAAGTACTGGGAAAATGTAGTATGGAAATGAAGTATGGAGGTAATAGTAGGACAAGTAATGCTTTTTAATCAAGGAAACGAGGTGTCCAATTTGAATAATTATAATTTTTTTAAGGAGACCAGAAGAAACTTTCGTTTGCGGTTTACACCTGTTTGAACTGTCAATAAAATTCAAATTCGGAAATTTGCCTCTTACCAATGAAGTATTCCTCAAGAGCTTCGGCGTGGCATTTGACCAAATCGCATTAGTCCACCTAAGTTTATGACCACATCAATGACACGAACAATTCATAGATATTTTTCATTGTCAGTGGAAATTCGGCAACCGGAAATGAGGCGAAAGCCGGCTTAAAAATGATCGCAGTTGTTGCAAAGATCAACGAACGTCCGAAGATTACCGGGGTCATTCATTTTGTGTAGGAGACAGGAAGAGTCAGGGAACAGTGACCGTTGGATTGGAATATACAGGGCTGTGTGCACGCATGGTTTCACTTGATAGCGTTGATGTCGAGGGTTGCTTATCTGATTGTCGAAGCACAACGTTTAGGGATGCTAGTATTGCTAGTGCTCTAACGAGTATTGAGTATGGGTGTCGAACAAGATGCATCAATACCGATTCCAAGGTATGGGGGAGAAGAGGGATCAACGCCACTCGATTGAGCATTTGCCAGAGCTGAACACCCCCCCTCCCC
Organism: Bemisia tabaci; assembly: GCF_918797505.1. Classification (NCBI taxonomy): domain Eukaryota; kingdom Metazoa; phylum Arthropoda; class Insecta; order Hemiptera; family Aleyrodidae; genus Bemisia; species Bemisia tabaci. Next base: position 33,567,283 of record NC_092795.1, read on the forward strand.
TCGGTATTTCACTAAAAATTATTTGAGTTCAAATTTTTGAATCTAGTGCAATTTTTAAGAATGTTCGGCCTTGATTTCTCCGCAAAATAGTGTAGGCCCAGTCCTACTCTACCATCCTGTTACAAAAGTATACTCGCAACGGAGAAGACAATTTACTAATCGAAACTACTGAAAATCAGAACCACTCCACACCAAGAATTTTGTGGAAAACTTAAACAATGACACTAACTTGCGCATCATTTCAGGACACTTGTCCTGAAATGATGAGACAGCCTAGAGACAGCGATAATCGTTTCAGAAGCAAAATAAATCTTGGTAGTGTAATTTTCTGCAGTTACTTTTTATGCTACTCATTAACCACTTTTTATATTTTTAATTGCTAATCCTCATAATTGTTTGAATTTTCTGCTCCGCATCGACAATTTTCCGTTGTTAAGACTCGGGTGCAATAATCCAGAAAATGCAACTCCGACTTCTCCGAGTTTGATATAAACTAGGAAGAGGAGGCGCGGGGATGACGCAAAAAAACCGCCCTCCCTCGCCGCTCGCGGCACTTTTCCTAGGAATAAAAGATGGACATCATTAAAAGTTTGGTGATGATAAAAAAGTATTATGCTCGGCTTCACCCGCTAATAAACGGTAAAGAGAATTGCAAGCACCTTCCATTTTATGGTTACTCAGACAAAAGATATGATCCCGACCACGTCCAATGACCTCAGAATGACGTGTGATAATCCAAGCTTATATGTATGTACTCATGTGTAATGACTTGACCCAATGGAGAGAGGCATTTTCACGAGTCTCAGAAAAATAGCCACGCTGAAAGAAGGTTTTGTTAGACGGTGATATGAGCAAATCATGAAGGAAAGACAAAAAGGGGCAAGGGGCCCTTTCCTTTTCTTAGCTCTCTTAGTTTGTGCCAAAAAACTTCTTGAATGGAGATATTGCATGTGTGAGGAATTTGCGATTTGACTATTGATTCTTATGTAAAAGTTCGCAAGAACTACGATGGTGCCACTGGTTTTCTCTGAAATTAACTCCCAAGCTCAAAAAAAGCTCTCAAGTTGAGGCCGAACTGGAGGGGATATCCCACGCCATCCTGAGAGTCCACCTCTACATCAAGACGAACTCTCCGTGCTAAGATAGGGAACAAATACATTAGCAGGGCTGCCACTTTATTTGGGGACTCTAAAACTGAAAACACGGCAACCCTGTCACTGTATTTGCTCCCTATCTTTGCATGGAGTTTGTTTTGATGTAGAAGTGGACTCTCAGGATAGCGTGGGATATACCCTCCATTTTGGCCTCAATTTGAGACTTGTTCTTGAGCTTGGAAGATGATTTCAGAGAAAACCAGTGGCACCATCGTGTTTCTCGCGAACTTTCACATAAGAATCAACAGTCAAATCGCAAATTCCTCACACATATGCAACATCTCCATTCAGTTTAAAAGGGTTGATATTTTAGATTTTTTCGAAGGAACTCTCCTGGCCACTGAATCCACTTCTAGTGGGTGACTTCACCACTGACCCCCATTCTCTGGGTGCATGCACTATAAGGGTGCGTAGACTGCGCCTAACTATGGACCCAAACATCCAAAATCTGGCTTTGAACGCAAATATGATGAAGTAGATTTTTCGAGTTTTCGTTGATTGATTAATTGAATTGTTGTTGATCCTTGATTCCTTGACTCATTTCTTTTATAGGCGGAGGGAAAGAATGACGGTAATCAGCAAGCTGGAGTTCGAGGCGGCGATGGCCGGGCGCACTTGCGCTGACGTCATGCACCCGTGGCACCCTCACTGCGCCCCCGCGGCTCGCATGATCTTCGCCTCCACCGCCATCGGCTTCAACAAGTTCATGCTCGGCCTCTATCTCGTAAGTATTTCCGAGCCCCACTCTATTTCCATACTCCCACTTATTATTTTCAAAAGGAGCACTGGAAAAAAAACACATTGGATCTAGAGTCCAGACTCTTAAAAACATTGACAAGAAAAAGTACTCTTGATTCAATCAGAATCTAGCTTAAATCAAGAACCAAGCCCTTTAATATAAGCGGATTTCGTTTTGATTCAATCAAAAATCCGATTGAATCAAGAGTATTTTTTCTTGTTAATGTTTTCAAGAGTCTGGGCTCTAGATCCAATGCACTTACATATAGACAAACCGATCGACCGTGATTTTTCCTGGTGGCCTTCGAAGACCGGCAACGTTGTAATATATTTAAACGATCAATGCATTTTTCGAAAAATTGATAAAAGTCATGGTTTACTTCATTTGCATAACAAGCGAGGCTGAAATTAAGTTACGGTATAAGTGCAACAAGCTAGGCGGCTTTCATTAGGACAAATAATTAACATCAAACGGATTTCATCATAATGCCTGGATGCGACTGTGCGGTCTCCACGTATTGCATAAGTTTCAGGACATTCCGTCAACGACTTTTTGTCCGCGCACCTGTTTTGTCCAGCAGTTTACGTCTACGCGTAAGATAAGCAGTAGTGACTTGATCCAAGCCTAATAATGTAGTCCGTATGTAAAATTGTATTGACAATATCGAAATGAGAAAATTGAGAGAGGAGGAAGTGTTGTTATGGTAACTTAGTTTTTAAATGAAATGTTACTTTCTTCTTTTGATTCATCTTTTCAAATTTTCGTCGGTGAATATTTGGTTTTATTTCTATCCTTAAAATTTTCGACACAAAATATACCTTTTTTATCCTTTTTCTCTTTCTTCTTCTTCTTTTTGATGAAAATATTACTTCATTTTAAAAACATTTAAATTTTTAAAATCTGGCAAATATTTGTAAAACCTTTGCTAAGCGATGGCATCGATATTACTCTTAATTAGTCGTAGTATGTGTTGAAAGGAATACTATATAAAAATGAATAAAACGGGCGGGGAAAACCAAGAAGCACGCAATACTGGTTTTAACCCACTTCTACATCGATCTTTTAGAGTCAAATATATGTAAGTCCAATTGTGAGAGTTTGGTCGCGCGTACACCACGCTGTAGCACAGTAAAAGCACAAAATATAAAAGAAAAAATTAACGTTCTTAGGAGATCATGAAGTTTGATACGAAACTACCTTACTATTTATAAAACAGACATCATATTTTCCTTTTATACATATCTTTTCCCATCAATTTAAATGAGAATAATCCATGCAGAGTGTGCCAACATTTCAAAATAATGAATTGAGAAACGTTGACTCCGCGAGTTTAAATATTCGAGCCATACGTAGAGCGGAGCGGCACGCGCACTGGCTCCTACAAACCTAACAGGATACTTCACGCATTGCGCAATGCGTGAAGTATCCCTGTTAGGTTTGTAGGCGCCAATGCGCGTGTCACGCTGATCGCCCTCGCCCGCTATGGCGCGGCGCGACAGCGCAGAGAGCGCTAACGCATAAACGTAAATTAAAATGAAAATTATGACATAGGAAAATGTCATGTTATCACCACAATGGAACCACTTCAACTATTCACCTTTTTAATTCATTAATTGAGGTCAAGAGGGAAGCTTGTTATATATCCGCGGAATTAGATTCGTATAGAAATGGACAGGAAGATATTGAGGTCCCGTATCGGTATTACAACTTATACTCAACCTTCGAGATGTCATAAACAAAGTTCGATTCATTCAACTTATCATAAGCGTGCAACAATTTTCAGTGGAGGAGGGCAGACATTGTTGCCGAGACGTGCATACAAAAATTCAAGTATCGTATTTAATTCTCAACTGCCTGCTTGAGCCTGGATGTAATTTTTATCTTTTTTTATATACCTAAATCTTCTTCCGTTTATATATATTTTTTATTTTTGATATTTACGTCAAACCTAAGAGGGTGTGCCAAGGTGAAACACGTATCTGCCTTAATTTTTAAACATATTTGACTTATTTTATTACCAAGGACAATACTAAAGATAAATAAGGCTAATGAATGGATGGAAGATTCGATCCAAGTGAACTCAGGTTTAAAAATGATTTTCATGCGATTTTGATTTTTCAGTCCAAATTGCTATCTTTCTACAGTTTTTAAAAAACAATAAAAACACCAGAAGCTCTTTTTATTTTCTTTTACCCTCAATTTATCTTCATTCTAGTGTGGCATATTGAGAGTAACCTTCAAAATAAAAACTGATAGAATTACTCCAAAACAGATTAAGGATTTATTGCCGAAGTACAGACATGTAGACAAAATTAGAGATTAAGCAAAAAAAAAAAAAAAAGATCAGCCAAAAAATTATTTATATTCCATCTAACGGGATCGCTTTGTGAACCAGCAATCCCGAATATCATGGCAATAATCAACTCAATTCTCGATTTTGATTTCTCCTCGATAATATAAGACCTCTTAGCAACTATCATTGATTCAATAAAAAAGATGGAAACTTATGATTTTCCAAAATAATCTGACAACTTTGCGGTATGATTTTTCAGTCAAAACAAACGATACGGGGCGACCTAAGGGCTTGAACCAGTCTGCATATTTTGAGTGTATTTGATGAATGGAGCTGGAACTACATTTTCCGAGCGTACGGTAAACTATGTATCGCCGTTGCGTCTTGTGAAACTACGTATACTGTTCAGGATTGCACATAATTTCAGACCAAAAGCGCAAAAAGTTGCGTTCAAACAAAAACTATAAGGTTACGTAAATTATGGTTTCAGTAATGAGCGTTGAAAACCACGTCATTCAATTTTCCTTGAAAGAACGCTCATAGTTTAAATTGTTTTCTTTTTCCTTTTTTATCAGAAAAAAAATCAAAACATAGTGTGAACACATGCATGCACACTTTCGTGACATCATGCAAGTATTAGCTAGAAATTATAGGAACATTTTTACTACGATGATACTACTTCTCTACTTTTTACAAGAATGGATTCCGAATTTTATGACCACTCTGAGACCTCAATAAAATACAAGTTGTGTGATGCGTGTGTAAATGAAGTCATTAGCGCATTAGGTAAGACTGCGGTAAGGCGAATCCTCTGTCCTACCCCCCCCCCCCCCCCCAATTTTCGTTTTCTTTTTTCTTTTTGGTTATTCACCTTAGTCAATCATTATTTTTCTTTTCGTATAATATCCTTTCCTTATAGAAAGGAAACCACTCGATAGAGAGAAAATTTAAAGATAAAAATATGAATGAAGGTGAAGATAACAGGTGTCTGTTGAAATTATTTTATTGGGTACACTCTCCGTCTAATTTTTTTTTTTTCAGCATCCTAATCCTGAAAGTTAACAATTCGATGATTTTTGACTATCACTCATTTTAACTATCACTCATTTTGACTATCACCCATTTTGACTTACAGTTCATTTTTAGGCAGCATTAATGTTAATAATATCTAAAAACCAACTCTGAACACCTAAGAACGTTCGGAAAGAAGTGCTCTCGGGGCATTTTAGGAGGTTTTTTTTTAAAGTCTCCTCTTCCACCCCTCGGAAATTTCGCCCTCCTTCGGTTGAAAAGTCGCCATTGGTCTCAGCGCCTCTCAGTTTGTTTAGATTTGGTAGAGTGGCAAAACTCAAAAGATCATGCTCTCGATGAAAGAGCGCCAATTGAGCGACCGATTTACCGGCTTCACTATATCGGCAGCACGCCGGCGCCGACATAAACCCACGACTTTACGATACCACGCTCATAAAACAGCTCATTGACGAGCGACTTGCGTTCAAATCGCATCTCGGGCTCGGTTCAACGCAACAAGGCTCCTCAACTTTTGTGTTGAAATGTCGGTCGTTTTCTGCTCAAGTTGGCGAATACCACAGCGCGCTCGTAGGAGTTTTCGTCGTTCCCGACCCGGGTGAAGTTTGGGACTCCACCATAGAGAAAAAAAGGAGGTGTTTGCATTTCGGGCATCTTGGAATTTTTTTGATGACGTAGGTTGGCACAGGACGTTTATCATCGATTTTCTTGAAAATGGTGTAATTTATGGAAAAAAGTCATTCTATAAAAAGTGCTTGATATTATACGAGCAAAAAAAATGGAACGTTACGGTCCGTTTTTCATACTTCGAATTCCGGATTTCGCTGGCCAGGTTGTACCGACCTACGTCATAGGGTAAACAAACCTCAAGATGCAAACTTCTTTTTTTTTCCTCTATGAGACTCCATGGCGCATAATTCTTCCGTTTTTTAGACCTGCAACAGGCCCGAATTACTCTGGAAAGAAACCGGGAGGAGAGAATTACCTCACAGCGGACTTTCGACGACCCGCCGGCCGCCAGCCCCTCCGTGCTCAGAAAAAAGTCGTATGAACATTCGAGCGTTGCTATGTTTTTCTGGAGAAAACATTTAATTTTGAAGAATGTTATGAGTATTTCATTTTGATATTTTCAAATTTTTTAGATTACATCGTGAATAAGATTCCTGGAAAAATGAAAAAAAAATTGTACAGAGCCTCTAGAGAGAATTCCCCTTTTATCGGTAGAAATTTGGCAACACTTGTGTTTCCATACGCTGTTTTTCCTTCCAGGGCCGGGGCCGGAGATCCAATAAACCCCGTGACAAACGCACAAAAGTGTCGGGCGGGGCATTATCCCGACGTCACGTCACAGGATCCCGGGATTTGCGCCTAATGACGTCACGTCCACGCAACCGTGCTCGCCAAAACCACTCATCTCTGTATAGAGTTTGCGTTGGAGTTTCGTGCTTCTTTCCTTTCGTGGAAACGTGGCGCCCCCGGATCGCCAGATGATTGCCAGATTTAGTGATAAAACATGAATATTGTATGTTGTTACATGCAAGTAAAAATAGTAATTTTTAACATGATCTGGCAACCAAGGGTGCTTCCCGAATTGAGCGCGTGTGAACCGCACACGGACCCTCGTGTCAAACTCCTTCAGCTCTCCCTCAGGGAAAACAGGAAGGAAGGACGGAGATCCTCGGAGGGAGGGCGACTCCCTTCTCACAAGAATGCTTGACCTAGTGATTTCCTTCATGTACATCGATGGTGAAACATTAGGATAAATATCGGCAATTTGATCTGTCTTTCTTATCCATCGCTTTGTCTATTAATATTTCAATAATCAGTCCGCTGAGAAATTTGGCTGGGAACTAATAACATTTAGAATAGACCACTTATCCAAGCACGCAAAAAGCAAGAGGGGTGGGGCAGAGTTGCCTTTCCCAAGAAAGGCTCAAGAAAAATTAATCTTGTTTTTTTTTTTTTTTTTTTTTTTCAATTTTGGTCATTTCAGCTCGACGTCCTTCTAAAATTGACGAGAGAAAAAGAACTAACGAAGGAGGAGATTATCTTCATCGTCAAAAGTTATTTGCGAACAGGCGTAGCTGCCCTATGGATAGCAACCACGTTCCTTGCATCAAACTGCATCTTCAGGTATAGTTGAAAAACTGGTACAAGTACTTGTAGTCCACCTCCTAAATGGGCCAGTCACGCTGGTTATAGAATCGTTTTTCGATGATTTATGTTTACAGATTGGCAAAATTAATATGATCTGTTCAAACGCCAAGTTCCTTAGTCCAATATCAACGGAGATGTCGCTCATCGAAAAACCAGGGACGAGGTATAAATGATAGATTCTCGATATTTCCCCATTTGAAGCTATGGTAAAAAATCGATCATTAAGGTGTTCGTTGCAAGCACCATGTTTATCGATCCTTTTCCACAGGTTTAAATGGCAGATCAATCGATATATTGCAAGACACGCTACGCCACTAAACACGGTGGAGGACATCCTGCGCCGTGTTTTTCGAAGAGCAATATCTTCGTAATAAAAGACGTGATAACTTGGCGTTTGAACGGATTCCATTATTTTTTGGCTAATCAATGTTAAATCATCTTTAAACCACCAAAAAAACCTCTGTGACTAACGCGACTGACCCATCATGGAGAGTTATCGAATAATTTGGCCACGTGGCTAGTTTTTTTTCTTTTTTACTAACGAAGACTCTTATTCTTCGTTTTTCTCTTATTCTTTTATTCCTAGTTTTATTCTTCGTTTAAAAGAAATGCAACTTTTTGCCCGATTAGGAGAAAACAGACAATCCTCTGAGATAAGCTAAATTAGTAAAGATATATGATATGTTGAGAATACCTAATATGAATTTGATCAAAATTTAATGTATCAACTCTTCATTGAAATAGCACTACTAGTACTAGTCAATCTCTAACAAAATTTTAGACCCAATCATTTTTGTCAATTATATTTTTCTTATTTCGATATCTAAAACTGGATTTTTTATCCTTAACTATGATTTACACAGTTTTTCCTTGATTTCCAGGCGTTGGATGCCCTTCAACTACTACACAACTGTAAGCGTACCAGCTTTTATTGGAGGACTGGGAATATCATTCGAATCCAAGCAGCGGATCGAATTCATTCTGTATACTTGGTTGAACATGGTGAGTTCCTTACCGAATTATGCGAGGTCCTAAAAGGGGAGTTAAATGATTTAAAGATTTAAAGGGGAAAAACCGCGAATTTCAACAGTGCTTCAGTATCATCCGATGACTTGTCCGCCTATTTCCTCGATCGTCTTGTTCTCAATGTAAGAGAAACTCCTTCAAACGGTGTTACGGCAACTTACGACACACTTGAGCAATTGAAGTGTATGTAAACCGCTAAAGCCTTATTTAGTGCCTACTCTACAACATACTACTGATAGCAGATGATAAGCGGGTCATAATGATGTCTTGAATCTAAAAATCAACCAAAAAATTGCTTAGATACTTTGATTTGTTTTTCTATGCATTTGCCTACTTTCGAATTTACTATCTTAAAACAACAATCAGAGCACAATCGGATATTTTTAAATGTTACAACGAAAGTATGCATTTTCCGACTCAACCATTGTGCACTTCGTTTTCCCTTACAATATGTTAACCTAATCTATGTCCCTAGTAAACCTCTAGTTGTGCTGAGGGGCTGCGCCCCCTGATCACTTCGCAGTCCAAACCTTCCAAGCGCTTTACGCCTTACTTTTTATGCGTTACACGACGTTACTTTTATGATTTTATAATTTTACGTTATGTTTCAGCTCGTGGAAACAACATTTAACCATTTAGAGTACCTGCAAATTTGGAGAGTGAATGCAGTAAGTGGCACAGCGTTATTCATGTTAGCCAACGGTCTGGTTATGTATGAAATCAGGAGGTTAAAGTTACAAGGTCGAACACCCACATTTTACTGGTAAGTTACTCTCGTTTAAACTACTGCGGGTCGATTGTTGAATCGTTATCGAATGAGTTTGGTTGATGACTCCCTATCTTCACAACGCTACATATCGATCAAGGTTATTCGATAACGATTCAAAAATCGACCCGCCGGAGACGATTACTTAGAATACCTTTATAGAAGAACTTGGACACTAAGGAAGCTCCTAGGAACCAATAAAATGGAGGCGACTCAGGAATGGAGGGGGGGCATTGTTGCCAAATTCTTCACGCTCAACACCTGCAGCACTTGTTGCCAAACTTGCGGCATACTAGGAGAATAGATCGAATAGACTTTTTCCACTTCACAAAGTCGGTTTCAAAGCTGAGTAGGAGCCTAGCTCCGTTATATATCCAAGATATGACAAAAAAATAAAGTCTTATTTTCTACACTTTTCAATTATCAGTTTGCGACGGCAGCGGCTAATTTTTTGGTTCTAAGGAGCTTCATAGAGTCTAGGATGATCGAACCAATTAGAAATGAATCGACCAGTGTAGGTATTCTAACTATAGAGGTACTTCAGAGACGATGGGCGGCCAGAGTTGATATTATGGATAGAATTAGCAAAGAGCATAATATCTACATTTGGACTGAGTTAAGCAGAAAGGAACCAACCCACATTTTGGAAAAAATTGAGTTATGAGTGGTTTTGAACTCAACCACTGCTCTTCTATCTATCGCCAAAAATTCAAAGTTTTTGTTGGAGCAAATTTTGCAGAAATTGAACTTGAGGTTTATCTTTCACATTGAGTCTTATGCAGAAGCCAAACTTTAAACCTCTTTTTCTCTCGATCTCGATGTGGCTTGGTTCCTTTCTGTTTAACTCCGTCCATTTAGAGCTCTGAAAAAAAGACCGTGTGAAATAATTTAGGATCAGTAATATCTGTTACGTAGGGACGGATTTGAAATTTAACATCTGGTATGTACATTATCAGTAGACGTGATTAGTGTCATTTCTCTATATCATACTGATCTCATATTATAGTTTCAATTTGACGTCTCATTTTACTGCTCTTTATTGTTTGTGAATACACTGTTTTTACTGATAAACTTGCTTTATTACGCCGATCAAGATGAAAACAAGTTTGAAAATTGACTGATTAATTGATCTTGCGTGTCGTCTTTTCTTATTAACAAGTTACCATGCGTCCGCAGGTTTTTTTCACCTCCGTCTGTGCGGAATCAACAGGACATTCAAAACAATAACAGCAGCAGCACTACCAACAATAACTATAACTACAACAACAATAAAGGAGATAGCGTAAAATCGCCGCTCGGTCCTTTCTGTCCACACGAAGGGCCATGCATTGAGGAAATCCGCAAAGTATGTAACCACATGTAACTATTGTAACTATAGTAACTATTGTAACTATTGGAACCATTTCAATCATACACCTTACCATTTCTGTTGATCTGCGGGATGAGAAAACCACCAGACTGTACGGTTGATTCTGCATGTCGTCAGATTCAAGAGGCTCCGTGTTTAACAGCAAAAATTGACTTCAGTGAGGTTTGGTTTTGATCCAAAGTATCGTGTAGAAAAAAGCTACATTCGTAATGACAGTAAAGAATTTTATTACTTTCGAGTTTGTCACATTTTGGTGTACACCACCTTCAGTTGACATACTCACACCGCAGATTTTTTTTAGATGAAATACCACAGATTTGGAGACATTTCGATGACACACTTGGTATTCGCGCAGTCTCGCATTTTCGCATAACTACGTGTTTTTATAAAACTGTTGCGTTTTTTCAACAGGTCCGTGATTTTTAAATTCCTAAAAATTGCGTCGAGAGCCAAAATGCGTTAGTACAATGGAATAAAGTAATAGAGTTCTTATAAGGAGTGATACATTCTTATTCGCAATGCTTTGGCTCAATACGAGCAGAGACGGATCCAGCAATTTGGCAACACCGGATTGCCTCCATCTAAACCTATGCTAAATAATCGATTCTTGTCGGAGCACCTGGCCCCTCCAAGAATCGATACTTTCCCATAGGTTTAAATGGAGAAAAGTCAAAGCTGCCAAATTGCTGAATCCGCTAATGAATACGAGTTTCTTCGAATGCACTATTTAGCACAGAAAACACCGAGATATAATGAGTTATAGATAAAAAAAGCGAACAAACGAAAACGAAATGACATTCTGAGAGCATAAGTTTTATAACAAGGGATCGTGTACATTTGAGTGAACAAAATTCAGTGCTTTCAGAAACAATGATTCAACTTCCGATAGTTGGTTGCATCCAAAGAAGAATATACTGTATAAGTTCTGGCAGAGTGACTTTATATCACGTTATTTATATTTTTTAATTGTTTTTTTGTATCTTCCTTGCGTGTTCACAGAGTGCTATCAAATTTTTGGGCCTAGGGTATGTTTTTGGATTTCTAAAAACATCTGTGCCACGCCTGGGACTAATCGTAAAGAAACCGAGATTAATCATAAGTTACCTCCTCAACAAGAAGACGATATCTTACGGTTTGTTTGCAGGACTTTACGTTGCTTTATACAAGGTGAGGCTATGATTCATCAGCATGGTGTTTAAAAGTACGTGAATTTATCGCGGTATTTTTACGGAATATTATTCGTAAGACAAGGAAAAAATCATGGAAAACCAAGAAAAAAATACAACGAAATTGTGTACAGTAATCTCTCTCCATACCAAAAACTTGGGGGGTCGGCCAATTTCCTCGCCACAGGGAGGTTCTCCTTATAACGATAGGCGATCAGAAACTACGACATCCATGACCGAATAGACAAATAGGGGTGCAAAATGGTACACCGAGGTAGGTTCGACACCGAGAAATTACGAGTTTTCAACAATTGGACTGCATTTTGCAATTTGGACCTATGAATTCCGGCCCGGTTTAAAAACAACGTATGTCGACGGTGAAACTACCAAACCACGTATCTCGTTTGCGGTGTTTAAAAATCTACGCTCACATTTTATTTTTTTGAAGTAGACCAAATCAATATCATTCCTTGAAATTTTCACGGAATTTTCTCCGCCTAAAGAGGAAAAATCACAGAAATTTTCAAGACTGGATGTTAAGTAGTTTTTCATTTAAAAAATAAAGTATGACAGGAAGTCTGCGACGTCGAAAAACCGAGATACGTGGTTTGGTAGTTTCACCGTCGATGTGCCATTAGCTTTCCTATGCACACAAGTGTTTTTTCAGATGAGCCAGAATTTACAGGTCCAAATTGCAAAACGCAATCCAATTAAAGTATGCGCACTGCGCACCGTCGTGAATGCGTAATGCGTGAAGTATTCCTACAGTTCTGTGTGCGCTAATACGCGTTCCAAGCCGACCGCACTGTGTGTTGGGCGCAATTAGTTGAACTCGCGGAATCGCCGTTTTTCAATTTGGTATCACCATTGAGTTTTTGCACACTCTATATGGATTACTGCATATAAAGTGATTATTTACAAGCCGAGTGATGATTACAAGTGATCATTTCCATATCGTGCCCGCATCTCTCGTTAACGTGCACTGATTTGTCAGCCGCTGTAAACTCGTAAACAAAAGGATGTGGTTATTGTTTACGCTCGAAAAGGCACAGTCCTAGGTATAAATCTGCGCTTTGACCAATAAGCCAGGTCGATGAACGCTCGCTACACAGCGAGTTGACTCGTTACCACTCCCGTAACGTCGGGGGGGGGGGGGGTACATGTATTTAAAATAGGAAATTCAAGGGGCCGACCAATGCCCTGGCTATTGAGAGGTTCTCGTTTTAACGATAGTCGTTACAGACGGAGACTACGCTGTATTCCCTTTTTATAAAGTGAAAACATTTTCTCAAAATGTTCACTTGACATGCTCATGCATAGAATTGAAATTGAGGTTCATCGAGAAAAAATAATACTTGAATCGAATTAAAAAGAAACGTCATTGACTAACTCTTAGAAGAGACTTATAGTTGTAAAAAGAATTCTGTCATTTTGATAGCAATTGCCTTTGAATCCATGTAAATTTTTTATTTTTTCCCGAAATAAATGGAATTATTTTTTAAACAACCGGAGTTTGCTTGCAGGAAGTGGTCGATGGCAGCTCCTATTGATTAAAATAGATTTTTTTCTGTGTTCATGTTTCATAAATGTTACTTCCGATGAACGATTATTTGTCTCTAAATGTACGCGACTTCTTCACAATGTGATTCTGACTGTATCAAATGTCTACGTTGCTCTTCTCAAATGAGTTTTCCTTCCGTCCATTTGCAGGGGTTAAGCTGTTTCTTGTGCCAAAATCAAAAAGCGGACTCTGCTATACTTGCTCTGCCTTGCGGCACAGTCGCTGGATTAGCGTTTTGTGTACTGCCTGCCCCCTCTATTTTAGCAGCTATCTTGGCTAATTTGATATTTGTGAGTGCACTTTTTTCAACGTATCTCAGTTTGTCTTTGAAACTTATATCAGCGGATAACTTAAAGGAACATATTCATGCATTATAATAATCGGATTATATTTTGCAATAAGGAACTGGAATTTCTAGCTTATTTTAGAAACAACATACGTACCATTGGTCAACAGGTTCTTTAATGAATGATTTAGAAACACTAGTTCCTCAATGCAAAATAAAGTCCAATTTTTAATGGGGAACCACTATATTTTAGACGTCATATCGTCATAATTTCGCTTGATTGGTTAAAAGAAGGACCCATTTACATTGATTCATCTTCAAGACGTGGTGAGTTTAAGTTTTTAACTTCAAATGTAGTGTAATAATCAGTGAATACATTTTCTTCATAATTTGGATCAGTTAATTTGCGGTGGATTTAGTTTTAAAACTCTTTCCGGGCCATCAATGTCACCAGTGGCGTAGCGTGAATTGCGATATATCGTTTGTTGTGCTATTTAAACCTAGGGAGAAGGATCGATAAACAGGGTGTTCGCAGCGAACACCTTAATAATCGATTATTTACCACAGCTTCGAATAGGGAAATATCGATAGATCGAAAAGCACACCACGCCACTGAATGTCACGCTTTGGATACAGTGGATAGATAGATAGATAAATAGATAGATAGATAGATAGATAGATAGATAGATAGATAGATATATAGATAGATAGATAGATACATAGATAGATAGATAGATAGATAGATAGATAGATAGATAGATAGATAGATAGATAGATAGATAGATAGATAGATAGATAGATAGATAGATAGATAGATAGATAGATAGATAGCTAGATAGATAGATAGTATAGAGAGGGGTCTTTATCGCGATTTCCTTTACTTGAACATATCTTAAGCATGGTATGAAATTTGAAATGCGTGAATCATTGTCATTTTCAGATGTACGGGAAAAATTCATCATTTGCACGGTCCAAACTCCCGATGTCCCAACTCAGCTTCGCACTAGTCAACGCGATTTTGTTTCATAACTATGCATTCTACAACAATCTATCGCCAGCATTCTTCACCAACATGCTAAACGTCGCCACGAATGACAGGTTAGATCATCTTACTCTGTAATGAAAAATCATATGAGTAATGCGTGTAGCATAACGCCTGAGAGCTCACGCTCCACCCTCAACCCTTCCTTCTGGCACTCACGCGCAATGCAGGGTTGCCTTCCCTTTTCCGCCCGTCGCTTTTTTTTCCAACTGTGTTTATCACAAATTATTTACCTGTGAATTGGAACTGGGAGAATACAGACTCTCAACCGAAGGCCCGGCTTCCAATCTAAATTATGACCGTAAGGAATGACTCTAAATTGAAAGGTGTGAACGAGCTAAACTGCTGTAAACGGAAAAATGCCGTATAAAGATTCGAGAGTTGTCACATTTTCCCGTATAAAAGACGTATTTTCTAGAAAAGTTATTCATATTTTTCCTTGAAATTTTGAGATATTTTAGATCGAATTGCGAACAAAATTTCAGAAAAATTCGAAGAAAAATATTCAAAATTCTTCCAGTAAATTCGGGGTTTTTTGAAGGAAATCTGGCAACGTCAGAGACGGATCCAGCAATTTGACAACAACGGATTTTCTCCATTTAAACCTATGCTAAATAGTCGATTCTCGTCGGAGCACCTGTCCCCTTTAAGAATCGATACTTTTCCATAGGTTTAAATGGAGGAAATCCGGTGTTGCCAAATTGCTGGATCCGCCAATGGACAACGTCCAAAGGCTTCTAAGGCGTTTTCCCCCAGCACGGCAGTATAAGTAGCGTACATGTTATCATCACGCTGCACTCCAACTGTGGGAGTTTAAATCCCATCGGCTGAAAAAGTAATTGATAAATAGTATAAAAGCTGTAGGAGTGTCTGTTCAGACAGTTTTCTGCAGAAACTGAGAAAGACGTGCCGTGCGCGAGGAAATTATCGGATATTTCGGGTTTTCGCGTTATTTGGACTTTCCCTCTTTACCGCGATGAATGACGTCACGATGATGAGTTTCGAACCGTGAACGAAATAAGCTGCGGATTAAAGGCCACCGAGCTCATCAGCGCTCGAGCAGGAAATTAAGTAATCAATTCCAGGCCGAGGAAACTTTTTCTGCGCCTTTTCAGAGTTACCTTTCCCGGCGCCCGAGGAAAGTGAAAGGACGGAAAGACGCAGTCTCGACGGTATGTTCGTCAATGGGGAGATGATTGCATTTTTCAGGGTCTCAACGGACTTACAAGAATAGTTTTCTTAATGAACTATGCTGCCGCTTTTACTGCCGTGCTAAGGAAGAACGCCGTATGAATATTCGAGAGTTGCCAAATTTCTCCCGCTACACGGAGAAAAAAACTTCGTGCATAAGACCCGAAGTTGAGGTCATATGGATCTCTGAAGTTTTCTGATCACGCATCCGAAAACTTGAAGTCGAGCTGCCGAAGTTCGGGTCAGACATCGAGGCACTTCGGTATGTACCGGAGTACTTCAGATGTGTGACCAAAACCCTTCGGTATATATCAAAGTACTTCAGATTCTGACCCGAACTTCGGCAGCCGGACCTATTGTTTTTAGATACGTGATCCGAAAACTTCAGAGATCGATATGACTTCAACTTCGGGTCCCACGCACGAAGTTTTTTCTCCGTGTAAAATGTTTATTTTTGAGGAAAGCTATGGATATTTTTCCTTGAAATTTTCAGGAACTTAAGGTGTAATTGCAAACAAGATTATCTGAAAAATTGGAAGAAAAATATTTACAAATTTTACCGAAAATTCGTGATTTACTAAAGGAAATATGGCAGCGCCTGGAGGCTCATACGGCGTTTTTCCTTAGCACGGCAGTTTAGTCCCCCGAGGCTTGGTTCATCCCTTGCCGTTCGAGGCCAATCCGGGCACCATATCGATATAGATGGTATTTATGAATGGGGAACGGGTCGGTATAAACAGAACGAGTTAAAAATCCACGCAGGTCGCAATATGTTTTCTTCAAAAATTTTTACGAGGAAAACTAATTACACAACAGGAAATCAACTCCTAGCAGGATAAAATTGTTTACAATTAACAACGACGTCATTTTCATGATCTGATCATGAATATTCTCAAGATTGGGGCGTTCTGCGTACTAGACTCCATCTTCAGGGTAATGTGGGTGGGCAGTTTCGGACTTATTTAGCACCTAGGTATCGAAAAGTATTGATTTGGTTCAAAGGACGAAAAATTACCTGAAAATTTGTAAGCGGTGATATTATTCGAGCGTTGCATTCTCAAAGTATCGTAATCTCTATGTACAGAAGATCAATATAGCAATTTACAACAATAATAAACCACCAAAATGCTTAGAAATTTGATGAAATCTCCCCCCCCCCCCCCAAGAGAAAAAGATTGATGAACTCTCACGTTACGTCCCTGCGCACTGATCGGTCAAAATGCTCAGGATTTACGAAGTTACGTAAAGTTTGAAGACTGAAACAGTTGGAAAACTTCTGAAATCTAATCTCAATCAAGGTCCACGGGAGACCGATATAAACGCCTCCTATTTTGCGATTTTCTGCTCCAAGAGGTTCATCCCTAAGAAGCAATGGAATTTCTGAGGCCACGTATTTGCAGATGAGACACGCTTCCCGATAAATACTTGCGGAGGGAACAACGCCGACAGTGCCGACACTTATCCGATTATAAGAGGCTCTTCGCATCTTTGTTTCGGCGCTTTGGAGTTAATGCTAAAGGTTCTTGTTTCCTCGTTGTTTCGGGGTCAAAGTTGGGCTTATCATATTCGAATTTTCCAGGGGAGAAACTTCAACGCAACACCAACCAGAGATGCAAAATTTTATGAAAATGTATGCAAAGCAACATCGTTAATATTTTTATTAGTCTTCAGAAAGCCATAATACGCAAAAAATAAATTTAAAGATCTTCATCGAATTCTCGGTTATTTGTTGCGAGTTTCATACTCAGCCCCTCGAAATTCTATCAACGAATATGGAATTTTTTTTAGTCGTCAGAAATCTAAATAAAATCTCATTTTCCACCTCTTGTTCCAACGCGCGAAACACCCTAGTTAACTTTTCTCTTAGGACCCTTCCGATACTTGAACGCAAATACACTTGGGTTATTTACGAGAGGGTCTGAGAAATCGAAGAATAACGCAACTCGGCAACACCGTAAGCACTCTAATTACACCCATTAAATATATCCGTTCCTTCTCACCTAAAATCGACTGTTTTACTTACATTTAAATGGAGAAAAAACAGTGTTGTCAACTCGCAAAAATTGCTGGATTCTTACGCAAAGGAACGGTTAAATTCTTACGTTGCTAAATTTCCGCGGACAAGACATTTATTTATAGAAGACAACAAATTGGATCAACAATTGAAGAAAGAACCACGAGGCCTAAGATGGCTGAACCAATCAAAAATGAAATGCATTATCATCCTCCAGTGCTCATCAGTGGTGAGGCGTGAATGATCGATTGTCGATACTCCCCCATTTGAGCCGTGGTAAAGAATCGATTATTAGGGTGTTTGCTGCGAACACCCTAATAATCGATCATTTTCCATAGGTTTAAATGGTAGATCAATCGATATATCGCAAAGCACGCCACGCCACTGGTGCTCATACCCTCTCCATAGATGTCCTGTAAATTTGGTTGCATTCGAATCGAGTCGGAAGAGGCAACATCGGTTCGCGAAAACTTCACTCGAGCCCTCAGGATAGGCTTGAAGCAAAAGCAATCGAAACTATCGGGCGATTGAATCAGACGAGTGATATCGACTTTTAATTCACTGTTTAATTAAATGCTTTTCAACTTCCCTGAACCGGGCGTGAAGTTCGGACAAACAACCCCCTGCCTCACCTTCCCACCCTCACCGCCCGCGCTGACCGAGAGGGCAAGATGGTTTTCGACTGCGCTAAACGCTATGCGTTAGTTCGCCAATCTAAAGGAGCCTTGGGGCGCTTGGGCCTCTACCCGTTTTCTATACGGAACTCTGCCGTGCTAAGGAAAAACACCGTATGAACATTCGCAAGTTGCCAAATTGCCCCGGATAAAACATGTATTTTTGAAGAAAATTATGCGTATTTTTCATTGAAATTTTCAGACGTTTTAGATAAAATTGCGAACAAAATTGTCCGAAAAAATTGAAAAAAAATATTCACAATTTTCTTAATAAATTTGGTTTCTATTGAAGGAAATATGGCAACGTCTGAAGGCTCATACGGCGTTCATCCTTAGCACGGCAGTACTGGCTGCATGCGAATCCATGGATCGTATTCGATTCATCGAACAGGCGCGCTATCGCTGAGATAGTATCGATATCGATTGGTTCAGCATGTAAACTTAGCCTCGAAAGTCAAATCGAGCTATCAGTGGGAACGGATTTTCGTGATTGATTTTTGGTTCTTGTTAGTGCTGCATGGCAATTAAAAGTGAAATTGCTGGGAAATTCTTCTCTTTCAGCTTTTCTAACTTAGATTCTAAAATTTGTTTTTGGGGTGATGCTCTGTTATTTTGAAACAATCGATACATCGAACCACTATCGAATACGATCCATTCTTGAATCGTTATCGAATGACCTCAATCGATTTGTAGCATTGTTAAGGATAAGAGTCGATTGATATCGAAACCAAGTCGACAACCGATCTGTTACAATACGACATTCACTAGAAACACAATTTTCCCTCCAAAAAAAGATACCCTGTTTTTGGCCGATGTTAGTCGGTCTCTTCGCATAGGTTATTTCGAGGAGGGGAAATGAGATGGTGCTCGTAATGAAATTTTCCTCTCCGAATGAGAATTTATGTTTCAGGCACAGAAAATAGCATCAATCGTTATGACGAGATTAGATCACCTTGATTCTGGATTTGAGTCTTACAATTAGTGCTTATATTCACTTTCGCACTCTCCTTAAAGATTGAGCTTACCGAGTCATTAAACGGACACAAATTGTGTCAAACAATAAGCCGATGAGCACATGTCTAAAAACGCGCTTTTCTACCATTACTGGTCTTTATTGGGATACGCGGTTCTTCAAAAATTGAAATAACTCAATATTATTGGATTTTCTTTTAAACAAAATTTTATCTGTTTCAGGTGTCATCAAATTTATCAGAACCTTGTAAATTTGGTAGCCCAGTTACCCAAACACACGCACCCGGTTCTGCCTACCATTTAAAGTGGCCACATTTGAAGAGGTTAAGATCTCGTACAATCAAGAGCAAATATGTTATGGTTGAATGTAGGTAAAAATCGTTCAATTTTTTTGAATTTTTACCCTGTAATACATCAAACGAAAAAGTGTTTCTTTGAGGAGAAAATATTTTTCCAAGAGGAATACATGGGAATAAGTCAGCTTGTGCACACCATCATATATTATTCTCATTTGACGATGAGATGATTCGTAGAAATTTACGGATGAAATGAAAGATTCAATTGATAAAATAAAATGTTTTGCGAAATACTGAAGTCTCTTAGAGAAGTCTGAAGTCTCTCTCTCTCTCTCTTCAAGAAGAAATTGAGGTATGCATTTATTTTGTTGGGTGAAAAATGCTGACGTTCCCTTGCCCTTCCTCTTCGACGTCATTTAGGAACCAACAGTGTTTTATTACAAAGAACGATTTGAACCAATTACAACTTAAAATTGTAAAGTACAAACATTACCTTGAAGTAAAATCATTTTTAAGCCTCTGGATCATATTTTTCTATGGTCGCATTTTCTAATATTAGGATATTAATTCACATTACCTGGATGGAAATTGAAGTTTATGTGATTAATTCTGTGCGATGAAGCGAAGAATGAATGATACCTTTAAATTTTTTATAACTGTCAGATAAGGGACACTGGCACAATGTAAAATTACTTTAAGAAAATAAACCTACAATTTTAAGATATTAGAGATTTTGTAGGTTTACCTGATAGCAGTAATTTTGTTTAGTTTATTTTACAACAATGTGATCATTAAGCAGAGAATAAGTCTTCCATGTAGGGATGCTTCTATGTAAGTTTCTGTATACTTAAAGTGACGTAATAACATATGGTGACTGATTTTACTAAAAAATCGAGGCAGTTTTCGAACCGGCAATAACCTAAGCTTACCAAAGGTTATCAGTCTTTCAGGACTATATTTTAGCGCGTAATAATCATGTTTCACCACAGTCTGCTTTAATTTTTTTGTCATTGTAAATACAGCATTTATTAAATATGTACAAAGTGGAGTAAGGCCGTCAACACTCTCATCCGAAGTATTGGAGGACCCCTGATTTTCACATGATTCTGTTATAATAGCTATTGTATTTTTTAATTTTTAAACATTTGAGACCTAAGTGCGTATAAATGTGCTCGTTTTCACTCCTCCTTGTGTGTTTATTTCCTCATCATCCTTCCTCTTTCTCTTCTGTATTTTTTCATCCGTAGGTTATATTTCGATGTGAGACATTTCATAAAATACGCAGCGCTCTAGCAGAGGGGAGTTAAGGAGAGCTTACGCCAGTTTGTTCATGCGTGTTTAAGGATATGGAGATTGAATGGCTCGAAAGCGTCACGGTGGAGAGGGGGTCTTGGAACATCCAAAATTTAGCGTTACGTATTTCATGAATGGCTCCTGTCGTATTAGGGGATTTTTACTTGACAGTTTTTGGATGTACCTTAGATTATGAATAGATTAACATTCACCAAATTTCAAGTTTCGGTGTTGCTTATATTTATCTGTTTAAGATCAAATGTAGGTAGGCTCATTTCCATCGGCGGATCTTGCAAATTGGCAACATTGCTTTTCTCGATTTAAACCTATGGAAATGTATCGATTCTTGGAGGGGCCAGGGGCTCCGACAAGAATCGATTATTTAACATAAATTTAAATGGAGGAAACCCGGTGTTGCAAAATTGCTGGATCCGCTTCTGCTCATTTTGTAGAAATCCGTCCAGCGGATCCATCGTTGAATCGTTATCGAATTACTTTGATCGATAAATCCCTATATCGTAGCAATACTACATAATTTGGATCACATTTTGCAATCGGGAACTTCTGTTTATGGCTAAACTGTAAAATCACCTATATCTGCGTAAGGAAACGAGTGGCACCTACGTTGTTTCTAAAATAAGCCAGAAATAGCAGTTCCTCATCGCAAAATATAGTCCATAGATCGATCAAGGTCATTTGAAAACCATTTAACAATCGACCTGAATACACCGTAACCCGTATTCCGAACCCCTCCTCCATCCTCGCAAGTACGTTACGACAGTGGCGAATATTGCGAGTTGGTAACACTGTTTTTTCTCCATTTGAATGTATGTAAAATGGACTACATTTTGCAATTTAGAACTATAATTTCTAGCCCGGTTTAAAAACAACGTATGTGCCACTAGTTTCCCTATGCATATAAGTGTTTTTCCAGAAGAGCCAGAATTTGTAGTTCCAAATTGCAAAATGCAGTCCAAATAATCGATTCTAATGATGTAGCTCGCTCACCTAAAATCGATGTGTTAAATGGATTGGAGTATTAACCTCCCAAAGCGTACATCAGAAGGACGTATTTATGCTCATAGAGACTATGTGATAATGAATTGAATCAAAAGGAACTGTGTGCATTGGGTTTTCTCGCACTAAATCAATACTTTTAATTTTATTGTTTTGCACATATGCAGTTTCTTCTAGAATATATACGTTCATAATACCGCACAAGAACAAGAGGTGGCAATCGACCCCTACCCATTCTTGGTGTCCATGGGCCGTTTAAGAACGCGTCGAAATTCGGACTAGCCAGAGAAGGAAAGGCGACAATTACATTGCGTTGAAGTTATAACAACGCGGTCTCCGGTCACCCGACAACGCGACAGACCCGTGGATCTCCAAGGAAATGTGTGTTCAGTAACGCGACTGCGATTCAATTTTGAGGACGCTCCCAAGTGCTCCTGGTGAATTTTGCGAAAATGATCACCATTCAGTGCGGTGAAAACGGGCCGAGTGCCTCAAAAATCGGAGGAATCGTGTTCTCGAAAAAATCGCGGCTAAAACTGCAAACGGATCCACTGTGGCGATCGAAAAGTCGGACTGGTGAATTTTGCCGGCGGCAGCGGGCTGACGAGATATATTTTCAACTACAAAGAGAGAAGAGAGAGAGAGAAAAAAAAAATTCAGAAAAAGAGAAAAATATGAGAGGAGAAAGGAGCCGAATTCGACCGATCGTATGTTTACGCGCTGATCAGCTGTTCCAGAGAAGCTGACATCTCGCGCATGGTGACTAATCCAGTGGGCTCAGTCGCATCTTTTTCGCCTAATGTCGTTACAGTATGAGTCTGAGTGTCTGGTTTCTATTCGTTAAGCGTCTTTACTGACGGTTCTTTTCCTTTGAAAATTTGTTTTAAAGTGGTGCTTTCAGATGCAGAGCCTTCACATCCTGGATAGTTCGGTAAGTGCGTGCCTTAACCTCATTTACCCATTTTTCTAGCCCGCAGGTAGCTACTGCGTACCTTTTTTAAATGGAAAGTTTTAACGAAGAACGGTGGATAGTCGATCGCGCAGCGTTGGCGCCTACGCGATTTATTCAATCTGTAGTAGGTCGTTTCGGTTTAATGACGTTCATGTTCAGTGTCTGAAGGAGGTTTGCTGACAGGAGCCAAGCGGACCTTTCGATGAGAGGAGAGTGCCCGTGACCACTTTCCTCTAATCTTATTTTTATCCTTTTCTAAAAATAAATTAAATAAATTACCATTGAAAAGTAACACTTCTCTGGTTTTAAGAGGAAGAAGGCGGAGGAGAAGAAGATGAAGAAGAAATCTAAGTACTCAAATTTTAGGTTCATAGGAGACGGCCAGGTATGATTCCTGTAAGTCCACTTCATCCAGGTGCGAAATCAAGGAGCTTTTTACGGGGCGCTCAGATCTTAAGACTGTGTTGAAAGAATTGAACCGAGATTATGTAGTCAGCTGTAAATCGCCGCCGAGGGAAGCAAAACATCGATGGATAAAATAAAAAAAGATAAATTTTCTTGCAGATTTGGGCGTTGCAAATCTCCATTCGTATTTTTATTTTTTTATTTTTTTAAATTGACAAAATAAAACCTAGCTAATAGGTTTCTTTAAATGCTCCGTATATTTTCCTTGATACTTCAAAAATATTCACAGATAATTCAAATGAGACATTTTTGTTAGTTATATTATAGTAAAAATGAAACTTGGGCTGAGATTTCAATACTTTGCGACAGACCTACATACTTATTCTTTGAATACAGCCATCGAAGTACAATCTGCATTTGCAAACTGTCATCATGAGAAAAAAAAATTGACTCGATTTTTTTCAAAGCCTTACCTAGGATTTTATGCGAGATTTTGCCGACGTCCTTTAAATACTTCATCGTCGATTCGTTTATTATTAACTCGATCCATTGGTTCTCTGATTCGATTATCTGAAGCAATCAGTAACACAGGACATATTTTCCGCAAGCTTTAGGTTCCCCCTTACCGGGCTCCGAATTACCCATAGGTTGATTTGTATTTCTGACTGGACTTTTTTCTAACTCTTCAGCGAAAAAAATTCAAATGTTGAGATGCGCGTTAGAATTTTTCCTGAAGTGACCATGAAACGACTTTGCTGCATCCGTCGTTCTTAGATCAGAAGAAGTGGGGACCGCAGCACTCATTTTAGGACGGTAAGGTTGTTAGGCGTCTAAACATTCGAGGCATTCTTCCGAATATTGACAATGTCTACATCAAAATCTGTGATAATTAACTTCATCGGCACAATACGCAACACTATAGAAATGCTGAAATTACGTTACGGTGTGCGAGAAAGAAGCAAAGTGCCCTTGATGACTGTCTAATGTGACGAACATTGTATGCATTTCATTTCAACTCCTTCATGCAAATGCAACATGCAACTATTCGGGCTCTATGGATGTCCGTGTTGCATACACGCGTCAGTGAAGGCGTTTTGACTGTCAACGCACTCACCGCTTCACCCGCTTCGGTATAGCGCCAACGCCAACAGCGAGTTTTACTGCGAGGATCTAAAGTGGCAAAACGCCCCTCGTTTGTACGTTTGGGCTCCAAAGATATCTCATAGGCACAGAATAGTTTCATACAGGCGTAGGGTGTGAGTATCTTCTGTGCTTTCGTTTTGATGTCGCGATTTGCTGAACTTGATATGTAGAGCAATGAATCGTGCCTAGATATTTGTGAGGTATAAATTAAGAATTGAGGGCCCTCTACCATTTTGGATTCTCGCGGTAAAGCCCGCCGCACAATGAAACTAGCCTTTCAGAGAGATTGGACTTGAATTTTTTTACTGAAACCGCAAATTTCGATGTTGAGTTCCTCACTGTTTTGGGTGAGATACATTGGACTACATTTTGCAATTTGGAGCTATAAATTCTGGCTCATCTGATAAAACATGTATGCGCATAGGGAAACTAATGGCACATACGTTGTTTTTAAACCAGGCCGGAATTTTTAGTTCCTAATTGCAAAATGCAGTCCAGTCATTTCCTATAACCGATCCAAATCGACCGATCCAAAGCGTTGCCATCCTCCCCGACTGGATTTTATGACAGGCTTTATTTTCATAGGTATTTATTTTTTCCGGTGCATATTTTTTTCCAGTTGTACCCGAACGGAGAGCCGCTTGACGCCTCGATTTCTCGGGAATGGTACACGCCGTTCATCCCTTCACCGGGCCCGGAGCCGTCCCTGGAGAACGTGACGTTCCAGCGGGACTATTTGCAAGGAGCAGGGACAGGAGTGCGCCCCCATGACTACAACTACGCCCCGTACTTCAACTGCGACTGCAAGCCGATCCCGGCTCACCCGATCCATGTGTACGCGCCCGAGATGGTCGGCAACCCGCACAACATGCCCACTCAAGGGCTCCAGTTCAGCCCCAGGGAGCCAGAGTTCGCCCCATTCCGAGTCCGCCAGAAACCCAGGGATCCTCCCCGCTACCCCTCGCCCCCCTTCATAAAGTCCGAGTTCTTCAATTTAGACGCACCGGTAAGTTGACTCTATGAACTCTCACAACGCTCCTGTGGCAATTTGTTGAAGTTATGTGCATAGTTTACATGAAACATAGTTTTTTTTTTAGCATAAATACGTACATACAGAGTCTTATGGAGGAATACAACTTCCAATCTCTATTCCTCACTTCAAATTTGAACCGGTTCGGTGCGCTTCTGTTAAACTTGGCCCCTCCGAAGTCAGAATGTTGCCTACTTTTCTGAAAGAATAATAAAACATTAGAATAAATTAAGCATTTTCTAATACATATAGTTAGGCTGGTCTTGATTTATTATTCTAATATTTGAAAGTATTTGTGCTAACGTGAATTAAATCGAAGGAACTTTGTTGTACATTATGTACATGGTTATTTTGATTTTTTCAGATAGTTACTTTCAGCATACAGACCTCCATTTGATCTACGTAGTGAAACTACGCTTGAATAAGTTCTTGCTCCGAAAATATCGGGAGCTAAGATGCAAAATTTCATGAAACTTATATAATATGAAATTTTGTAGAATATTTTGAAATTTAACGAATTTTGTTAAACTTCTGCTGTAGACTCCATATCGACGGTGAAAGTCGGCAATCACATAACTCGTTTGCGGTGTCTGAAAATCTCCGTCTCTACGTCATTTTTATAAAGGAGAACAAATTGATATTATTTCTTGAAGTTTTTGCAGAAATTTATTCGCATTGAGAAGAAAAATCATGACAGTTTTAAAGAATTGCAGTTGAGTAGTTTTCCATTTAAAAAATAAAGTATGACAGGAAGTCTGCGACGTCGCAAACCGAGTTATGTGATTGCCGACTTTCACCGTCGATATACTATTAAACACATATACAGAAACAGTAATATTTAATTTCGAAAAAAAAAGGAGAAAAATGTCACCAGTCAAATTTCGAGGTTTTTTTTCACACATTTGCGGATAATTGTTGAGGGTTACATACGCAGCCCCTGAAAAATCGTGAAAATTTCATGTACGATGAAATTTCACTTTTCAGCAAAATAAAATCTCATGTGAATTTTTATGAGATTCCACTCCATTTTGCATCTTTAATCGTGAGGCACTTTATGTAAATGTTTTGTTTACAGGCCACCTTAGAGGACACTGCTATGGACAGAGAGAATCAGATTGTGAAAATCAAAGTGGATCGAACCCGCGACGATGATTGCTCGCTGAGCTCTTTTCAAGAGGCGCTAGGTGTCGTCGAACAGAGAGATACACCGTCAACCTCATCCTCTTCATCTTCCGAAGCTCCCTTCCGTAGCAACCGTCCCATAAAAATTTCTGAGACGGTAAGCCATGGACGCCTAGTGGCGCGTCACAGGAAAGCGACGAGTATCGATTTATTCTCATAGTCCGAGAGCCAGACGACTTTGAGTGACAAACTCGGGATACATGTTTTGACCCCCTAAATCGATAGCCTTGCATGCACTGAAACGGAAAATTTTTGTCTGCCGCCCTCTAGCCTGTGCCATCACCCTCATCTAGGCCCTCAAAGTGGTCCAAAAAACACCATCTGGTGACAAACTCCTGACGCTCGGCAGACAAGTCTATTATTAAAGATCATACCCAGGGTGACTAGAAAAACTTTGTCTGCCGCCTTCTAGCCTGTGCCATCACCCTCATCTAGGCCCTCAAAGTGGTCCAAAAAACACCATCTGGTGACAAACTCCTGACGCTCAGCAGACAAGTCTATTATTAAAGATCATACCCAGGGTGACTAGAAAAACTTTGTCTGCCGCCTTCTAGCCTGTGCCATCACCCTCATCTAGGCCCTCAAAGTGGTCCAAAAAACACCATCTGGTGACAAACTCCTGACGCCTAGTGTGGTTGCAGATGTACTCCTGTGAGCAGCTTGTGTAATAAAGTTTGAATGATACATCATTCTCTTCGTTTTTTCGTGTAGAATCCGATTTTCGATGTTGTCAAGTCCAAAAATGATGCTGGTGCCCCCAATTCAAGATGGCGCCCAAAATGGCCGCCCCGGGGGTCAAAATTCCAAAATTTGAGAATATTGTCGAGTTTGGTATCCATTTATATGTAATTTTGGTCGTAGAATTCATATCTGGTGTCAAAAAATAATTTCAACCCCTTAGGGTCCGTCAAATCCAAGATGGCGGCCAAAATTTCAACTTTAATGATAATTACCCAAGATGCACCTTTCACTGTCGAATGACGTGTCTTCATTTATGTTAATTAGGTCAGAAAACCTACAAGGGAGGTCTACAATGCCACTGCACCCTATGGAGGGCCAGGGTTCACCCCCTCCTACCCCCAATATGGCCGCCGCGGAGGGCATAAATAGTGACATTCTCTCAGAACGTCATAGTAGGTGTCCATTCCTATGTAATTTGAGGCGTAAATTCCAAATTTCAAGTCATAAATCGCAAATGTGAGACTTGCAATGGCTTATACCCTATATGGGGCCAGGGGAACCCCCTCAACCCCCTCTTCTTTCTAATATGGCTGCCATGGGGGGCATAAGTAGTGAAATTCTCTCAGGACGTCATGTGAGGTGTCGATTCTTATGTAAGTAGAGGCTTATATTCCGAATTCCAAGTTGAAAATCGCAAATTAGAGGTCTGGAATGCCATTTCACCCTACGCGGGGCCAGGAGCAGCCCCCTACCCTCTTCAAAACGGTCGCCGGGGGGGGGCATAGTTGCAGTGAAATTCTCTCAAAGCGGCATGTGAGGTGTCGATTCTAATGTAAATAGAGGTGTAGATTCGGAATTCCAAGTCGGAAATCGCAAATTAGAGGTCTGGAATGCCATTACCCCTACGGGGGGCCAGGAGCAACCCCGTACCCTCTTCAAAACGGCCGCCGGGGGGACATAGTTGCAGTGAAATTCTCTCAAAGCGGCATGTGAGGTGTCGATTCTCATGTAAGTTGAGGCCATTTCACCCTACGCGGGGCCAGGAGCAGCCCCGTACCCTCTTCAAAACGGCCGCCGGGGGGACATAGTTGCAGTGAAATTCTCTCAAAGCGGCATGTGAGGTGTCGATTCTCATGTAAGTTGAGGCGTAGATTCCGAATTTTAAGTCAGAAATCGTCAATATCTCAAAGTGACAAAAACACTTAAGCATGGCAATCGCTCTGGCCTTCATCTTGGAATAAAGAATGCATCTTGGGTTGGGTTCAGTTATGTCGAAAGAGCTGGAAATGAATCGGATAATTTAATGGTGATTGACATATTTCACCGGTGTTCTTTTTCAAATGTACACAGAGGATTCATATTGGTTTCTGGTTCTTTCATTATTAGATAACTGGATAATAGATGGTTCTTTTTGTAATCGATTTTCTTCTAGCAGGAGCGTGCGTTTTGTTGCAGATAACGCAGGAAACTGTAGGTGTCGCTTCTACTAGGAGACGAAACCCTGCGCTACAAAAAGCACTCAATTATCCAGTTGTTTTAATTGCAATTAAACTGAGTGCGTTCATAAACAATAACATAGGAACTCTGAATGCAGATACATACTTCGTCGGCAAAAAAATTATATTTTTTTGGGAATTTTTAAAAATGAAAAAAACAGACGCCCATCTGAGTCCTTTGCGTACATAGAAAAAGAATACGCGTGAAATTTGTCAATTACCATTAAAATCACCAATTCATTTCCAGCTCTTTCGACAAAAATGAACCCAAGCAGCATTTTTAGTCCAAAATGTAGGCCAAAGCGGTTGCCATATATAAGTATTTTCGTCACTATGGGATATTTACATGTTTTGACTTGTGATTCGAAATCCACGCCTCAGATTAAAAACAAATCGACACCTACTATGCCGCTTTGAGAGAATTTCACTGTTCCTATGTGGGCGAATATTGGAATAGCGGACATTTCAGGGTGAAAAAAGTCGATAAATCAAGTTCATAATTTCCCTTGGAAGTTATGTGTTTTCTTAATTCTGGACGATTTCTGGGATCTGAAAACGTATATGGTCCCAATGTTATGAATCGACACCTCACATGACGTCCTGAGAGAATTTCACTACTTATGCCCCCCATGGCAGCCATATTAGAAAGAAGAGGGGGTTGAGGGGGTTCCCCTGGCCCCATATAGGGTATAAGCCATTGCAAGTCTCACATTTGCGATTTATGACTTGAAATTTGGAATTTACGCCTCAAATTACATAGGAATGGACACCTACTATGACGTTCTGAGAGAATGTCACTATTTATGCCCTCCGCGGCGGCCATATTGGGGGTAGGAGGGGGTGAACCCTGGCCCTCCATAGGGTGCAGTGGCATTGTAGACCTCCCTTGTAGGTTTTCTGACCTAATTAACATAAATGAAGACACGTCATTCGACAGTGAAAGGTGCATCTTGGGTAATTATCATTAAAGTTGAAATTTTGGCCGCCATCTTGGATTTGACGGACCCTAAGGGGTTGAAATTATTTTTTGACACCAGATATGAATTCTACGACCAAAATTACATATAAATGGATACCAAACTCGACAATATTCTCAAATTTTGGAATTTTGACCCCCGGGGCGGCCATTTTGGGCGCCATCTTGAATTGGGGGCACCAGCATCATTTTTGGACTTGACAACATCGAAAATCGGATTCTACACGAAAAAACGAAGAGAATGATGTATCATTCAAACTTTATTACACAAGCTGCTCACAGGAGTACATCTGCAACCACACTAGGCGTCAGGAGTTTGTCACCAGATGGTGTTTTTTGGACCACTTTGAGGGCCTAGATGAGGGTGATGGCACAGGCTAGAAGGCGGCAGACAAAGTTTTTCTAGTCACCCTGGGTATGATCTTTAATAATAGACTTGTCTGCTGAGCGTCAGGAGTTTGTCACCAGATGGTGTTTTTTGGACCACTTTGAGGGCCTAGATGAGGGTGATGGCACAGGCTAGAAGGCGGCAGACAAAGTTTTTCTAGTCACCCTGGGTATGATCTTTAATAATAGACTTGTCTGCCGAGCGTCAGGAGTTTGTCACCAGATGGTGTTTTTTGGACCACTTTGAGGGCCTAGATGAGGGTGATGGCACAGGCTAGAGGGCGGCAGACAAAGTTTTTCTAGTCACCCTGGGTATGATCTTTAATAATAGACTTGTCTGCTGAGCGTCAGGAGTTTGTCACCAGATGGTGTTTTTTGGACCACTTTGAGGGCCTAGATGAGGGTGATGGCACAGGCTAGAAGGCGGCAGACAAAGTTTTTCTAGTCACCCTGGGTATGATCTTTAATAATAGACTTGTCTGCCGAGCGTCAGGAGTTTGTCACCAGATGGTGTTTTTTGGACCACTTTGAGGGCCTAGATGAGGGTGATGGCACAGGCTAGAGGGCGGCAGACAAAAATTTTCCGTTTCAGTGCATGCAAGGCTATCGATTTAGGGGGTCAAAACATGTATCCCGAGTTTGTCACTCAAAGTCGTCTGGCTCTCTGACTATCATTGGTAGCATTGAAATAAATAATATCCTTTGGATCAATGGAGCTCCATCATGCACTGGTAAAAAAACACATTGGATTTAGAGTCCAGACTCTTGAAAACATTGACAAGAAAAAGGACTCTTGATTCAATCAGATTTAAGCTTAAATCAAAAGGAATTCCGCTCAAATTAAGAGGCTTGGTTCTTGATTCAAGCTTAAATCTGATTGAATCAAGAGAATTTTTTCTTGGTGATGTTTTTAAGAGTCTGGGCTCTAGATCCAATGTGTTTTTTTTCCAGTGTGTGTTAGGAATTTGGGATAAAATTATCGGGCTCTGTGTACAATTTCGCGAGAAACGCGATGGTGCCACTGTTTTTCTCTGAAACCAACTCCATAGCTCAAAAAAGGCTCTCAAAGTTGAGGCCGTATTGGAGGGGATATATCCCTTGCTATCCTGAAAGTCCACCTCTACATCAAGACAAACACTTCCTGCGAAGATAGGGAGCAAATACATTATCAGGGTTGTCATGTTTTCAGTTTTGAAGATCCCAAACAAAGTTGCAACCCTGTTAATGTATTTGCTCCCTGTCTTTGCACAGAGAGTTTGTATTGATGTAGAGGTGGACTCTCAAGGTCGCGAGGGGTATTCCCTCCAATACGACCTCAACTTTGAGAGCATTTTAGAGCTGTGGAATTGATCTCAGAGAAAACCAGAGGCACCATCGCGTTTTTCGCGAAATTTTACGCAGGAATCAGTGTTACTTAAATTGCCAATTCCTAACTTACCCAAGAGCTCCATATCGATATACCGGAGAAGCCCCTCAGTAACATCAAGACTTAAAGGATCTATTTCTGTATCCAGATCTTCAGATTAAGCTATTGCAAGATGGTCATCTATAGTAGAGTGTGAAAGTTGCTTTGGGAAGTTTAATTTTTCAAGCAAACCCTATGGACATAATTCCCTTGGTAAAAATTGGCGATAGGAGCTGCGTTTTAAAATACCATGGGAGTTCTTATAGCCGACTGAAGAAGGCGATAGAAAATCATATAGCTGGCTGTAGAAAGTGGAAAAAATCATACGGCTGGGCTACACGAAGCGATAAAAAATTATACAGCCGGGCTATAGTTCCTATCGCCGGGCTCTACACTTTATCGCCTGTCTGTAATTGCTTTCTCGCCATCGGCTATAAAATGCTATAGGAAATTGTGTACAAATCCGTGTGCTTCGTAAATCCTTAAGTTTGTACGGAATCATCCTAATATTTATTATAAAACGCACATTATATTTTCCCTTACTTTAAATTTTTTTTCATCAATTAAAATGAAAATAATCCATTAAGAGTGTGCAAACATTTCAAAGTCATGAGTTGAAAAACGCTGACTCCACGAGATTAAAATATTAGAGCCTAACACAGAGCGGAGCGGCAGCGCACTGGCGCCTACAAACCTAACAGGGATACTTCACGCATTGCGCAATGCGTGAAGTATCCCTGTTAGGTTTGTAGGCGCCAATCCGCGTTTCGCGCTAGCTGCCTCGCCCGCCGCAGCGTACCACGGCGCTTGAAGTAACTCTTTCACACCAGAGGTATTGCACAGTATATACGGAATTGAAGGTGCTCCAACCTATTAGGAATGGCAGGCATCCTTTAAAAGTACGGAGCTTTCCTAGCAAAATAAATCAAGATACTACGGCCCAAAAAGAGAACGGTAGTCCAAAAACTCACTAAGTCCTAGCGTCCGTAATTTGTAACGTTTAGCATATACACTTTATCTCCAGTCTCCAGGCTGTTGCTTAGTCACCATCGGCTATAAAAGGCTATAAGAAATTGTGTTGCCGGCTATAGAAGCTATTAGAAATCTTACAGCCGGCTGTAGGTCTATGGTATTTTGGAACACAGATTCTACTGCTAATTTTTACCAGGGTCCTATTGGTATAAAGTGCCGTTAAAACAGAAAAAAGAGGTATAGATGGAATGCAGTTTGATAGATTCTGGTGAAATCAATGCAATTGATCATTAAATAACGGTGATAAGAGCTGATTATTGAAATTGACAGACGGAGCGATAGAATAATAAGATGAAAGGAAAATAGAGCGATCCTATTGGTAGAGAGGGTGATTCTTATGGACGAAGAGGGGAAATGATGGACTAACTATAGGGTCTCTCGAACGTTGCTGTTACTTCGTCTAGTGCGTAGCTTCTTTGACCACTGCAACCGCCTGCTCCCACCAATAGGGGTCATTATTTCTCTGGTCATCTTCGTCTATCGCTTTGTCTATTAATTTCAATAACCACTATGCTGGAGGAGGGAGTAATTTCAAGTTGAAAAATAATTTCCATTTTGTGTATTTACAGGTTGGGACGATGGGCTTAGGATTGGCGAGTAGTAAGCAAGAGGAAGTTTTGAAAGCAGCCAAGTCACTGTTCAGTAAACGAACGAGAACTCTGTATCAGTGGCTTTGTCCTGACGCGTCCAAGACTAAACTCAAAGCCAGCGTATCAGCCGCGTGGGACACCCTATCCGAGCCAGAAAAGCATTTCTACATTTCCCAGGTAAAGAGTAACTTTATAAGCGGGCTGATTATTAAAATTGACAAACGAAATTGAAATTGAATTAAAATTGACGAAGCTCTAGACATAAAGGACAAAGGGAAAATGCAGCGATCCTATTGGTTGAATGGGGGTCGTTGTTATAAACTAAGGAAGAAAATGAGGGACTAACTAAGGGATCCCTCAAGGATTGCCATTTCTTAATACAGATTTTTTTCTTTTGGTTTTTATGTGTTAGAAACTTTATGCAATGAACCGCATAACGCAAAAAGGGCACTCCATTTCTGATTTATTTTAGGCACAACGTATATCTATATATCCTTACTTTCTCTTCATAGATAAGTGACTTAAAGGTTGGACCAGAAATAGTAAACCTGATTGCGTCATACATTCCAAACAAAACTCACTGTAGTTTCAACCATTACTCCGTTTCTAAATTTCAAATGTACCCTTTTCCCGTGAAAAATCCATTGTCTTTTGAAAGAAAAGGTATGTGGCTCTTCTTAAGAGAGTTTCAACTTAAATTGGACGCAGATCATTCAGAGAGCTTGAAAAAGAATTTCCCCTTTGTTGTACTAATAGTTTCAAAGCAATATTGGTACATGCTCATAGCTTTCGGCAAGTTCAGGCTTCCTTCTTAATTTGATAAATCAAGTCTATTGACTTGCACAAAGGGCAAAGAGAGTTTCTCCGAGAACTGAAGCAAACGGCTCCATATTAACTGAAACTCGTGAAGTTTCAGGAACTGCTCGAGAAAGTTTAAGTGAGCATTCTTATGATTAGACTCCCTCCGTTTTCGATCAATCAGGCGATTTTCAAAACTTTTTCCAACAAGTTTTCCACCCGTCAGTCCGATGCAGGTGTATTCTTTAACTCAAACATTTTGGTGTACTTTTATTTACTCCCCTCTTCAGGGGACGTATAGGAGAATTTTGAGGGAATTGTTTTATTGCGATGATAATTAGTATGTGCATAAAAAGTTGAGTCGCAACTTTCTGAACTCTTCTGATGAAAACGGTAATGCAAAATCATTTTTTTTTCATTCGATTTCTTTGGATATTCCTATTTCCTGCCCCCCTCCTTTACTTGTATTGTTATATGACCTTCGAAATTAACTTTGACTTCACTTGGTTAAATTGCTCAGATTGTTAGTGCGGGATCTCTATACTGCCGTCCTAAGTAAAAATGTCGTATGTACATTAGAGAGTTGCCAAATTTACATACATACATACATACATACATACATACATGCATGCATACATACATACATACATACATACATACATAAATGTCCCTCTCTCAGTTAAACATGTTTTAATAACTTGCCCCACATATCAACAATTAAGATCCAAAATTTTCCCTCCACTTTCTGACCTCCATACCATCCTTTCAAAGTATTTTCATGAAATCCCTCCCTTTTTTAAACGAATTAATCTCCAAATTTAATGTATTCTTTCCTTGTCCATCTCCAAATTTAATGCATTCTTTCCTTGTCCTAAATTTTAATTTTCTACTACCCTTTTTGTGACTCCTACTTCTTAAATATTTAAATTATGTTTTTTTGACGATCTCTCCTCATCTACGGTGTTAATGGCTTCAATGTTAAAGCACCAAATAAATGTATTTACCAACCAACCATACATACATACATACATACATACATACATACATACATACTTATAGATCGCATGTTTTTTTGACGATCTCTCCTCATCTACGGTGTTAATGGCTTCAATGTTAAAGCACCAATAAATGTATTTACCAACCAACCATATTTTGACCTCTCCTCTAAGGTGTTAATGGCTAAATTGTTAAAAGCACCAAATAAACGTATCTACCAACCAACCTATATCACTTTTTGGCGCTCTACGACACCTAACCTCCACTGTCCTTCTGTCGATCCACAACCCTTGGGGGATTGAGCACCTTAACATTTCTGCTTAAATTCCCTCCTTTCAACCTCTCATTGGGCGCCCTCTCCGCCTTCTCTCAGGAAGAACCCAATCGAGCCAAAAATTGCTTATTTTTCAGAAGAGCTCTGAATATTTTCTCTTGAAATTCTGAGATAATGCATATCTAACCGCGAATAAAATGCTCTGGAAAATCGAAGGAAATATATTCACAGGTTTTCCTGAAAATTCTTATTTTAGCCGATAAAATTTGGCCAAGTCTGACGGTTTACACTGCCGTGCTAAGGAAGAACGCCGAATGAACCTTTAGGCGTTGCCGAATTTCCTTATATAAAACACGACTTTTCTGGAAAACTTATGGATATTTTCGCTTTAGTTTTTCAGATAATTTTGTTCACAATTTCATCTGAAGGTCCTGAAAATTTCAAGGAAAAATATTCATAACCTCCTTCCAAAATAAACATTTTACTGACGGAAATTTGGTAACTCTCGAATGTTCACACGGCGTTCTTCCTCAGCATGGTAGTTAAATACCAATATTGCCTCTGATCGCAACAGTGACGACTTCTCTCTTTTCGTGCAGGTGCTGGGTCGATTCGGGCTGCGCGAGTCAAGTCTGATGGTGAACCCTCAGCTAGACGGGATCAAGGGCCTCCCCGGGGGCGGGGGTGCGGACCCGAGCCGGAACTCAATGCGCGCCTCCATCTTCAAAGCAAGGGCGGCCATCGAGGACCAAGAGGCCGTCAACGCCCTCTTCCAGTCTTGCGACGACGCCCACAGCTGGACCTCCTTCCGCCGCCAGAAGACCCTCCGGGCCCCGCGGAAGCCCCGCTCACCACCTCCCGAAAAGGAAAAGCGGAAGAAGCGAAAGTACGTTCGTCGCAACCTCCCCAATGTGCACACTCCCGTCTCGGCGCCGGTGGCCAAACGCGCCAAGATAAGGCCCAAGGAAGAACCACTGGAGGAGGTCGAGCTGCGCGTCGACGGTGGCGCCCCTGGCGGAAGGTTCGAGAACGACGAAGAGCTCCGCAGCGACGCAGAGAATATTGCCGTCGAGGAGGAGTTCTGGAACAACCCGCTTAACCCGGCTGAGCTCTTTCCGGAGATCAACTTCTAGCACTCGTGCAATGGGGTGAGAAAACATGTCAATGGGGGAAGTGACCCTTTTTTTGATGAAGCGTGATAAAAAAAAGAAGGGTTTAGTACCATGTTAACTTTGTCTAATGGTAAAGCAGCTTCTTTATCAGAGCAAGAGATACTTACATGATATTTGTACGTTTTTTGATTAGAATTGAGGGACTTGGAGGACAAGGCGCTGAAGCGCAGTTTCTGAAATCGTATTTTTGACTATTTCAACTAAAATTAGTCCTAAAATATATTCTATAAAAAATTAATCAGTAAAGTCCAATTTTTAAACATCAAAAAGTGAATTTGCACCTTGTCCTCCAAGCCCCTCGATGCTGATTCGTTTGATTAAAAGTGGGACTAAGTACCTATCTAGTCAGTTCAGTCACTCTCCTTTCGGAGTTCAACTTGTAGCGCTTCGACTGGGATTAACGGTTGGAGTATTGTGGAGATTAATAGTACTATGGTGTGCTGAATTCGGTTGCAAAATCAATTGCATGGACTTTTACATTATGCAATGTCAGAAACGAGAGTTACCTTCGCAGAAACATACAGTTATCTTTTATATGTACCAGCATAGATTCCCCATCTCATCTCATTTAGTGTTTATTTTGTTTGATATATGTGATCAGGTTTAGATAAATTTTGTAAATTTAAAAACTTTATAATGCTAATAAAATAAAGGTTAATTTTTATGTGTGCTTTGCGTTGCAATATTCTTGACTGTGCGGTTCATTTGGGTAATTTTAGTGCAATATTTTGAGCTAGGTTCAAAGGGAGCATTATGGATTGATTTTTTGTTAAGGCGCAGCTTTTTTTGACCATTAGATTGGATGTAGGTATCAAACAGTTATCGATAAAGATGATCGATATTGAACCATCCGCTCTTTGACTATTCATTAATTTTCAAGTTTATCATCATACATCATTTATCAGTAATCGTTTATCATTAATTTCAAAGAAAGGATGATTCTGGGTTGCTCTTCTGAGTCAAGGTGGTAATCCTATCCAAAAAAAACCGAAGGATTTATATTTTAGTGATTTGCATAATCTGCTCAAAGAATAGGTAAGTGGACGGCGGCCGTGTGGAATTTAAAGTCTCTGGGAATAATTTTTTCATCGCGTTATAACAAGATTCATCGTTTTCAGCGCGATTTCATTTCAAATATTTCCGCAGTTTTGGAAGTAATTATCAATGCAATAAAATGAAAGGTGACATTTTTGTGACTTCCAGAATAGCGAAGCTCGATGTTGGAAACACTTATGGACTGAATAAATGTTTTTTGGTGCTACAATTTATGCTACAAACAGTGTTTCATGAACTTCAAGAAGTTCAACCCATTATTGGGAGAAAAAAATCTATTACTTTCCAAATTGCTATAGGGTTGTTGCATCATAGAATTAGTTCGAAGAATATCGTAGGTATACTACGCACATTCGGTTATAAAAACCGAACTATAGTTCAGAGAACCGAAATCCTTGGTACAAAATACAAGTCCTATGCCAGGAACGTAGAGGTTTGTTTTTCCTGTGTCCGGGCAATTCGAAATTCCCGGAACCAATGGACAAAAAAACGTTAATATCTCAGCTAGAAGTTGATTTCAATAGTTTTCGTTGTGCGAATCGTATTCTACGTGAAATTTTTGTGAAGAATCATGTATCAGAGTGCTTAAATTCGTACCTTGTTTAATGGTCCATTCAATCTAAAAAAGCAAACATAGAGAACTTTCCTAACTTTTCTCAGAAAAAATATTTTATCGAGAGAAACGAGGCAACATTGGATTGTTCATACGACGTCAAAACACAATAAGGGCCTTTTAAACCCCATTGTTCGATGCCGCGATTATCTTATCGCGAATGATCGCGCCAAACACGGTGCGGTCGGTGTCAAACTAATATCAGCGCCTGCAAGGCTGTAAGAATACTTCACGCATTGCGCCAAATGGTGCGGTCGGCGTCGAGCGCATATTGGCGCCTCCAAGACTGCGTGAATACTTCTTGCATTGCATCAAACGCAATGCGTTTATTTGCGATAACGATTCGACTACGGGTATGGGCCAATAGGCACATTGACGCTAACTGGATTGAAGGCGCGTCACACTGTGAAGATGACTCGACACTCGACCGCGCTCCCTTCCCTGGCTTGTGCCACGCTAAAATCGCCGCAAATCTAGGACCAAGCGTCAATTCTATTGACGGTCCCTGGCTGGTTTTTACCTCAAGTAAAGGGTAAATATCTATCTTAATTGCAACGATTCAGAAACTCGGACGATGTTTAAACGATGCAACCCTGCTGAAACTTGATTCGCTTAAATTAATCTTGGTTTAATAAAAAGAAAACAGAACGAACGAAAATATCGCGTCGAAATTTTTTGTGATTTTATTTTAAATCATTAACTTCTAAAAAAAAACTGTGTGTAGCTTTTTTTTTTTTTTTTTTTTTTTTTATAAATTAATTGAAAATAAAACATGAGTGGTGATATGCACCGTTGCAGTCGGGGGCGAGAACTCTTTTTCCCGCGTGCAGGCGTCGACAGGAATTTAATTTCACTCACGGTAGGCGTAACGAGATAACGATTCGACCTATCGAATCGAATTATCCATTGCTATAGAATCATCTTCATCCTATCCATGTATCTCTTCATGCGATGGCAGATTTCGAGCCAGCTTTTTGTTCATGCAGGACTAATCGAGCTGTAGGATGACGTTGTCATTAGTATGTGCGACGCGGGTATTTTATTTACTTTATGATCTCTCCCGTATGACAACGTCATTTTGAAGGCAAAGCCAGGCCCCTGGCGGAGACAACCAGTCTCCTGATCGGCCGACGCGACGCCGGCACGGCCGTCACAGATCAGTGCCGTCGCTTGCGCCATCGAACGTCCGGACGTCGCGACGCGTGCGGTCTGTTCATTTCGGACACCAAGCCTTCCTTTCAACACTGCTCTGACGTTTTTGGTTTGAGGTTATGTTGCACCTCGTGAAAATTCTTCAACGATAGCTAGTTGTTTTCCGCGGACTAGTGCCCATTTAGTCATTTATTTTTCAACTTCATATTAAAACTCATAAGTTCGAGTTTTTCAAGCAAAATTAGGAAGGTGGTGCGGTTTAAGCTGTGAATGAAATAAAAAAAACACAAAAAATTCGACAGTTCTTATTTATCGGCGAGAAACCTATTGATTTTTGTAATTTGGAATTGTTTACTTTCTTGTCAGGTATATATTTAATAAATCATTAAATCAAGAAAACAATAATATTAATATTCTCTATTCACATACTTACAAAGCAGCATGTAAATATAATAAAGCCCTTCATTTTATTCCTTGTTTTCACTAAAATTTACATTTGACGTGCATATTGTCTCATAAAGAAAGGAAGGGGATAAGGATAAGGAATCATATTTAACAGTGTTTATACAAAACTGCGAGGCAGACTATTTTTAGGATATTGAAAAAAAATTACAATAATTTCATATTTTCATGAAAGGTACATGAGAGGACTGTTCACTGGAAGGGGATTGCAAACAACGTGTAAAATTCATTTTAAAAAACCTAATTCAGCGATTTTCTAAAAGGACTGTACAATACGCTATTTTCATGGTAAAAATCAGTGGAAGCTGATTAAAGTTGCAAACTTTAGTGGAAGAACGGCCCAGGCTCAGTATAATTTGTAGACAAAATTGTCGTAAAATTCTCTCTTTCTCTGTTTTTATGATCCTAGACTAACAATTGTGTCAATATTGAGTATTCGAAATTTCGTCTCACCTTATTTTGAGAGAAAAATGATAGCCTTGCCTGAATATTCTGAACTATTATTTAATGAAAGTTATACAATATTTTGGAGAAACTTGGAGCGATTCCCGATATGAACACAAAATGAAAAGGAAATTTGTAACATCTAAATCAAGGCATGGGTTTTTTCAAGCTCACACTCTCGACTAGCTTGGCTTATTATTTGACCATGGTTTTTTTTTATTTAAAATTTTCTCTGAGTCGATACCATCACAATCTCAAAGTTAAAAAAACTTTTGAGCTTACAGACTTGCTTGCGTGTCTCAAGTGTTCTGTGAGGGCTCCCACAAAAACATTGGCTTCAATCAAAATGTTTTGGGGGTATTTTTCGTCATTACAAATCAGACAATTATATACGATAAATACTTGGAGCAGAATTTTCTCCTACATGATTATCTTTCTCCAGTATATAATATTTATTTGAAATTGCTTTATTACCTGTTGAAGTTTTCTCGATTATGAAAAAGAAACCATGTCATTGAGCCATCAGTTCTAAATTAGGTAGTCATGCGTTTACGTTTAATTGCAATGACAAGGGCCTGCCAACTGAGTTAGTTGCATCTAAATCAAATTATGGTCTTACAGAAGACACGATAACTACGCATGAATATAAGTAAAAATTAAGAGCTAACGTGCTTTTCACAGATTTAACGGTGAAGTGAATAGATTTAAATGAAAAAATTGTGCCTGCTACTACAACACAATTGAAATCCCGTTTAGGTCAAGCTCGAGGTTAAAAGTGGATTTTGTCCAGTGCGCTTGAGTGCAACAGGAGCTGAAGCTTTGTATTACTATAATGCGAGAACATTTTTTACGCTGCAAGACTGGATAACTGAGAAGACTGAAGACGTGGTTCGGTAAGTTCCTTTGAAATTGTTTACGATCAAATAACGAACAGAAACAAGTAGATAGCTTTTTGGCGACTAGGAGCTCTTTTTTCGAGCTCAAACAAATCTGGAATTACTTTCTCATTGGCTACTGGAGGACAGTCATTTGTTTGTCAAGCAAACATAGGTAGTTCTAGTAACTGATCTAGGCGACGGTCTTTCAGGTATCTCCCCTGGTAAAAATTGGCGATAGGAGCTGCGTTTCAAAATACCAAAGGAGTTCTTATAGCCAACTATGCCGACTAAAGAGGCTATTGAAAATCATATAGCTGGCTGTAGAAAGCGAAGCAAATCATATAGCCGGGCTATACGAAGCTATAAAAAAGTATACAGTCGGACCATAGTTCCTATCGCCGGGCTTTGCACTTTATCGCCATTGGCTATAAAAGGCTATAAGAAATTGTGTAGAAATTCGTGTACTTTGGAAATCATTAAGTTTGATACGGAACTACCTTAATATTTACAAAACACACATTATATTTTCCTTTAAAACGTATTTTTTTTCATCAATTAAAATGAGAATTATCCATACAGAGTGTGCAAACATTTCATGAGTTGAAAAACGCTGACTCCGCAAGATTAAATATTAGAGCCTAACACAAAGCGGAGCGGCGACGCACTGGCGCCTACAAACCCAACAGGGATACTTCATGCATTGCGCAATGCGTGAAGTATCCCTGTTAGGTTTGAAGGCGCTAATGCGCGTTTCGCGCTCTCTGCCCGCCCGCCGCGCCGCAGCGTGCCACGGCGTCTGAAGCAACTATTTCACACCAGAGGTATTATAGACCTACACCCGGCGGTAAGATTTTCTGTAGCTTTTATAGCCGGCTATACAATTTCTTAAAGCCTCTTATAACCGATGGCGATAAAATGCATAGCCCGGTGATAGGAACAGTGGAAAACAAAGGGTATGTAAAAGCAGCCCGAAACGGAAACGACAATCGAAAACACAGGAAAAAGCGGAAACAAGGCTAAAAATACACAATATAAAGGCAGGACGTTTCGGTACCTTACGGCACCGAAACGTCCTGCCTTTATATTGTGTATTTTTAGCCTTGTTTCCGCTTTTTCCTGTGTTTTCGATTGGTGATAGGAACTATAGCCCAGCGACAGGAACTATAGCCCGGCTGTATAATTTTTTATCGCTTCGTATAGCCCAGCTGTGTGATTTTCTTCGCTTTCTATACAGCCAGCTGTATAATTTTCTATCACCTTCAATAGCAGCCCATGAGAATTCCTATGGTACTTTGAAACGCAGCTCCTATTGCCAATTTTTACCGGGGTACAGGGGTACACTCACAACTGTGTCAATTGTTAGCTCCTGTTTTCAACATGCAAACTAGGCAATTGGTGTAGAACAAATTTTGTTCATAAAGGGGGAATCTGTAACGTTTTCGGACAATACAGAATCAAGAGGCTCATGAGAGAATCCGTTCTGATCTTGTTGACCTTCACCTCGAGAGTGGTCACTGGTCACGGTCCGAACGGTGGGGCCGGCCACACAGTGTCTCTCTGTACGAATAATGATTAACTCATTATCCGTTGAGCTCACATTCCGAATGCATCGAGCACCAAATTTCTCAAGGTGCCTCTGTCGAGCTGCGAGCATGTCCTTTTCAACAGTGAAATTCCTTACCGTGTGAAGCGGCTGCGGTGTTTCAAAATGTCTGCTCCTGCAACCTGATCGTTGAAATTTTGTGTTATTCCGTTTGTCGGGTAGACATAGTTGACATAAGTTACATTAAAAGGCGTAGCGTGATTGGTCGGCTATTTCTCATCGCTGCTTTGACGTGCCTGTGTCGGGTGGAACTCATGACAAGTTACGGGCACCTCTTAAGTGTGCTTCAGAGTAACTCAGGGTTTGGTTGATGCAACTAAACATTGTGTCGAGCGACCAAATTGCTTTGGCTGACCTGAATAAAAGAAAAGAAACCAAAAGTACCATAGACGCGGAAATTTTTAACTGTATATACGTGCTTTTGTGGACGAGCAAAAATCGTATGAAGCTTCATTACAAAATTTACCGTGCTACGGAAGAACGCCGTATGCGCCTTCAGGCGTTGCCGAATTTCCTGCGACAAATCACAAGTTTTCAGGAAAATTTGGGAATATTTTTTCTCCAATTTTTAAGAAGACTTTGTTCGTAGTTTGATCTAAAAAGTCTGAAAATGTCAAGGAAAAATATGCATAACTTTCTTCAAAAATAAATTAAATTATTCGGAGAAATTTGGCAACTCTCGAATGTTCATACGGCGTTCTTCCTTAGCACGGCAGAAATGTAGTCCATATTGGTGGTGAATCTGGTGATCGGCGTTGTATTGGCTCGACGCGACGCGGCTCTGAAGAATCACTTAATAATATCCAAAATTACTAAATTTCAATAGCGTTAAATGTGAAAAATGCGTATGTAAATTGCAAAGGTTAATAAATCTCCGATTATTTTTGATTTTCCTCAGAGAATACTAACCAAAAAGTTTCTTTGCAATTCTGCGCGATTTTTTAGAGAGAGTGAAAAAAAAACACAGAAAATGCCGATAAAAATTGTCCGTTATTTTCCCTTTGAGGAAATAGAACGCATCAGTTGAGACCTACGATTACAACGTTACAATCTAGAATAAGCGATTTCCGACTTTAGACATAGATCTAGATTTTTTTCCGACATAGATTTTTTTAAATCTCTGGAGATGCACCATACGGTTTCCTTTCTTAGGATAATCTATCAGAGAATCTGAAGCATCGGTACCTGCTATTTAATATTAGTGTTTCTACATTAAGGTCACCAGCGGGTCTCATGATTTAGCAACCCTGGGCTTTGTCCGTAAAGAGCATCTGATTCAATCGATATATCGCTGATTCAATTAGAGTCGATTATTCCAAAATGGTTTTGAATTGTGCTACATTTTTCAATAAAGAACCACTATTTCTGACTCATCTACATAAGCACTCATTTGCATAACGAAACTAAATTGCGTATCTCATATGAGCTGGGAAAAAAAATCGAAAATGGGGCAAAACGGGGTTGTAGATTCCCTTTAATCGTTTCTGGTTTTGAGAGCGGTCACGCACTCACACTATAGGAAATGATGGTAAAAGGACTGCAACATCGCTAATTAGAATGCGCGCTTTGAGAGTTGAATTTCGTTCCTGCTTTTAAATTATTTATAATGGGGCACTGAGAATTTAAGTTAATATTTTGCAGAGCAGACTTTAATCTGTGGCAAAAAGATCAAGGCTCCGCTGAATATGATTTAAATACAGTCGGATCTTGAAAATTTAGATATTTTAAAGTCAAATAAGGGTGGGATTGAGAGAGGAATGTCGCGCCGTTCCTCAGATCGAAACGACTTCAACCCTAGCTAAGGGACCAGTAGCGATATCTGCATAAAACGACGAGGAAACATT
This sequence comes from Bemisia tabaci, assembly GCF_918797505.1. Classification (NCBI taxonomy): domain Eukaryota; kingdom Metazoa; phylum Arthropoda; class Insecta; order Hemiptera; family Aleyrodidae; genus Bemisia; species Bemisia tabaci. The sequence continues at coordinate 33,611,896 of NC_092795.1, forward strand.
GTCTCCCCTAAAAAAAGAGAGATTTATTGTAAGTTTTATTTTATTTATCAATGGTCACTTATATGGAGTTTAATAGGGAAATAGAACTAGCATCATAATCATCAAACGCAGTTCAATATCATCCACTTCTAGGCAAAAAATAAGACTCAAATCTCGGAATAGAAGTTGTGCGTATTAAAATAAAAAGGAATTATATGCATTCTGTCCTGAGCTCTGAGATGTATTAGAATTCATTCATAACAGGTGTCATGCCACAATGGGTATTGTTCATTTTCATTCAAATGCGTCCGATATTTCCACACGGAGAATGTATTTTGATATATCTGGAAATGTGAAGAGAAATTTCGATCCTCTACTTACATCTTTCGTGCCCATTCCATGGACCACTACTCCGTAGAAGATCCATGCATAAGTTGACTTTAAAATATTATTCCTTTTTTATAGGCACATTCAATTCTATAGTGAAAAGAGTTTTCCTTAAACACAAAAACTTCTTTTTCGAATTTTTATCGTCATGCATGGTTTCTAACAGTTGCGATTCTCAAAAGTCGGCAAAGCTATTTATTCTCCATTTAAATATATTTGTCGGCAGCATGCTTTACCTAGAATCGATTGTTTACCTTCATTTAAATGGACGAATAAATAGTTTTTAATCGTTTTCAATAGAGTCCCTTTATACCCAGAGTTACGACAACTCGATTATCAGCTGACTGACAGCCGGCCTTGGCTGGCCATGGAGGCCAAAACGAGTGCACCCAAACGAACGATATTGAGGGATAAGGATCAGGAATCCTGCGATGTCTGTCACACAAAAACAACAACATCAATAAATTGATCAGTTAAAAAGAAAATGAGATTGGTTTGTGAATAATTTCTTAATCTATTTTCATTTTGGACCGATGGAAATAACAATTTACTCTTGATAAACCACAATTAGGTAATATTTTCATTATTCTTGTTCACATACGAGGTACCGCCATCTTGGTGCACTCGTTTCGGCCTCCACGAGCGAGAACCAATCAGAATTGGATTTTTTTTTAGGCCACTTTCAGCCCAACCCTGGCCCAACCAAAAGTGAGTTGTCGTAACTCTGGGTATAAAGGGACTCTAGTTTTCAACAGTGGGATATCCCATTGCTGCCAACTTTGACATTTGCTTCTATTTTCGAACCTTTGTCAGGTGGCCCATTCTGTTCCCTATTAATTTTCAGGGTGAGAGCGCCACTCGAGAGAGGTTTTTGAGGAATGTGTTGACCCTCCCTCGTGCGGGCATAGCATAACGACAGGATTAAGGACCACTGTATCGATGCAGCGCTCAAATCCCCTGCCCCGAGGACAGCATCACAGTGATGCAAGTTGGACAACGAGGCAGTATTCCCCATAGGATAAGCGTTTGACTTACGTGTCTATTGACCGATGAATTTGCTCCCGGATCTAGCTAAAGGGACAAAGCGATCGGGTTCTAATTGGATTTTCGAGTGTTCAAACTCCTCACTTGTCGGTGCACGCGATACTCCCCCCCCCCTTCCCCCTTGACGAAGCTATGGGCTAGGATTCGTAGTTAAAACGTGTTCTCAATTCACCTTCCCGCTCCATGCTTTCGGAGTAGCTTCGAAAGGAGAGTATTGCCATGTTTGTAGCAACAAGCAATAAAATCGATTTAGAGATCAAATTGACAATTAGAAACATAGCTAGAACAAAGGCAACATTTTAATTAATGCTGTAATCAGTAACTAATTTATCGTCGGGAAAATAGGGGGGCTGGGTTTCTTCAAAGCACCGATGTAAGGAGAATATTTTCAACCGTAGTCTTTAAGTGTAGACAGAAACATGATGGTGCCACTGGTTTTCCCCGAAATTAACTCCCAACCTCAGAGGGAAAAGAAGAAGAAGAAGAAGAAGAAGAAGAAGAAGAAAAAAGAAAAAGAAGAAGAAATATCTTAAGTTGAGACCGTAATAGAGGGGTACCTAAATCTCAGGAGAAAGTACACTTATTTAGTCAAACTGTTCCTGTAGCCGGAATCACACGCTGAATATGGGAGCTGAATGTGGCTTGAATGTGAAAGTCATCAGTCCGACGCCCTGGATTTTGCGCGTCACGCTCAAAATTCAGGGCACCGACGAGGATCGAAGCTCAGCAGTTACCAGTTCGTACGAACTATTCGAATGAATTTGTTACAAATCTAGATGAAAGTAACTCAAATTTACGAAATTCCAGCTGTTGAGCGATGACTGTCGACTCTCATATTCAGCTGCCAAATTCAGCGTTTGATTCCGGCATGTACCTACAGATGAGATAGAGCTGGATAAAACAAAAGGATCACCTTGTCTCTCGGCCACGGAAGAAAGAGACCTGCTTGCACTGTAAAATAGAGTCAAAGTTACCTCAATCTCATCATGAACATGAGAACAGAATATTATTACCTCAAACTTTGTGGCCTTTTTTTGAAAGTTTTGTCATTGGTATGCGATTATTTTGATCTTGATCCAACGGTAGCCGTTATTTGACATATTATCTGTTACAATCCATCAGCGGTCGAGGGACCTCCACAATAGCTCATTCAAACTTTGACTTTCCATTGTGCTTTTCGCCTAGGATCCTCCTACAAATCCGATTCGGAGACCCAACGCAAATCCTTGAATAAATTCTCCTTCTCTTTTCAGAAATGCCGAGTGTATTGCGACAAGTCTGTTTGATATTGGCTAGCTTTGTAGCTTTCTGCGAGGCGGCTTACAAGATTGGAGTGGGGATAGGGGATGTGACTGGTCCAGCGGTTGGAATCCCATTCGTAAGTTTACACTGCTCTTGTATACGTGTTCGTGCATGATACAATTTCTCGACGATGGTCCCTCTCCGTCTCTGAAAGCATTTCTCGGATACTTTTCACACGATTACTCAAAGAGGGAACCTATCACTCGCCATTTAGTCGATATTATTTATCTTTCACTGTTAAGTCGACTACGCTCGAAAAATGTTTGTGATACTGAACGCTCTGCATCAGAAAATGATTCTCCTTAAGGATATCCCAGGTTTAAGAAAACACATCAGAGCCTTAGGAATTGATGATATGAGATTGTAGCACATCTAAGAGCAAAAAGTTCTAATGATGATGCTCGTCTAAATTCTCGACAATTTTCCCCCACCCGGAGGGTTGACTATATTGATCCCAGAGTGAGCTGATTATTGGATTTATAGACATAAAGTCATGTAATGAGATATCAGCTTTAAGCTGAACCTTTTACGCACGATGGCTAAAAAACTCCATCATAAAGACAAAAGGATAATGGAACAATCCTATTGGTTAAAACGGGTGATTGTCTTGGACTGGGGGAAATTAATGGACTTTCTATGGGGTCTCTTATGGGTAGCCGGTGGCTAGTCTATTACTCACCTTCTTCGTTCATTCACCGATAGGATTGCTTCATTTTTTCTTTGCTTACTTTGTCTATCACTGTGTCTATCAATTTTAATAATCTTTCCGTGGTAGTGTACTTCTCTTTCACCAAGGGAAGGGGTTGAGAGCTGAATGGCTTTATCGCGGAATTCTTGCAGTGAGCGGGCGTCGACGCAATATCAATCAAATCCTGAGCGATGCGATGAAATTGAAATCGAACCCGGACAAACAATATCAGAGCGATGAATATTTTATAAGAAAAAGTTTCATAGACAAGCGAGACAAGACGCTCGCACGAATGGCTCGCCCGTTCGCGATGCTCCATCGCTAATGAAAATTGGACCCACGCACAGTGGACCGAGTCAGAGAGGTCGCACAAAGTCTGGAAACTTTGAAAGCTTATATTTTTAAAAATATGAAATAGAAAAGTTTAAGAGTGGTTCCACTGGTTTTATAGTGAAATTTCTTTTCAGAAATACCTCTTAAAATAGATTTTGTGACAAAATAAACATCCAAATTTGAAATTTTGGCCGAAAATTTCATGTCCGACCTCTCCTATTAACTCGTTCCACTGTGCCACCTCTCGCACTGCGATCGAGGGAAAATGCATGTTTTATTCCCACTGCATGCGCGCGTATGCTTCACTTTCTTGCGAGGACTCCTCGCATTGACAACGTTCTCCCTTCATCGAATTTTGCGGTGGAACGCTAAGAACGAGATGCAAGTCTTTCAATTTCTGAGGGACTGAAATTGCATAACTTCTCAAATGAAGGGTCGAAGTTTTTTCTGGCGTTTCGCTATAGTTCAGACTCATAAGTTTGAGAACTTATGGGTAGAAACCACTGAACTGATTCGTTCCTCCGTTGATTGGCCCTACATAAATACATTATGGTATTGGGTTCAGGGAAAATGTCATTATTTCTCTTTCCTCATGCAATCCTAAAAAATGAATGATTAAAAAATGTTGGAAAAACACTGTAAAATGTCGCATAATTTTGTTTTCTTAATTGTACTTTCTCAAATTAGTGACGCTCTTGGCTCTTTCCTGCAGTTGTCTTCATTAGTAAATAAAGATGGGTACTTCTTTTCGAATGAAATTAATAATTTTTTAGTGATTTGAACCGCGTCTATTAGGAAGGTACCCAGACCCAATATGGGGTAGAGTAATCCACGAGTGAAGACACTTTAGGATGAGCTTGCAATATAGCTGTATATCCGTAGGAATCCTGGGAAATTGTGGTCTTGAAGTTAATTTTCTCCCTTGTTTTGATTGGTTGTCTTCCGATGAACATTAAGTGTAAACAGAGGAGGATATATGAAGATTGCTCAGGTGATGTAAGACTAAGAGGAAAAAAAAAAAAAAAAAAAAAAAAAACAGGTTTAGATAAACGTTGACACATAAGGTTGATTTTCTTTATGTTGCAGATGGGCTACGCAAACCTCAGGCAGAGGGGTGAGGGATTGCATTTGCGACAATTTGCACGAGCTTTCATCATAGATGACTCCTATGAGAAACTCGTTTTCGTGAGTGTGGACGTGGGAATGGGCGCACACGGAGTCCGAATGAAGGTATCTACCGACTTCAGTTCTACTTCATAACAACTTCAATCATAGAGTATTGTCTTCTCATATTAAGTCATTCAGTTTTAGTTGTTGCATCACAGAAGTACAGTTCAATTTTCATATGTTATTTTGCGTTTTTGGAATCGATTCTCCCTATAAGATTTAAAAGTAATGCCTGCATGAGCTCACATCCTGGAAACCTTGAAAAAAGTTATTGGTCGGTGAGGTGTTCATTTATATTAACATCATCAAATTTTTTATTTGTTGTTTCAGGATTTGTGAGATGAAACAAATATAAATGTTTTCAAGTTGGAATTTTGTCTTGTATTGTCTTTTTAGACTAATTGAGGGCAAAGCGAGGAAGAGGGAGGGGCAAAAGAGGAAGATGAAGATTAAAACGATGCGCTTGGCTAGAGTACTCATATTGGGAGGGTATGGACAACTCGAAATATGTAGCTCTTAGAGCCCAAAGGGGAGGTAACCTTTGAAAACGAAAAATGTCAGTGTAAAACTTTAGACTCCAATATCAAACGAAAATAGACAAGAATATCCATAAGTAAGCATTCTTCTGCAAAAATGAGTAAGTTTATGCAAAAACCAAGTCAAATACGTGCTTTACCAACAACAGTTCCCAACAATTGTGATTATAAATCACTCTGGATAATTTGAATTCATAGATTACCTACCCTTTTGGGGTCTAGGAACTCCATCGCCTGACCTCAAAATTTTCGACACGTCCATACTCTCCCTATATAGGTCCTCTACGCTTGGCTGCATGGGAGCATTGATAGAACAAACGTTCTTTCTAAAATGTATTGAAACATTGGTTCTCTATTGAAATATAGTCCAAATACGGCCTTTGGATACTGTAACTAACCATCACGCAACCTTCTGTCCGTCAGGTGCTGAAGCGGCTGAGGGAAAAATTCGGCGAGGAGTTCTCGGAGAGGAACCTGATGATAAGCGGGACGCATACCCACTCGGCGCCAGGCGGGTTCCTCATGCATTTCATGTTCGACATCAGCACCATGGGCTTCGTCCCTGAGACGTATGACGCCCTTGTCTCCGGCATCGTTACGGTAACCCATTTATTTTATCCTACCTTGCTAAGAGGAAAAAAACCGAATCTGCATTCAAACGTTGCCAAATGTGCCCCCGAGGCCTCAATGTTATAAGTGTTTGATTTCTTTTAAAAATGAGCGTGTTTTTGGAAATTTTTAATATTTTTTTTTTGTTTTTGAAATTTTAAAATTTATTGGCGAGGGAAAATTTTTGTCGATTTTATCGCACATATTTATTCAAAAGATAAGAAAGGTAAACTTATGTTTTAAATGACCCCCGTAACTCGGTGCACTACGCACTATAAACCGCATATTCCTGAGACGTATTTTATTTTCAGAGCATAACCCGGGCGAGGAGTAACATGCGGAAAGGAACTATACTTTTCTCGACAGGAGAAGTTTTTGACGCCAATACGAACAGGAGTCCGTCCGCTTATGACAACAACCCAGAGAGCGAAAAAGCCAGGTACATTCAAGTCATTAATTTCAATAGCTTCAATTTTATCGAGAGATGCTACAAACAGGATATTTATTTAATAATTTTAAGGATTATGCTAATTATCTAAAGCCCGTATCATACGATCAAAGTAGAGCTCCCAAAGTGACGTCACGTGGGGTCACGTGACGTCACTTTGAGAGCTCTATGTTGATCGTGTGAAACGGGCTTAATCAAATGGATGCAGTCAAAACATTGGCACCAATTTTTTTCATTTTTTTAAAGAAAACTATCAATAATATCTCCTTGAAATTTTTTTATGTGAATATTTTTTGAACGAGTAAAGAGAGTTAACAGACATATTCAAGGGGAATTGTTGATTTTGCATGCCTCTGGTCATGGAAGTCCCATAAATTACATGGAACTACTTTTGCTTGCGCAGATTCGAGTACAACGTGGATAAAAGGCTGATCCAGTTGAAATTCGTGGCGGAAACGGGTCAACCGATGGGCGTGCTTAACTGGTTCCCGGTGCACCCAACCAGCATGAACAACACCAACACCCTCATCTCCAGCGACAACGTCGGTCTCGCCTCGGTCCTCTTCGAACAGCAGATGAATCCGGGACGTCCTATCGGCAAAGTAATATCTTCAAAAAAATTATCTTTAATGAGGAACAAATGGATTGCATTTTGCAATTTGGAACTACAATATCTGGCTCAGTTTAGAAACGACGTGTGCACCATCATTTTCCCTATACATATGTGTGTTTTTGCTGATGGGCTATTAACCCTTTATTGCATAGCGTTGCATGAAAGCAACAAATGGTTTTCAGCTTTATTTCAATTCTGGAGTCTTAAATTGAATCAAAGCAAAAAATATTTTTTTAGGAGCATTATTGATCTTCTAACTTTAAAAGAAACTACAAAGATCGATTCCAACTGACTCTATTGTCGAAAAAATACTGTACAATGTAGATTTTCCGTCCAAAATCAACGATTAGCTCATGCAACAAAGGGTTAATTGTAGCTCCTAATCGCAAAATGTAGTCCAAATGATCCAACATCCGAAAAACAGAGTAGTACGAACACGGGGTCCAGTGAAAGTACCGAGGAAGCAAAATAGAGGTGGCGACTTTGGATAGGAGGGGGTTGTAGGTAACTCTGTCGTCCGAAGGAAGAACGCCGTATGAGCCTTCAGACGTTGCCATATCTCTTTCAATAAAAAACAAATTCACTCTACAAATTGGGAATGTTTTACTTCAATTTATTCAGACAATGTTGTTCACAATTCAATTCATATCCGAAATTTTCAGGAAAATTACACAAAACTTTCCTGAAAAAACATGTTTTATCCGGTGAAATTTGGCAACTATCAAATTTTCACACAGCGTTTTTTCTTAGCACGGCAGAGTCAGAGAAAATGTATCTCAGAGTCTCTGCACTGCTACCTTCCCTATAATATAAAACATTCTTTCAAAAAAAGTCAACACTCAGATTCGCCGAATGATGACTAATGACGAAAAAGTTGAGCAAATAGTTTTGCAATCCTAACCTAGTTTCCAGAAACTCGCCCAACAAAGTCTATAGAGATATGACTTCCTATGATTGTGAGCTTAAGATGAGATATGGGATAACACTCGGAGGTAGGATGAGATGGAGGATTCGGATGGAAATAGAAAGCCGGTCATTTGATTGAGATCGCGGGACGATATTGGCCGGGCCGAGCCGGGAATGGGGGAGGGAGATGGGAGATGGAAGCAGTCACGCAAACACGTCATAAAGCTGGCCAAGCGACCCAAGGGCAAGTTCAAAGCTTCAGGTACCGGACCGGACTGGTGCCGGTGATGAGTGACCTCCCGTGGCACACCAAGCGCCAACGACAACAGTCCCTTGGGAATCACTTAGTCATAGGGAATTACTAGCCCGGGGGAAGGGGGGGGGGTTGTAGGGTAGAGGTGCGAAATACCGGTGAGAGCTGAATCGGAAACGATACTGGCTCATTTCCGTATGCGTGCGTGCTACGATAGAGACAGATCTAGTGATCGCGTCATTCTCGGTATATTCGACCGATGGACCAACTTACAGACTTTGTGCTACTTGTTGCATCACGGCTTTATGTTGGGAACAACTAAGTATCACCATGGCTGGATTTACCTGCTTGCCGCCCATGGGCCACCTGTATTTTGCCGCCCTCTTCTCATTCATTTTGAAACATCAATAAAAACCACCAAGTGAACGTGCCGGAGGGAGAAGGGTACGTAAGGCGCGTTCACTGGTGTTGGACACATTACTAGCAAAAGTTCACGGAACTTCGCGTCGACCTCTGTTGACCGTACTGTGCTTGACGCAATGCGTGAAGTATTCATGCAGTCTCGTAGGCGCTAATATGTGTTACATGCCGACCGCCGCGCGTCGAGGGCTTCTCCTTTTCATCTCAAGTCCTCGTCATCATTTCTCTTTGCGCCGCGCTGCTCCAGGCCAAATTACTTGTTTGGTTTCTCTCTTAACTCAACTAATTAAAGGTGCGCAGTCTTTTGTATCACCGAAATACGACAAAATTAGAAATTAATGAACTCTCAGGAAATGAGAGATTTTGTCACCTTTTCTTGTTTGTATTTTTTTTCTGAATCCGATTTTTTGTACCTGCATTTAAAAAAATTGCAAAATGTGCCGCCCCCTAATTTTACCGCAATGGGCCGCGGCCCATGTGGCCACCCCCTTAATCCGGCCCTGAGTATCATTAGTGTCCCTTAGCAAATAGGTGGTTTCATGAATGAACCGGAAACAGTAAGAGTATTGTAATTCCTAATTATCGCCAAATGTAGTCCGTATGATGGTCATAATCCTAGAGAAAAGTGTTCAATCATGCTGGAAGGAAATGCATGTATGTACAACTGCATATAGCTGACGTGGCTTGGTTCCTTTCTGCTTAACACGATCGAAATTCGATCACCAATTTAACTTGTGATCAATTTAAACGACTTTGTTGAAAAGTATCAGACTAGAGTCAAACACTAACATATTTTAGAAATTAGCAAGTATCTATAGTTGGGTTTTATTTTCTTGAAAACAACGACGCGAGCTGAAGCAACATTTCCGTTGATTCCAACATTGTTGTCCGGGTTTTTTTTCCCCATTATTTATCCTCTGTTTTGTTGGAGCTTTCCCCAAAATTAAGTTGTTATTTGATGGACCACTAGACAAGGTACGAATTTCAGCATTCTGATGCATGTTTCGTCACTAAAATTTCACGTAGAACACAATGCATACGATTAAAATTGCCGAAATTAACTCCTTACGAAGATATTTAATAATTCCTGATACGTGAATTCAAACTACTTGCTCATGAAAACTCAATGCTTCACGTAATTCACATCGCGCGCTAAACGTTATCATGACAGTCTCTGCGGTTTAAAAATCTGGCAACCTCAATCTTGACGCTTCGGCTCAGCTATAGCAAATTGCTAATAGTTTGAACAACACATGGTGGGAAATGAACATTGCTCGATTGAGAAGCTTGCTGAAACCGTTGTAGTGCGCGATTTGACTCGCGTAGAGCTTTGAGTTTCTTGTGAGCGGGCAGTTCAAATTCCTCGTAACCAATGTGAAATAAAAACGTTAATATCTTTGTTAGGAGTTGGTGTCAGTAATTTTCGTTGTACGAATCGTGTTCGACGTGAAATTCTGGTTGAGAAACATGTATCAGATTGCTTAAATTCTTACCTTGTCTAGTGGTTCATTATGTGCTTTGGCTGATTACGTTGTTGATCATTGCTGTTTAGTTGTTGTGAATTTGAATGGCGTAGGGCCCTTTTGTTGCAGCGTTCGCCTCGAGCAACTTGGGGGACGTGTCGCCGAACCTACGATCGCCGGTCTGCCTGAAAACCGGGGAGCCCTGCGACATGCTAACGAGCTCCTGCCCGGACGAACATGACATGTGCGTCGCCCTCGGACCCGGTGAGGACATGTTCCAGAGCACAAAAATCATCGCTCAACGGATCCTCGCCACCGCTATAGTGAGTTACACACCGTCACAGCTCTGCCGTGCTAAGGAAGAACGCCGTATGAACCTTCGAGCGTTGCCAAATTTCCCCGCATAAAACATGTATTTTTAAAGAGAGTTTTGCATATTTTTCCTTGAAATGTTCAGATATTTTAGATTCAATTGTGAACAAAATTATCGGAAAAATTGGAGGAAAAATATTCGGGATTTTTCCAGTAAATTCAGTCTTTATCGAAGAAAACTTGGCAACGTCTGAAGGCTCATACGGCGTTCTTCCTTAGCACGGCAGAGCCAACCTAACCAGATCCTGTACCTGCGATGAGCCAATGGACCACCAGACAGGATTTGAGATTACACACCGTCAATACAACCACTTATACATGGATCGCATTTGGCAAAAAGGAACCCAGCGTAATTACAGTGTTTGAATAAATGTTGCTTCTTTATAATTATCTAAAATGTCTCCCAGAATAGCTAATAGGGTTTGCTTCCCACCAAAAAATTGTTATATATTAAGGAAAAATAATTGTGTAAATTTGAATACCGTACATGTAAAAGTTTTTTTAGAAGAAAAGAAGAAGTTGCACGATTTTGAAAATACTGTAATTGCGCTGCTTCCTTCTTGCTAAAGTGTGTTGAGTGTTTTACCAACAGAGCAAATCTGTGGTGCTCAGTTTCCTAACTTCCTTTCTTTGTCTAGTGTTCCATTAGATAGACTACATTTTACAGTGCCTTATTGAAAAATTAGAAAAATTAAAAATGAAAAATTAGAAAAATTAGAATTTAGAAGTATAATTGCTGGCTCATTTTAGAAACAGAGTCTGTGCTGTAAGTTGTTTCCGATGCAAATGGCTGATTTTATGAAAGAGTCAGAAATAAATCCTTATCGCAAAATGCAGTTAAGATGGAATCAAGTAAAAGGACGTATATCCATAGGGCTTGTCATAATTACTGTCGTATACGTATAGTTATTATTACGAGTTTTGTGTGTTCTCTTATTTAAATCAGAACATGTTCAGCTGAAATTAAACTTGTGTTCCTCAATCCGATCAAATGAGGTGTAAGTGTCTGCCAAAAAAAGTGGCACCGTTAGAACCCAAGTAAACACTGCTCTTACCTAAATAATCCTACCCGACCTCACCCTGTATCTGTAGAAGTGATGTCTTTAAAATCTAGGGGACTTCAATTAAATTCCATAGGTCATTTGTTTTTAACCAAAAACACTTTTTTTTTTTTTTTTTTTTTTTTTTTTTTTTTTTTTTTTTTAACCCGATTGCAGTCTCTTTGGAATGATCCTAACTCATGGGAGGTCAAAGGACCCGTCCGGATGGTTCATCAATTTGTGAACATGGCTAAGCGGGAGGCAATATATCAAGATCCAAATACTGGCCAGATCCGACAGGTATAAACAAAAAATATCGACTCCTTATTTTCTCTTATATTTCTATGTTCCAAATAATTTTAGACACGTATGTTACCCTGTACAGCGCTTACATGCAAGGAATCGAGTGGCGTTTGCATACTCGTTATTTTTGCTGGAATAGCGATTGCAGACGGAGGATAGCTGAAATTCTGAATATAAGGAGGAAAATGTGAAATTCGAGAGACCGGTTTAATTTACATTTTGAAAAGACTCTAAACCTTCAAGGAAATATGGAAGAAAGATACTTGAACATGGACGTGATGTCATTATAACCAAAAGCGTTGTCGGTGCTCTCGTCCGTAGTCCATTCCAGTGGCGTGGCGTGAAGGATCGATTATCGATATTTCTCCATTTGAAGCTGTAGTAAAGAATCGATTATTAAGGTGTTCGCTGCGAACACCCTGTTAATCGATCCTTTCCATAGATTTAAATGGCATAACAATCGATATATCGCAAAGCACGCCACGCCACTGGTCCATTCATAACGTCTGCGTCGAGTATCGAGACGTCTCCTTATTAAGAGCCAAGGTTTGCCTTCCTCATTAAAAATTGGTGATGTTTGACGTTTTAAATAAAACTGTTGGTGTTTCAATGAATCTCTAGCTTTCAAGCCCCGGGCTCTCGGTTCAAGCGGCTACGCCAACTTGTATCTCAGATCCATGTTTAGGGGCAGTTTTTCTTGGTTTCAAATGCTGCTGTTAAAGTTGTAAATCTACTTTTTTTTATAAAAATCGAAACGGTCTCGCAAACCATACATGTTCCCATTTCTTTTCGAATCTTAGTCTGTCTTAGTTTACAATTCATCGAACCTAGGAACGCCCTTGGAGCAAAAGTGGTGGTTTTTTTTTTTTTTTTTTTTTTTTTTTGGTCAAGAAAAATTGTTTATTCAATAGATAACAAGAGATTATACATACATAGTTAAGTGGTGGGGGTTATCCCCTAAAATTTTGGTACTACCCTAGTTTGTTGGATGATATGTACATCTCCAATGAATTGTGATAGTACCGCAAAACTTGGGTTCGTAACCTAATTTATTGGGGTACTACCACAATTCATTAGAAATGGTCATATCATCTAACAACCCCGTGCTCTTTTTTCTGTGCCATGTCACCGTGTGCGATCAAAGGAAATTTTTGTCTGTTGCCCAGGTGCACGGTTGCAAGCCAGCTATGGGCCATAGTTTTGCTGCAGGGACAACCGATGGGCCTGGTCTTTTTGCGTTCAAGCAAGGAACCAAAAGTCCGGACAATCCACTCTGGAACTCTGTTTCCAGGATACTGCCCAACGCTTCAGCAGAGAGTGTTTCCTGCCATGGAGGAAAACCAATCTTGTTATCCACAGGCGAGGTATGAAACCATTTTTTGCCTCGGAATAATACAGAGAAAGTGGTAAAATCCTTAAAACCAATTTTTAACACCCAAATACCACTCAAATCTTAAGCGGAAACTACTTAAAAGTCAATTTCTGTGTGCTGCAATGAACATTCGGGACAAGTCGTTGCGTGGCTGACATATGGGCGTAACTACACATTGAGATGAGCCCGGAAAAGCATTGAATTGTATGAAAGACAGGGTTCAATACAAAGTGTACTTACGCCCATCTGTCAGACAGGCGACGAAATAATGAAGTAAACAACGGCAACTCACAAAGGACTCTGCAGTCAGTCCATCATTTCTCCCCCTACTCTATAACAAACACCCGTTTCATTGAATTGGATCCTTCCATTTTTCTCTTTGTCTCCTTCTTCTTTGTCTATCAATTTCAATATGGGGCCATTAATACATTACGACACGCTCAATGTGGTTGGGAGGTGGGGGTGGAGCTAGAGAGGCTGAGAAGAGCGTTACTCCATTTTGTTTTACGTGACAAACGATAGAGCCCTACGTCACGAAAGCGTTCCCTGGTAAAAATTGGCAGTAGAATCTGTGTTCCAAAATACCATAGACCTACAGTCGGCTGTAAGATTTCCAATAGCTTCTATAGCCGGCTACACAATTTCTTATAGCCTTTTGTAGCCGATGGCGACCAAGCAACAGGTAGGCGATAAAGTGTATGCTAAACGTTACTAATTGGACCGCGTTAAACAGAAAGGAACCAAGCCACATCAGCTATTGCCAAAATTTAACAGAGAGATTTCATTTTTAACGAGAGGTCATCTGCGCAATTTCCTTTCAAAATTTTAAGGAATTTGCTTTGAATTATGGAGAAAATTCACCGGAATTTGCACCAAAATACGCACAACCATTTTCATGTAAAAAATTAAATTGCCCGATCAAATTTGGCAATAGCTGATGTGGCTTGGTTCCTTTCTGTTTAACGCGGTCCAATTACGGATGCTAGGACCTAGTGAGTTTTTGGACTACTGCTCTCTTTTCGGACCGTAGTATCTTCATTTATTTTGCAAGGAAAGCTCCGTATTTTTGATGGATGCCTGCTAGTCCTAATATATTAGAGCGCTTTCAGTTTCGTATGATACTGTGCAATACCTCTGGTGTGAAATAGTTGCTTTAAGCGCCTTGGCGTGGCACGCTGCGGCGCGGCAGGCGGGCAGCCAGCGCGAAACGCGCATTGGCGCCTACAAACCTAACAGGGATACTTCACGCGTTGCGCAATGCGTGAAGTATCCCTGTTGGGTTTGTAGGCGCCAGTGCGTCGCCGCGCCGCTCCGCTTTGTGTTAGGCTCCAATATTTAATGTGGCGGAGTCACCGTTATTCAACTCATGAGTTTGAAATTGCACATCCTGTATGGGTTATTCTCATTTTAATTGATGAAAAAAAATATGTATTTAAGGAAAATATAATGTGTGTTTTGTAAATAATAAGGTGATTCCGTACAAACTTAAGGATTTACAAAGCACACGAATTTCTATACAATTTCTTATAGCCTTTTAAAATCGATGGCGAAAAAGCAACAGCCAGGCGATAAAGTGTAAAGCCCGGCGATAAAGTGTAAAGCCCGGCGATAGGAGCTACAGCCCGGCTGCATAATTTTTTATCGCTTCGTATAGCCCAGCCGTATGATTTTCTTCGCATTCTACAGCCAGATATATGATTTTCTGTAGCCTTCTTTAGCCGGCTATGAGAATTCCTATGGTATTTTGAAACGCAGCTCTTATCGCCAATTTTTACCAGGGTTACAATGAGGAGGGATGTCAAAAATGCCGAAAAATTGCGTTATGTCATTTATGAACGCTCCCGTATCAACCCGCTGTCCCTGCGGTGTTTTGAGATGTTCGGCGAGTCGCTGATGTTCTTTGTTGTGTATTCTGTGCTCCAGATGAACTTCCCTTTCCAATGGCAACCGGAGATCGTGCCGACGCACCTGGCGACGATTGGGCAGCTGGCGGTGGCCTGCGTGCCGGGGGAGTTCACGACGATGGCCGGCCGCCGCCTCAGAACCGCCCTCCGCAATCGCCTCGGCCTCGCCGATGACACCCACGTTATCATCGCCGGCCTTTGCAACGAGTACAGCGACTACATCACCACGCCCGAGGAATACGAGGTACGAAACTAAAAGCTAGGGATGGACGAATATCGAATTCGAATGCGAATATTCGAAACTTTTCGAATGCGATTATTTGAGAATTCGAATCTTGCGATTGCGAATACTTCGGAAGCGGAAATTCGAATATTTTCGATTATTGCCTCGATTTTTGATTTTTTATGAACCGTGAGAGATAAATGACACTTTTAACTAAGACGGTCACGAGATTGACGATAGGGATGGACGGGTATCGAATTCGAATGCGATTATTCGAGTATTCGAATTTGCGATTTCGAATACTTCGGATGCGAATATTTGAATGTGATGCGATTATCTCGATGCCGATAATTCGAATATCGGATATTCGATTATCTAAATATTTGACCATCCCTACAGTAAAAGCGACTCCTCTGCGCCACGCGACATTCGCCAAATAGTATGGAGCCGCCCCGTCACGTACCGTTCTAGGGGAGGAGGGGGGGGGATCGGAAGAGCCCTACGCCATTTTTTTACATGTTAAAGGATAGGAGGCTACGTCACGAGAGCGTTACAAGGGAGGGGGGAGTCAAAACTGCCGAAAAAATGCGTTACATAATTTAGGGACGGCCCATAAGGCCAATGACGAAAAATCAAGGTCCGGAAGTGGCGAGTGTTTCCACACATGTTTCCCTCCAAACTACTCCCCAATCTCAGATTTTGTTTAGCACTTGGCGAATATAAATTTTCTAGCGGGAACAGAGAATAATGGCCAAGTTAATTAGATAATGGGTTATGCCTGCATCCACACGGAGAGTTTTTAAAAGAAAGACGTATGTGCTATGGTGTGGGTCTATTATAGAATCGTTTTCGGATGACCTTTATCTATGAATTGCATTGCTGAACTAGGAATTTATCGATCAAAGTCATTCGAAACTTCCGATACGCTAACGATAAATGGACGCATTTGTGCTAAAAAGAACTATGCACACACTAAATAAATAAAGAAGAATCTAGATTTACGTGCCTATAGTATTCCATTTCGATTTGCTACAATGGTGCGTAGTTCTTTTTAACATAACGGATATGTCAAATAGAAATAATCGTTTTATCTGCGAACGGGAAAAAAAAGCTGGCAGGTTTGCTTTCAATGCTTAGATCAACAGTCAATGACTTACATCAGTTTTTGTCCTAATTCTTCTAATGCTTTAAATCGTGTTCACCAAAAAACCGAAAGAAACTGTATTTTGAAACTTTACAACTATAATCTTTAAAATGCAGGGAAAAAGTTTTAAAATATTGTTTTGGGAATAATTAAAACAAGAAGAAACAAGGGAGATGAAATTTTTTTTAACTGATGTGGGTCAACTGCGTCCTGGTAGCATCTTCTTGTGAGCGATGACCTCAAAATAGATAATAACTCCTGAATGCAATTATTCGTGTTCTATGGATGTCCGTGTTGCATACACGAGGTAACGAAGGCGCTCTGAGTTGCTCGCCGTTGCACAGCGATTATTAAGCCGCGTAGTATTATCATAAAAAATTCGTTAGCCGGGTAGCTGGCTTCTCCGACTGATGAAAAGAACTCTCGCACTCGGTGAGGCACCTCTTAAATTTTGTATTACAATTCTTTCAAGCACGTTGGAGTTATGCTGTGTTCTTAGTACTTCATTTTCTCCGCGATTCCTAAAAAAATGTAACTTTTCTTCCTTTTATAACAACCAGCGCTATTCTGGAAGTGTTGCCTTTCACGCATGATTGCCTCCGTTGGTAGTATATTTGTGTCGGTGCAGGAGACTGCCATCCATTCGAGTCTTTAAACTTGATGCAAGTTGAGCGATAAACTTTTAATCATGCGATTGCAAAGCGTAACGAAATTTGCAGTTCAGCTATGATATTTAATCACCATCGAACTTCTATCCGTGTCGTACTCGTAATTGCCCACTACCTGTAAAAATTCTCGTTAAAAAGTTTCTAATTTACACTAAAAATTTTCGGAGTTCACGCGCGTTTCCAAAAACATTTAATATAATTAAACGTCGGATTATTATCCGAACTCCGGATTATTTGAACTCATTTGTCGAAACATATTCCTCACTTTCTCTCGGAAAATCAGCCAAAAAACTGACGGCTGGTCTTGCGCCGAAGAGAGTCACGGATTTTTTTAAATACGTTAATACCAATAACCAAACTTTTATATAAGTAAACTAAATATTTGTATGCATTTATGTTTACAACTCCTCTGATATCAAAATCTCGTTTATAAAAAGAAGAAGACAAGTTGGATTTTGCAATCGCTAGCGATAGCAATATTCGTCATGGGAACGTTAGCTTCTGGGATATGAAAATGTTAAGGTACAGTTCGTTTGTAGTATCTTCTGAATTGAAGGGGCTATGTAATTTTGTGTTGACATCTCTTTTTTAACATTTTTAATTATTTTCTTTGCATACAAGAAAGCTGTTATGTACCAATTATTTATTTTCGTTGGATTATATATGGTTTTCGGAAGTTAACGCATTTAAGTTTCAGGTTCGCTTTTTCGACGTAAAGTATACATAAGGTGTCCCAAAAGCACCGGGACTTGTTCTGTAACTTCGAAAGTATGATAGATACAGACATGATTTTGGTTTCATTTTAAAGATCAACTCAATACCTATCGATTAAAACCAAGATCAGCTCAATCGGATAAAAATTGACCGAGTAATGGCAATTTGAAATCAGTGAGGAAAGTTTACCCTACGGTTTTTAAGGAAGATTCTTCATCGCCGTGAATCGAAAAATCGGCCTGTAAAGTGATGCTTATTGTGTTTTTTGATTTTCGAGGTGTCATTTATCAACATTTTGTCAGTCTGGGAGGGGGGGGGGGGAATTGGGAGTTTATGCCGATGATACGCTCGTGCTAGCAGCGTCGAAAAGTTACAGGGAGGCTCGTTTTAATGCTCAATCCCACCTAAATAGGATTAATAAATGGACTAACAAAGATAAAACAAAACTAAATGCGTCTAAGTCGGTAGAAATTGTGTTCACCGACAGACCTTTTGTTCACATTCCTCTTCATTTAGGAAATTCTGAAATTCCTCGCGACACAGTCGCCCGTTATTTAGGCCTCCATCTGGATTCCAGGCTCAAATGGGGTGCACACATAAAGAAAAAAGTCGAACAATTAAGACTTAAATTTCACGATATGCAGTGGCTGATAGGCCGCAAATCCAAGTTACCCTTAGAAACCAAAGTGCTCCTCTACAAGACAATGTTGAGACCGGTTTGGAGTTATGGATGCCAGTTGTGGGGCTGCGCATCCAAATCTAACATTAAAAATATAGAAATCATCCAAATGAAAATTTTACGAAGCATTTCAAAAGCCAGATGGTATGAGAGAAACGTGGATATTCGCGCTGATCTCAAAATTGACTCTGTAGAGTACTACATAACAAAAATGTATAACTCTTATGAAAATAGGTTGCATTGGCACCCCAATCCTGAAGCGCTCGCACTTCTCGAAAAAGACCGATGCATCCGAAGATTAAAACGTCGTAAACGCCACGAGCTGGGAATCCAGGGGTTCTCAAAATTTTCCATCTTTTAAATCAATGAGCCTCCTTGCGCTTTTCGAACGCAATCAGGGGTTCTTGGGTCTTTGACCGATCTCGGTCTCCCACCGTCCAGGTTAAATCAAAAAGACATTTTTACTCTAAAGCAAAATTGTTTTCATTTTTCTCCTCACTACAAAGAGGGTGTATATCATATATTAATTTGTTTTAATATATTCCTAGTTACTTAGCTAAAACAAATATTCGTAACATAGTATAAGTTTATCTTATAAGTTAAATTTAAGTTTTTTACAACATCTAAAAACCATCCTGTACATATTATATTTTGTGCAAATAAAAAAAAAAAATCAACATTTTGTACCATCAAACACAACAGTTGACAGTGCGTATTATTGCAAAGTACTAAAGGAGTTGAGAATGCACATTTCCCGGAAACGGTCGGACTTGAAAGCTTCGTGGATACTCCATCAAGACAATGCGCGGCCTCACACATCGAGCTTAACACGTGAATTTATAAGTAAAAATGGAGTTGAAACAATCCCTCATCCCCCTTACAGCCCTGACTTGGCTCCATGTGATTTTTGGATGTTTTCTACGCTTAAAAAGGAGCTTCGCGGACGAAGATTCGTATCGAAGACCGAAATCCAGAATGCAATTCAAAACTTCTTCAACTCCATCCCAGAGGAAGAATTCAGGAAAACAATGTTGGATAAGTGGCAAGAGCGCATGAAAAAGTGCATCCGGTTTGATGGACGGTACTTTGAAAGGCAAAAGGAAGTTATGGAAGATTCGGAGGAAAGTGGATACGAATATTAACTTTTTGAATTCTGGTAAGGGAAAAATCTTCCTAAAAACCGTAGGGGTAAACTTTCCTCACTGATTTCAAATTGCCATAACTCGGTAAATTTTTATCCGATTGAGCTGATCTTGGTTTTAATCGATAGGTATTGAGTTGATCTTTAAAATAAGACCAAAATCATGTCTGTATCTATCATACTTTTGAAGTTACAGAACCAGTCCCGGTACTTTTGGGACACCCTACGTATGATATGTTTACTCTACACATATGCCCGAATACGCATCATAAGGGACCTATGTGCTTCCTAAGTTGCCAAGTATTAATTATTGTTAGATGATTGGTCTAAAACATTCAATACAACCAGTAAAAATTAAGTGTTCCCTACGAGATTCGAACCCCCGCTCGCACAAAAGAGGGCGTTAATACCCGTTTGAGAATGGTGCCGTAGTCATCTGAGCCATCTCATCGCGCGGAGCAGCGGGAAAAAAGAAAACAGTTAAGTGATCTCGGACGCTGAGCGGGGCTTCACAAAAGAAGTCCTTGAGACTTTGTCCACTGATGTGATATGTCAAGACGGAGTAAGCGCCTTTCTCTGTGAGACATTGTTTGCCTATGCCCCCATGTGTCTCAAGGTTCATCTCAACATGCATTTGCTATCGCGGCAGTAAACTGGGGCAATATTTCTGTATTCATGGATTAAATCCATCAATCGAGTTCTGATTTTGGCTCATATATCCGTAACGGGTCCTCCAGAGCAATTTTCCACCTTGTACGATGGTTATTATTTCTTTATATCTATGTTTAAAATTTGAGGTGGGATAATGGCGGCTTCTCAAGAGCAACGAGGTAGGCGATCTTTTGCACCAACGAACAGAAAACTGATGGCGAAAAATAACCAATCGGAACCTCCCAAAAAAAAGAATTTGCCTAAAAACGGAACTTCGTGGTTCTGCGCAGATTTACCAGTCAGAAACGACATCTCGAGGTGGAAACAAGTCGGTCATTTTGAGTTCACGAATGACGTTTCCAATGCTCATGCTGGGCATTGGATGTTCTCCCAGTAAAGTGTAAAGTCTCCAAATACGTACTTCACTTCAAATTAATTTTTTTAAATTATAAGGGTTCGAAAAAATGAATGATCATTTAGGTATTCCTTTGTAACCACCACAGTCCTTTTCTTTGATTATTGTCCCAGTTTGATTTTTGTTGCCATCTTGAAGTTTTGTGACGTCAGGCGGGTACCACTTTTGCCAGGCGACTACCGAATCTGTAGCGCGCATTTCAAATCTTCGCCTGCTCTCAACAAGATTAGAACAAGATGAGGACGAGAAGCATTGTTTGATAAATGAGATGACGATGAGATATAAATTAAATATAAATGATCCGTCACATTCCTTCCTAGAAATGTGCCTGTTCCAGCTGAATTTAGTTTTTTATTTCTGAATGATGAAAGAATCTCAAAGGATCGAAATATGACTAATTACTAGCTCTGTAGCTTGCAAGATAACGCCCTTACCTGAGTTATGAATTTTTCCAGTATCGTTGAAATATAAGTAGAGTACCTAGTAGCGGCACCCAGTGTCACAGTATGTCATACCTATTTGATGTACCTAGGTAATTCTCATCCAAATAAGAGAAGAATAAATATTTACCTTCATTAACACCAAGTAGACGAAAGTTCCACTGTGAACTTAGTTGGCCAATAAAAATGCAAACAATGAAGCAATTATTTTTATTTCCTGACTCCAAATGGTAAGAATTATGGTAAGAACTCTAAGGCATAGTAAAAACTGTATTTATCATTCCTCAATAAATACAAGGTTGACTGTTTGCATGGAAATGATAGTACATTAGTTGGCGGCTTATCTATTATTCTAAACTTCAGATTAAGTTGATGAAGGTAGCAGGTTGTTGTCAGCAAGAGCTGTTGATATGAGTATGTAGTTTAGAATGGTCAATTTTTAATTCTGCCAGAGGAGCATCATTAGTATTTAATACAAAACTCTCAGGGGTCTCTGGATACTATGCCACCTCTTATCAAGAATGTTTATGCTAATTTTGTTGCTATGTGGTGATGGGAGAGATAATTTCAAGATTATTTTGGTAAAAGTCGGACAAATATGAGGATGCCAAGTTTATAAGAAAATCTCACAAACCAAAGTGAACATTGTTTCATGCCTCTGCAATTTTCAGCTTCGGGCTAGGTTCTCGCAAGAAGGTCAGCACAACGCGCTGATCAAACTTTTGTGGAATTTCTTGTTAATTTTAGAATGTGTGCCAAAGTCACAGTAAGTATTCCACAAAAATTGCAAATCTGAAAAATCTAGAAAAATAACAAGTACCTCTCAGCCTCCGCGCAATTCGCACCCCTGCTAATAAATGTTGGAGAATAGAGAACACTTTACCCTCAAAACATTACTCGCACTGAGTTTAAACTAATATGTAATTATATGTGTACGATGGTGGATCTGAGCTGTATACTTACTTACCAAACTTTGTTGAGCGAAGTTGTTACTTAGGGGAAATTCATTAACTGCTGCCAAGGATTCACAAACTCTGACCTTGATAAATATTTCCGACATATACTTGAGATACAGTCAGATGTTTGGAATTCTGGACATTCAGTTATTGTTCACATACAAAAGAAATTGACTAACAAATACAACCGTTTTATATTTACATAACTGCTCAACAGAACATACCGACAGTTGTGATTAGTTTCTCGACAGCACTCTGATAGCGGTAGGATAGCTAAAGGATCCCTACCCTGCGGCAAAAATGGAGTTGATTGAAATTTTGATTCACATGGTGCTAATGCTGTCAAGACTCAAGACAAAATTACACTCCACGCACAGTCAAAGAGTATTTTGATAAGTAAGATTATCCATTAAGGAAGTTGCACAAATCACAAATCAAACCGAAGGACACGGACAAACCAAGGAGCCAGCCATAGCCAGCTCAGAAACTCGGCAATTCAGTTTCTCTCACTGCAAAAGGTGGAACCATCCAAAGTACCATCAATGTTAAGTTGAAGGGGTGAATTACTTATTTAAAGAGTGCTAAGTCATTTTGGGACTTTTTCGAAGAGATTTAAAGGAAAAAATTGGAAAATGCTCAACTATAAAATGAACGTAAACAATCCGCCATTGTATCAAAGCTGACGCACAAATGAAACAAGCGCTAAACACAAGGGTAAAAAGTACATACGTAAATTGATTTTGTTTTATAAGGAGAATGGTGAAAAAGTTAGGAAATTCATATTGGAAATTGAAGCTTTAAGATATAAAGAACTTCAGATAATTAATACAGTTTATTTAGAAACGGAGTTAAAGAAGGCAAAGTTAAGGAAACTCAGAAGGAACAGGGTATTTTGTAGGAAAGGGTTGGTAGGTTTAGAATTGAATCGACGTATCGACGTATCGAACAGCGACTATCGGTAGTCTCAAAAAACCCCTGTAAAATACACACTAATACAATAAGCGGTTACATCAGATCTTATGGGAGCGCACTCACACATACAAAAAATCGCTTTTTCAAGCGATTTTTTACAAGAGAACAGAGGAGAATCTCACTAGCGATCGAGATTTTTCGAGATTTTACATTGATTAAATAGCCCAGAGTGAAAGGAAAGTTCTCTCCAGTTGATCACTGGGAGAACAAAAGACTCGCTGAAAGCGAATTTTAGAAATCAACACAACTTGACGTAGAGACATGATTGGCTAAAAAATACAACGGTTTTTGATACATCGGAAAATCAACCAAAAATCGGAGACTGGGCGAAACGCTCAAGGTCGCAGAGGTATAGGGAATCCCATAGCGAAAGCAACGGAACGATTGTAATATCATGGGGAACTCCGTTCCCATGACAAAAAAGAGAAAAGAAAACAAAGAAAGAAGAAAAAAGAAAAAAGAAAAAAAAGGAAAGAAAAAAAGAAAAAGAGAGAAAGAAGAATAAAATAAAAGGAGAAAGAGAGAAAGAAGAATAAAAGAAAAAAGAAAAAGGAAAACGAGAAAGAAGAAAAAGAAAGAAAAAGAGGAATTAGGAAAAAAGAAAGAAAAACAGAAGAAGAAGAAAAAAAGGAAGGAAGAAGAGGAACGAGTATACTTACCTTTACGGAGTTATCGACTTCAGAATTTTATTCTCAACTGATCTTTCCTCCTTCAAGACAAACAACGCGGAATCACAGAACTGAGAACTGTTCTTAAGTGTGCTTCAGATCGTAAGTCATTGCAGCAGCCACTTAAAGTTTCCGAGGCAGATAAAAAAGGCAAAAAGCAAACGGAGTATTTCGAATCGTTCACCGGGTAAAAGACGAGTGCACCCCCTAAACTCGAAGTCAAATCGAGCATGACTCATCCTTATTTTTTCAATTAATTAATTAATTAATTATTTTGTTACAAAAAAGGCAGGCCTCAAGGAAAATGGAGAATTCTGTTTATTTGTCTTCGTTTTTCTGCACGGGCGTTTTGTTTTCCATGTTTTTTCCCCCGTTTATCTTTAAAAGGTTCAATCTTGATTCAACGAGTTTCCTCTCATCCTCTTTTTTCCTTAGACCTGCAGCTTAGAAAAGGCCGAGCTAGCTGAACATCGGAAAGAAGTCTTTCCATCGGTCATTTAATCAGGAGGAAACGTGGTTCTTTACAATATCACGAAGATTGAGCAACACTCTTGAGCCTTGAAAAGAGAATAAAAAAAAATGAAGTGTCGTAAAGAAGGGAGAGTTTTCGGATTTTTTTTTTATGAAAGAACGATTCGTCGTTGGGAATATAGAAAGTTAAGTCCCTCGCTGTGACGTCAATAGAAATCAAAACGCTTTATTTTGTATCAACAACGCGAACATTCTCTGCGAACAGTGGAGAGTCTTGAGATTTTGCAACAGTGAGCCTCGCCAATTTAAACGTTTATGAAACAATCGATATATCAAATCAAAGAAAATCTATTTTCTTTTTTCTAAATGAGTTATATATAGAAAAAACAATGTTTTCAACTTGAAGATTTTCTGTCGATTCTACGAGGATTCTCGAAAGGAATTTATTAATTGGAATTTCTATTGATCTAAATTTTTCTCAAAGTAAATTTTAGTCTCTTTTGAGATTTTGTGATCCAGGGATATCCACAAAGCTAAAAAGTAATCAAGAATCAGTCATCAGTTACCTACATTAACAAATTAATTGACGTCCCAATATAAAATTCGACAACCCTCAATTTTTGAACCTATTCTTACCACTTTACATTTTCACTGGTGAAAACTTTCCTAACTACTTGGCAAATATAGGTTTAAAATACATAGATGAGCCGACATAGCATGGCTCGACGAAAACTGGAATGAAACCATCAGAGAGAAACCTAGTCTTACCTTGAAAAAAGGAGAAGATGTTCGGAGTGGGTATGAACTAAGCTAGTCGCGCATTTTCTCCTGTGTAAAATTCAAGGCGGAGAAAAAAATAATTGATTGTAAAAATGTTCGTTGGTTTTTTATCTAAAATTGAAGATTTTGGAAGAATACAAGTTTAAAGGATACTAGGGGCTTATGGGGCTGCTTCGCAGCCCCTTATTTTTCCTGTACACTTTTCACTTTCACATTTTTTTTTTTTTTTTATTTATTTTCATTTAATTTTCTGTTTTGTCTTTGAATCGGGTCTAATTATTTCTTTGAGAGAATAAATATAACAAATGTTTTCAAAAATTGTAATTTTATTTAGTAAACTTTAAACTAAAATTTTGTTTTAATCTTCATACAAAATTATTTTTTAGGTTTTACATTTGTTTTCAAACTAATTTTAAAGAAGATCTTTTTTTATTTTTTAAATGCATCCGGAATGCAGCTGCATTCCGGATGCGTTAAGGGGTGGGAAGGAGGGAGGGACGGACTGAGAAACTGAAAAAAGTACGTTACGTAACGGTAAATATTAAATAAACTTACATATATATGGATCCTTGAAATTTAAAGCAATAAGGTCCATCACCCGGAATATCAATTCGATTTACAGAGAAAGAGGCAAAAGCAACAGCACTATTATAATTTCTGATATGCTTTATGAAATTTGAAGAATATAAAAATAATGATTTCAAATCGGTATTTGTCCGAATACTCGTTAAAGAAATTAAGCCATTTTGGCAGCAGTTATTAAAATGACCATTGGACATGTCACCCTGAAAATGGCGAGCATCACAATGATGACAAATTATATTCATTGAACCGACTGAAAATTTGGTAACAAAATTTTCATCAAAGTTCTGATCATCAATTTTATACTTCCGAAATGAAGAAATGAAACTTTGATTTTCTATATTAATAACAGAGTTAAGTTCTTGCTTCACTAAACGAACATGCGAAGAATTCTGGAAAACGCGACCACGTTTTGGAGGACGACCGCCTCGGTCATTGAAAATTTCACTCATAACAACTGTTAAATTTAAAATTAAAATTAGTAAAAATTATTATTATTTTAACAAAATCATAACTGAAAAGTTCAATTTTTAAATTAAAAAAAATAAATCAGAAGAAAAAGGATGAAATGAAAATGGAAATTAATAATAAACATATTTATACACATTGAAAAGAAACAGCGTGAAAAGTTCTGATCGGAAATGAGAAAAAAAACTTGGAGGTTATTGCCTTAATGAGGAAAAATTGGCAATAGGAAAAATATGGAACCAATCATGAAAAACCGTAAAAAAAAAAAAAAAAAAAAAAAAAAAAAAAAAAAACGCGGGAAAAGAAAAATGTAAGTTGATGGCAGTTGAGTGTTGGAAGTAACCTCACTTAATGATGATTGTTGAATGAAAACAGCTGATAAAAAGACAGCAAACAGTAAAGTAAGATGCGTAGCAACAAAACTTTTCCGAAAAACAAAAAACCCCCACTTCCCCTCATCCAATTTATGAGTTTTTAGGGATTTAAAAATCGGGGACGAACCCCAGAAAATAATTTATAGTTTTCCCGAAGCATTGAGAACAACACCTTTCAAATGAACCAACGCCCCTCGCAATTAGTACAGTGGTTGATTCACAATTTCATTCTATTTTTCAAATTAAATATTATTCCTTTTTTTCTGTTTGATCTTGATGTCACTAGAGTCTATTCGGTTAAGCGCGATCTAACTTATGCTGTTTTATGGAAACAGGTGCAGCGTTATGAAGGTGCGTCAACAATTTATGGCCCAGAAACACTACCACTCTACATCAGGCAGTACGAGGACCTGGCTGATCATATTCTTCGGGTAATACAATACTGGTCATCTATTATTCACTCGATTTCACGTTACAAAAAAATGCACCGTTTTTAGATGAAAATGAGCCGACTGGGACCTGATTCTGGGAGCCTAGGGGCCCAATCTGCTAATATTGCACTGCAAAACTGCAAAATTCCATTTAACTGTGACTTAATGATCAGGAACGGTAAAAAATTCTCTCATGAAATATTTGATAGACATTCCCTGATATATTAATTGTAAAGAATTGTTGGTTGGTAGATACGTTTATTTGGCGTGCTTTTAACATTTGAGCCATTAGCACCTTAGAGGAGAGATCAAAATAGTGTAGTACAGAATTTAAAAAATTTAAAAATTAGGGGTCACAAAAGGGTAGTACACGAAATTAAAAGATAGAACAAAGAAAGAATGCACTAAATTTGGAGATTAATTCGTTTGAAAAAGAGAGGGATTTTATGAAAAAACTTTGAAAGTACAGTAGACTCTGGATTATCCGGCTTCGTATTATCCGGACTCTGGATTATCCGGAGCGAGTTTGCAACCATGTAACTACGTACGCATTCCGATAAGTAAGCGGATCCGCGGAGAAGCGGTCGCAAGACATATTGGCGCCTGCAAGGCTGAAGGAATACTTCACTCATTGCGCCAAACAGTGAGGTCGGCGTGGAACGCATTAGCGCCTACTAGATTGCATAAATACTTCTCGCATTACGCCAAACGCAGTGCAGTCGGTTAGTTAGCCTAAAACGCACATTAGCGGCTACAAGACTGCATGAATACTTCACGCATTGTGCGCTTTAATAGTTGTACTGTAATTTATCGTTGTCGGGTACCATTCACAATCACCATTGAGTCCTTCAGTTTGGCGTTAACCTTTTAAATTCGTGTTGGTATGTACATGATGTATACATAATAAGAAAACTGTGGTGTTGGTTGGTGGTGTTTGTGTTTACTATTATTATCCGGCTTTCTTTTTCATCCGGATCGGGTCCGGCACCAATTAATCCGGATAATCCAGAGTCTACTGTATGGTATTGAGAGCAGAAAGTGGAGGGAAAATTTTGGATCTTAATTGTTGATAGGTAGGGCAAGTATACCCGTTAATGAACAAAAGAATATATCGTCGGGTGAAACTTTGAAACACCTTAATCTAAGTAAGCAGTAAGCCCCTGTGGCTCTTACTTCGAGTTTAAATATTATTAACAGAGAGATAATTTTATCCTTTCCATGTACTTTAGACTGGTAACCCGTTTTTCGTTTTTAAATATATGACTAAAATTCTGATTGAATAATGACTCAAACTATCTACCTTTCATCATCGAATACAGCAGAATGACGTTGGCATGGTGGATTTTCCTTTCAGAAAATGGACCCAGAGCGGGGCCCAGTTCCTCCTGAGTTTCTAAACAAATTAATTGTTCTCACACCACCTGTTTTATACGATGCTCCACCCTACGACCAAGACTTCGGAGCTTGTTTACAACATCCACCACTGAACGTCACCAGAGGCGAAACTGTCAATACTACGTTCGTGAGTATGATGCACAGAAAATATATTTCAGAGACTTTGCCATACTATCCCTAAAGTATAAATTATAAAAGCTCATGGGCGAATTTGACAATTTTCGCCTATCTTTTCACTCCGGTAAAAGAAACGGTCTGAGTAAATCCAGGGCAGAATTTGCAATTTTAACTAAGGAGAGAAATAATAATAATTTTAAAAGTTGTCTGAC
Source organism: Bemisia tabaci (assembly GCF_918797505.1). Taxonomy (NCBI): domain Eukaryota; kingdom Metazoa; phylum Arthropoda; class Insecta; order Hemiptera; family Aleyrodidae; genus Bemisia; species Bemisia tabaci. The sequence goes on from NC_092795.1 coordinate 33,640,536, forward strand.
TCCAAAAATCTGACTCCAGGAATAATTTTAAAAAAATTTATGAGCTCATTAATCGCTCTTGTTATAAATGTATTTCCAGGATATCAATCTGAGGGATACTTTTGTAAAATAATAGGGACAAGCGTTTAAGCAAAATTTAAAAACACTTTTTTTGTACCCTGTACTTCAAAATGCAGCATAACAAGCGTAAGCGGATATCTTCGAGAAAAATTACGACTACTTTAGCGAAACAACAATGAACCACTTGCCATGCATTTTTCGTGCGCCTTGGCTGAGAATAAAAACCGCGCTCAGACGCATCCACTCTTTTATTGGATTACATGTGCAATGATTGATCCAAACGTGACGTCACTTCCTATTGAGAAACGTATCGATTATTTCGATAAATCGAAAAATATATATTTCAACGGAAATCCACCGATACTTATCGACAGCCGATACTTTTATCCGAATAATGAATGCGATCTCGTCAGCTTGACACAATAAGTTTACGTAGAGTGCGATGTAAGTAAATCCTGAGGGTTCAGAATAATTGAGGGGGAAAGAAGGGGGGTTAAGAAGGGGGAGGGTGAGGAGGGGGGCGCTTCGTGGCTCTCATCTACTTCCGAGTTTTCAAGCGCCCGAGAATGAGGTTTCCGGGACGAATAAAGGAGCTGTAAAATTTTGCGGGCTCCGATGCAGGTCAAATTTGATAACGCAAGTTTTTATTAGTCTCAAGTTTCGGTGGTCTGATTGTTATCCGCGAAAATTCGCCACTTCCGTTTCTTTGTCTCCCTGCTGAGTTCCGCATACGGTGAGACGGTGGTGCAAACTTTTTCGTTCGCATTTGGATCAGTTAATGGACAAAATGCCACGTTTGCAAGAGAATTTCTTTTGGGATATATTCTGCAGAATTTTATACTCCCAATTCTCACACACTCTCTGTTCTGATGATTTCCATGGTTTTGCGGATTCAGATGTGATCAGTGGGGAGGCGTGAATAGCCGACAATCGATATGTTTCCACTTGTAGGATAAAGAATCGATTAGTAAGTTATTCGTTGTGAACACCCTCACAATCGACCCTTTTCCGTAGGTTTAAAGGGCAGATCAATCGATTCATCGAAAAGAATGACTGCCATTAGACGTGATTACCGGGACACAGTGGGAATACATATACTTTATTGTGCGGTATGTGCAGCTCGTAGAGCGAGAGAGGGATTTAAATGAAATTTTCACTGAGGATTTGACACCATTAGATTGTGAGTGAATCCTTACGGATCTCTGTGATTCACATTTTACAAGAAAAGACAGTGTAAAGAAAAAACCTGCTAAATACTGGTGGAACGAGAATATCAAAGCCCTACGTAAATCAGTCTTTAAACTCCACAGGAAAATTTCGTTTTTTAACAGTCAACACAGACCTACCAGTATTTTAAAGACAAAACTTAAAGAAGCTCGTTCCCTACTAGCAGCTGAAATCACTAGTTCTAAGAGAAAGACATGGAAAACTTGGGTTAATGATCTAGAAAAAGACCCATACGGTAGAGCGTACAAGTCGGTTATGTATCGTTTTAAAAATAATAAAAGACACGATACACATACATTATCATTGCAAGAGAATAGAAGACTGATATCTGACCTTTTTCCCTCCCACCCAATTACGACTTGGGACAAACCTGAAGTGATTAAGGATGACATCCCCTTAATTACGACAGGCGAATTATTAAACGCCCTTAACCGACTTAAACCTAAGAAAGCGCCAGGCCCGGACCATATCGATCCGATAATTGTCAAAACCTTCGTATCTTCCAATATTAACCATGTCACACAAATGTTTAATACCCTCCTAACCTCATCAGTATTCCCAGATAACTGGAAAATTGCAAGACTGGCACTAATTGCAAAAAACTCAAATTCACCTTCCGCTGATGTACGCTACAGACCGATTTGTATGCTCAACTGCTTTTCCAAACTTTTAGAATACATTTTATATGACCGTATGCTTGCCTTTGTTAAAGTCTCTGACAATCAATATGGGTTCCGCAGGGGGAGGTCGACCCTGGATGCTCTCCGTGCTCTAAGAAAAATCTATGACGAGAACAGACTCCTCCCTTGGAGACACAGAAGAACCCTGTGCCTCATAGGGGTGGATGTTAAAAACGCCTTTAATAGTTTACGCTGGCGAGATGTTATTGAATGCCTAGTCAAGCAATTTGCACCCCCTTATATCCTTGCAATTATCCAAAACTACCTAACGGATAGATATCTTATATCCGACGGAAATCTTATTAGATTAACATCCGGTGCTGCCCAGGGTTCGATATTGGGACCCCTCCTGTGGAATCTCATATATGACGAAATTGTTGACCTAGACATCCATCCCTCCAAGATTATTGCATACGCTGATGATCTGCTATTTGTTATCTCATGTTCACCAGATTACCTTCAACTAGAAACAGATAGAGTTACCAAACTGGCTAAAACGAAACTTAACGAAAGAGATCTTACCTTGGAACCCACAAAGACTGAAGCCCTCTTGATCGAGGCTCCCAGGAGATTGAAGGATGTGGAGATTGTGGTCGACGACGTACCGGTTAGTGTTGGGACATCCCTCAGGCACCTTGGTTTCTATTTAGACAAGGGCTTGAGGATGTCCCAGCACATCCGGGCGGTTTGCTGTAAAGCGAAAAAGACTATCAATGCCCTTCGTTCCATCGTTCCTAACTGCTTCGGCTCGCAGTATAGACGTAGACTGATGATTTTTCAGGCCGTCTTTTCTGTAATCTTCTACGGAATCGCGGCCTGGGGAGATTCACCTGCCTTAACTTTGAAATATAATCTTAAAGAGATCACTAAGACTCTACGGCCCCTTAAGAGAGCATTGTGCATGGCCTATAGGACTGCGTCAGCCAACTGTCTTGATATCTTGACCGGTCTCCCTCCGACGGACCTACTTATAGAGGAGAAGTTTAGGAGATCCTTGAAAACCGAGAATTTTGAGGAGATCCATGACGAAATCTTAAGTGAGTGGTGTGACCGTTGGAGGGACAACCCGGGGGATTCCTGGTGCAAGCAGCTGATCCCGGACCCAGAATCATGGCTTAGGCGGAACTACGGATATCCTGACTTTTGGCTGACGCAACTCTTCACGGGACATGGTGTTTTTGGTGCATACTTGTTTAGGTTTAAGAAAACAGATTCCGAAAATTGTAAATTTTGTATCACTGAGCGAGACACGCCGGAACACACTTTCTTTTCATGCTCTAGATTTATTAACAAGAAACGCCTTTTAGATTTAGAACTTGACACTACTCTTACTCCCTCAAACTTTCAAATAACCATTCTAAAATGTCCCGCAAACTGGAACTCAATTCAAAAGTACACAAAAGACATCTTAACAACAAAATCCCCTCTCTATCAAAACCAACCTCCACTCAACCCCCAACCCCCACCCCCAGCCGAAGATATACCAGATGGTAATTCCGGCGTGTCTCGCGAAGTTAATTCTTGACTTTATTCTATGCTAATATTACTTTTCATCTTACTTATCTTATTCACTATCTTCACATTACGTATCTCACTATCATACATACTAAGTTACGAATAGATATAATTTATACCTACTTATCGCCAAGCAAACAGCAAACTAGTAATAAGATATTTTCACTATCTTGTAAATATATGTACTTATTGAATAAATCTCGCTTGACAAAAAAAAAAAAAAAAAAAAAAAATGAAATTTTCAAAAATTGATTATATTATAATTCGATCTGAATAAAAAATAGCTATTTCATTGCTTCGGATGGGGATATAGCGATTGCGATTTTTTTTTAAAAAAAAAAACTTAGGAAAAAAAAAGCCTTGTTTGACTTAAACAAATTCTTATTTTCATTCAGGTCGTTTAATCGCGGGGTTTCTTGTACAGTTGCTCAAAAAAAAAAAAAAAAAAAAAAAAAAAAAAAAAAAAAAAAAAGTCATTTTCAAGTGTGTTCCTGAACAACAGCCACGAAAAGCACAGAGTTGACAAACCCATAAACAAAAATTCGGCAGCGTGGAAAAGAATAAACATTCACAAATTCGTTTTGAAGCAAGGAGCTCAATTGTTTTCGTTTGACGACGGGCGGGAGCGCGCCTCGCGCTCGCTCGGCGAAAGTTTTGAAAACCCCGGAAACGGGTCCTTTGAGCCCTTTCAGTTCTTGATGGAGCTTTTATCCGCCACGCGCACCAAGACGCACAGCGGATCCAGCAATTGAAAGAGGTCGGACATCAGAATGTTTACTCAAACTACGAATTTTCACGTTCATTTCGTCACTCTAAAAAAGTGATGTTTCTTGAAAGAAACTTCACGATAGGACAGGTACAACCACTCTTAAGCCTTTTTGTAATCGTATTAGAAACTTCACGATAGGACAGGTACAACCACTCTTAAGCCTTTTTGTAATCGTATTGCCCGTGACGAGGAGATACCCTTCATTGGTACCGGGCAATGGTGGAAGCTTTTACTTGCGGGACTCAAACATTCAAATGTTAACGATGGATGTTTAACAAGAAGTCGAGCAATAGTTGTACGAACAACCCGGAATTTGTTAAACTTGTTTCCCTCTTTACGTCAATTAACGCTCAACATCCTTCCTGTAGGTTGATCAACAGCTAACAGAAATTTGATGAATGTCAGCTTTGGAACTTTTGAGTCAGCATTTGAGAGTTTTTTTTTTTTTTTCTAGTTTTGGAGTTTGTTTCAGAGAATATCAGTAGCACAATTAGACCGCGTTTAACAGAGAGGAACCAAGCCACATCAGCTATTGCCACATTTAACTGGGCAATTTAATTTTTTACGAGAGAACGATAGTGCGGCTTCCTTGGCAAATTTTAAGGAATTTGCTTTGTACTATGGAAAAAATTCACTGAAATTTGTACGAAAATCCGCAAACTCGTTTTCATGTAAAAATTTAAATTGCTGAATTAAATTTGGCAATGGATGATGTGGCTTGGTTCCATTCTGTTTAACGCAGTCCAATTATACCTACTTAGTTGTGTTTCTCGCTAAATTTTACTTGAATCGCAAATTGCTGACACATCGATGGTGAAATTGCAGAAATTCTTACCTCGGTTTGCGGCGTTGCAGACTTCCTGACGTACTTTATTTTCTACGCAGAAAACTACCAAACCTCATTTCTTGAAAACTTCAATGATTTTTACTCGCTGTGTGATGAATTGTCTATGAAAATTTCAAGCCATAATTTTGGTTGGGTCTCCTTGTATAAAAGTAAAGTATGCGCGGAGATTTTAAAACACCGCAACCGAGATGTACGTATGTTGCAGTTTCAACGTCGACATAGCACTCGACTCCCTATGAGGGTACTTTGAAAGCTTCCACATAATGTTGGACATCTTTCCATGGCATGGTTCCACTGTGCGACTCGGCGACGAAGTGTATGCCTATTTACTTTTGTTAGAGCTTTGGCTCAGGTTTTTTGTTTGGTTTTTTCCAAGGTCTCGGGGCACTTGCGCAACAACATGATGCGCGGCTCCAGCTTCCTCCTCGTCGAGCACCTTCCGATTAACGGGAACAAGTGGGAGGTCGTCGCCACCGACGCCAACTGGGAGACCATGTAAGTAGTCCACTTTTTTTTTAGGACAGATATTTTATCACGAGATTTCTCTTGCTATGGAGAGCCAAACGGGGAAGAAATTCTGAGATAAAGCTACTCCAACAAGTTTTGGATTGGGTTTTCTCCTGGAAGAGGCGATAACGCGCCTTGTGTTGTTCAAGTGTAAACAACGTGCAACAGCTGAGCTGAAGCGCCGAGATTGAGGTTAGGTTGGGTATATTTTCATATCATAGAGACCTTTATAGTAGCATTCAGTGCGCGATTTAAATCAAGAGGAAGTGGATTTTTTAATGAGTGGACAGTTTGAATTCATGCATCTGTAAATGACAATATCTTGGTCAGGAGTTACTTTCAATAATATTCGATTTAGAAGTCGTATCGCACGTGAAATTTTAATGAAAACAATGTCGACTGTGAAACTGTAAAAACGCATGTCTGCATAACGGTTGCAGCATTTCAAAATCTCCTTTTTTTTTTTTTTTTCTTCTTTAATAATATAGGGAGACTGAACCAGCGCCCTGGTCTGAAATGATCACAGAATATTCTTCTCGTTAAGAGGAATAATCACCGAGGTTCGAGAAATGATCTTAATTGGTTTTTCAAAGTAGAATGAAATTTCTGTGACGTCGTAAACCGCCAAGGAGAAAAGAACTTAGCGCTGAGCTCTAACACTCTATAGATAAAATAGCGCCAACTACAGGTAGTAGTGCTGAGCCCTAATACCTGTGGTTGGCGCTATTTTACTAGGTCACGGATGAAAAGTCTTAGAGGTTATCCCCTAAAATTGTAGTACTATACACACCAATTTGTTGGATGATATGGACTTCTCCAAGTAATTGCGGTAGTGCCGCAGCATTTGGGTTAGTCACCTAAGTTATTAAAGTACTACCAAAATTACAATGGCCATAATTATTATTATTAAATTAATGTTTATATCAGCCAACAACCTTATGCTCTTTTTCCCCGTGGGCTCAGCGTCAGGTTCTTTTTTGATCCGCATTGATGAAAAATATAGTTGTAATAAGCTTCAGGTTTGTAATTCCTCCCCATTTTGCGTAGCATCACGTGGAAGCGGCAATCACTGCTACTGGGTACTAGTGCGGTGGTGATCAAGTGGACGGTGCCTGAGGACGCGCCGTTTGGGAAGTACAGGATCAAACACCAAGGCTACAGCAAACCCGTCATCGGGGCCCTGCACCAGTATCAAGGGCTCAGCAGAGTCTTCCAAGTTGTACCCAAAGATCTACCCTATTCATACGATGTCCCGCAAATACACGAGTGATCCTCTCAACATTCTTCTTTCATTCCTTCACCCAATGCCACAAGCCGCCGTCAGTCAGAGCAAGCATTTTGTGAGCTACCTAAGCAACTGGGCAATTCGGCACCTTCCAGATGAAGTATCACAAGCACCATAATATTTTCTTAATGGATCACTAGACAAGGTACGAATCTAAGCATTCTAATACATGTTTCTCAACCAGAATTTCACGTAGAACACGATTCGCGCAACGAAAATTACTGAAACCAACTCCTAACCGAGATATTAATATTTTTATTTCACATTGGTTACAAGAAATTTGAACTGCCCGCTCACAAGAAACTCAAAGCTCTACATGAGTCAAATCGTGCACTACAACGGTTTCAGCAAGCCATTCAATCGAGCAATGTTCATTTCCCACCATGTGTTGTTCAAACTATTAGCAATTTGCTATAGCTGAGCCGAAGCGTCAAGATTGAGGTTGCCAGATTTTTAAACCGCAGAGACTGTCATGATAACGTTTAGCGCGGGATGTGAATTACGTGAAGCATTGAGTTTTCATGAGCAAGTAGTTTGAATTCACGTATCAGGAATTATTAAATATCTTCGTAAGGAGTTAATTTCGGCAATTTTAATCGTATGCATTGTGTTCTACGTGAAATTTTGGCGAAGAAACATGTATCAGAATGCTGAAATTCGTACCTTGTCTAGTGGTCCATTGTTTATCAAAAGCCGGAATCACACGCTGAATATGGGAGCTAAATGTGGCTTGAATGTGAATAGGTCACCGATAGGTTACAGGGCCGATGCCTGAATTTTGCGCTTGACGTGCAAAATTCAGGGCACCGATGAGAATTCAAGCTCAGCAGTTATCAGTTTGTCTGAGCTATTCGAATGGATTTGATACAAATCTAGATGAAAATCACTCGAATTTATGAAATTCCAGCTGTTAAGCGATGACCGTTTACTCCCTTATCCAGCTGCCAAATTCAGCGTATGATTCCGGCATAAGACTCATACATACCCTCATGAAAATCTCAGGGATTAATCTTGATGACACAAAAAATATTACAAATTTTCAAGTGTTTCTATAAATTACTTTTTTCATAAAAATTGGACAAGTTTAAGAGCTTTGGCAACATAGTGTCCAAGCAAAAATGGATCTTACGATACTTCAGCCGGACGGTGCGGAAATTTTCTCACCCAGGTGGAAATTGAAAATGTTTGTTTAATTTCGGCTTTAAAAACTTAAATGAGTATTTACAGTCAAATTGAACACCATTCTGAGACCATTTCAATCATTCTTAGAGCTATAATTAACGCTCATGTCGAAATTTTACAATATATTACGACAATTTGTTTTTCTATTTGCCCCTCTTAAATGTCTCCAAAAAAATTTGAAGGGTATAAATTCTATAACACTCTCGCTTTGAACGAAGTTACCTCTCAAAATATAATCGCATTGAGAGTTTTGTGTCAAAAACATGCGGGACAGTTTTAAAATTTCAAAATTTGACAAACTGTCCGGGCATTTGTCAAGATACTTCATAATTTAGTGATCTATCTTTATTCTGGATCTTAATGGTTCAAATTAAAATTTCATTACATCAAGATTTATGCTACATCAGAGGTAAAATCGACACGAATTTCCCTATAAAAAACAGACCTATAACGAGCCTTTTATTCAGTTGAGAGGGCGCTGATCGCTACCATGCAAAAATATTGATCCTCGCGTTGGGGAAAGGAAAAAGAAAACAATACACAGAAGAAAATTGATTGCTGATTTTACAATTAAATTGTAACAAAATATGTCCGACATGCTTCAGATGTACACTTTACAATAGTAGAAAGCTAATTGAGGACACCGCACCAAGAACAGCCTATAGGCGTATAGGTCGTTATTACGCCCATCTGCTTTTCGGATTCTACGTACCCTGGACTATGCTGTGGTAGCGATAGAATATAGATAGGTAACGGCTCGAAGTCGAAAAACCTTTTTTTTCCGAGTTAAGTCAGGCCTCTGGATCGATGGGTGCAAGAACGACCTATAAACGGGCCTATATAAGGTGCTAGTTACCCCTTCCTTTACTCACTATCGATATTCTTTCATTTTGCGTTAATCATGCGTGATTAAAATGATTTATACTTCATATTGCCACCAAAATGACTGTTGGGCGTAATAATGGCCTATAAATCGCTTTTTTAAATTAAATATATGAGAGTATAAACCCAAAATGTATCGCAAAATCTACCCGGCATCCTTCAATAACACGCTGGGCTTGTCGATTTCCTTTGACATTTTTGCAGTGGTGAATACATAGCTGAAGTGCGCTCCAGCTAGAATTGTATTTAGGTAATGGGTGGTTTTTATACGAGGATTAAAAATAAACAAGTGGTACGGAACAAAACAAAAGAATATGAACTATATGATGGACAGTAGGTTGATTTAAATTTCTGACCGAACTGTTTTCTAACGCTTCCGTCAAATAAAACACAAATTTATTGAGTTGCATTAGCTCGTAAAATCAGTCATTCTATTGATTTTGTGCTCCAATTTTTTGCGAAACTACAAACCTGATATCAAAACTTGGCTGTTTTGAAAACGCCTTCAAATGCGGCGTGATACCTCACGCATTCCGGAGAGTTCAAATAGTTGTATCATTGCGCCTTAGAAATGCGACGGCAGATTACAATTGAAATAGCCTTCATACACGCCATAGTCTTGTCGATTTCCTTTGACATTTTAGTAGTCGTGAATGCATAGCTAAAATGCGCTCCAGCCAGAAGTTTATTCAGCAAATGAGTAGTTTTTATAGGAGGATTGAAAACAAACAAATGGTGGGAAATAAAACATAATAATAAGAACTTTGCAGAACGATAATCCGGGTATCGGAACTTGGCTCCTTTGAAAACGCCTTCAAATGCGGCGTGATACCTCACGCATTCCGGAGAGTTCAAATAGTTATATCATTGCGCCGTAAGAATATGACGGAAGATTACAATTGAGGACACCGCACCTAGAACAGCCTATAGGCGTATAGGTCGTTATTACGCCCATCTGCTTTTCGGATTCTACGTACCCTGGACTATGCTGTGGTAGCGATAGAATATAGATAGGTAACGGCTCGAGGTCGAAAAACCTTTTTTTTCCGAGTTAAGTCTGGCCTCTGGATCGATGGGTGCAAGAACGACCTATAAACGGGCCTATAAGGTGCTAGTTACCCCTTCCTTTACTCACTATCGATATTCTTTCATTTTGCGTTAATCATGCGTGATTAAAATGATTCATACTTCATATTGCCACCAAAATGACTGTATATGACTGAGAGTATAAACCCAAAATGGATCGCAAAATCTACCCGGCATCCTTCAATAGAAGGGTTAGGTCACCCAAATACACTAAAACAGGGTACCTGCATAGAAAAGTCTGCGCAGTACATCAAAAACAAAACTTTAAATGCGTTTTTCTCAAAACGCAGTTTCCAGTTATAGGCTGTTCTTGGTGCGGTGTCCTCAATTGAACCATGGGGGTGGTTAAATTAGCATTTTTTAATTGTAAAATCTACATTGAAACATGTCGGACACCTTTTTTACCTACACAATTGTTAAATCAGCAATTTTATTTTTTCCGTGTATTTCTCAGTCCGGAAATTTCCTCAAAAACAGAGGGACGACGGTTGATTTGCATTTATAATAATGAGACGAAACGAGGAAGGGACGTGCGTGAATTTGGGGCACAGGGACACGGGGCAGAGATTATTTCGTCCCGAAATAAAGTGGGTGGATCCCCGTTTGAGCCTGGAAACCTGAGAGTGGAACCTTTTGGTCCCTTTGCTCCTTTTACCGACCCTTCTCTCCCATTCAATGAAACGGTGGGCCATGTTCCTGTCATTGATCAAACTGGGTTACCCTTACTAATTTTACGCGTGAAACATGCGAAAGTTTTGACATTTAGTTCCGTGAGTTCATCCAAGTTTTTAGTACATAAAGGGCGATCCATAAATCCCATATCACCTCGATGACTTTTTTGTTTAGTGGAGTTGGAACTTTGGGGTGCTTCTAGGTCAAAAAGAGGGTCAACAAGAGAAGAAAATACCAATTTTTTACAGAATAATTTCGCGGAAAACCAAAAATATTCACGTAAATTTTGACATTTAGTTCTGTTAAAATTCGAGCTTTGATCAAAATCCAAAAATGGGCAGGAAAAGGGGTTTTCAGAACAACCCCTTCATATGTTCGTAATCTACGCAAATACCAATTTCTGGAATGGGCCTGTTGCATGCAAGAGATACAGCCGTGCGAATAGACTTTTTAGAGGTTAAATGACATTAAAATTACGATGGTCACATTAAAAAAGTCTGAAATACACTCCTTACTGCGCAATTTGTGTTGTTAGGAACGCGCTTTTTCAAATTTCGCGTCTGGGGGCAGTTTTCTAATGGAAACAATTAACGACAACTCGCGGCTATTTCCGGTCAACTAAAACTGACAACATAACCTAAATTCAGAGCTCTTGACATCGTGAAATGAAATGGAGAAGGATTGCGTTGGATATTTAAAAGTTGATCGATTTGATACCGCATAAAGCGTATATGGACCACTATAGGAGATCATGTTGGGTTTGTAAACAAACTGAAGGAAAAAATAACAACAACAACAACGACTCGATATCTTCCGGAAATCACCGAGCCCGCCGTTTGCTCGTTTCCGGTGATTAGAAAACTGCCCCCAGACGCGGGAAATTTAAAAAAGCGCGTTCCTAACAACGCAAATTGCGCAGTAAGGAGTGTATTTCAGACTTTTTTAATGTGACCATCGTAATTTTCGTGTCATTTAACCTCTAAAACGTCTATTCGCGCGGCTGTATCTCTTGCATGCAACAGGCCCATTGAGAGCATTGTAACAGAGTTTGTGACGGTCAGCAATGTTCATCATTCTAGAGAGTATTACATCATCGGAAATTCGCATAGAAATGAGGCGATTTTAAAACTGATCTCTCTACTTATCCTACTTTGCCTTGCGACATGTTGTATTTAGTTTGTAGGTGATGGGTGACTCCGTTTCATTTCAAAATCTGAATTCTCCAGAATTTTCTTCACCGCTTTGAGACGATGTTTCACTCTAGGGGTGCTCCAATTCAATTCCTGCTTTCATGGTCGAAGGTCGACCAGCAGTTCGATTATCGAATCGTTATCGAATGACCTCGATCGACATATCCCCTCTCAGCACCGCTATTTATTGATCATGGTCATTCGATAAGCGCTCAACAATCCAGGCGCAGCGGATAGGTGACGCGGTGCGAGTTGCAGGGGGTCAGTTATGTTTCCATTCCAATCAACCCCATCAAAGCCCACCAAGTGAGCCGTGACGCGCCGCGCGCCGGGCAAAATAATTAAACGGGGAGTCAACGACTTATGGCTCTCTCTGTTGCCACAACTCATCGCAACCACCCACGGTAAGGGTGGCGTGGGGTGAGAGGAACACGAGAAACACCGGAAAGTTCCCTCAGTTATTTCTCGAAATTTCATGAAACGGAGATTGGACCAACTTAGGTCCGCCGCGAGGGGCACTCGGAAGGCGCCGACCGTCCTTACATTTCTCTTATTTTTTATTTTTCCTCTTTCCTCTATCTCTTCCTCTTTTTCTTTTTTATTATTTATTTAATTTTAGAGGGATTCTCAAATGTGCTCCCTGCACCTTCCTCCTCTCCCCTTCTCCTTTTTCTTCTTCTTTTCTTATTCTTTTTCTTGTTCTTCTTCCTTTTCTTTTTCTTCTTCTTCTTTTTCTTTTTCTTCTTCTTCTTCTTTTTCTTTTTCTTCTTTTTCTTCTTCTTCTTCCTTTTCTTTTCCTTCCTTTTCTTTTTATTTTTTTCTTCTTTTTATTTTCTTCTTCTTCTTCTAATTCTTCTTCTTCTTCTTCTTCTTCTTCTTCTTCTTCTTCTAATTCTTCTTCTTTTATTTTTCTTCTTCTTCCTCTTCTTTTTCTTTTTCCTCTTCTGTTTCTTTTTTCTGTTTTTTTCTTTTTCTTTCTCTTCTTCTCCTTCTTCTTCTTCTTCCTCTTCTATCTCCTCCTCTTTCTCTTCTTCCTCTATTTCCTCTATTTCCTCTATTTCCTCTTTTTCCTCTTTTTCCTCTTTTTCCTCTTTTTCCTCTTTTTCTGAACCTCCTTTTATCACTTGATTTTTTTTATCTCGATGCATCATGCACTGTAGACAACGTACTTCACCAATCCAGAAGTGGATAAATATTGCCACGCAAAAGATGCCTTTTGACGAACCTGATCACACCCCTTCGTGACAATTCGTCATCTTCCGGCCCAAGTATCACAAACGCCATTGTTGGCAGCTTGGAATATCGTATGAGTTCGTCATACGATGTTCATATATGTCAAATATTATAATGCACATTTTATCGAAAAACACCTATTGTCTTTGAGACACTGGCTATCATAAGCGCCAAAGAATTATAAGAATGGTTATCACAAGCGCCAAAATTGACACTTAAATGACTTTTCTCATCAAATTTTATCCAAATGAAATGATAAAATTCAATCCGAACATGTCTCCAAAATTTCAAGTCTCTTATGTGTTTACATATGTCGTGTTTATCTTTTTCCGTTTTACATTTGTCTTCGGAAAATTGGTGCTCCATTGACGCTTGTAATACTTTGGCCGGAAGGTAACGGAATGTGCTTAATCTAAATTTTCAGGAAGAAAACGCCAACAGCTGTCTCTAGGGGTAAATTAGAATTTCGGAAATCAATTTGTCAGCGGCTGTTTTGGAAGAGTTTGTTTCTTCCCAATTAAGGAGCCACATGTGGTCAGAAGGAGGTTAGGTCAGACAACAGGGCGTGGGGTTAATTTGAGGGCATCACAAAGGCAACAGTTTCGCAATGTCCAAAAGTCAGCTCAACATGGTGCGTGGGCCAGACGGAGCTCGGCATTGCTGCGTTGAAATTTTCCGAGCCTCCGTCACGATGTGGGCGAGACGATAAGTGGCGAGCCTTTACTTTTGTAAACATCAGGAGATTCTAGTTTCGCTTCTTTCCCCCTTCATACGGACCCCTTTCCGCGGGAGAAAGCGTCTCAGGGCTGAGAAACTTATGTGAGATTGTCAAAGGCAGAGGAAGACCTTAAAACAGTAGGGCAATATTTTTAGTGAAACTTAATCTAAGAGTTTGATTAAAAAAAAAATGATATTTCAAGGGAAAACCTCGCCGTGTCCAAGCGATTTACTTAGTTTCTGTGGAATTGGGATGGATCCAGTTGTATTCAAACTGAGCAGTGTCGTATTCAAAACATGTTAGATTAGAATTTGAAACCATTTTTTTTTGCAAATTGCGTTTTTGAAATACAAAGAATAAACCGCCATCAGTATGGTTCGACTTTTGACCATTTATTGTTCCAAAATATTCGTGAACTATTCTGCTTATAGAGCGTTACGTAATTTTTAGACAACCTTTTTCATGAAATCTATCAAATGAAAGTTCAGAACGACGGTAATAAAATAATTATATTATTGATACAATATTTTTAGTATATTTAGGATGTCGCCTAGAAATAGTAGGAACTGAATTTTTAAATCACTAGAATATTAGGGGGAAAAACTAGGTTGTGTCATACTTCAAAGTTCCCTGTTGAACTCTTGGTTACTTGATGCGGGCTGCAGGCTCAGCCCTCGAAGCTTCAAAAAAATTTATGAAACTCTCTCAGAGAATAAAAATTTTGTGGATTTTAATTTTGCAGCCCTGTTCGCGGGGCGTGCAGAAATGTCGTTGAGCGAGCAAACTGGGATGTATCCGATTCATCAGCGAACGGAGACGAGGATGGTGGTGCGCATGTTGGACGGAAGGTATCAGCGCGGTCGGCAGGCGTTGAGTTCGCTCAGTTTCCCTCTGGTTGGAGATCGGTTCTTATCCCACTTCTGGTACTTCTCCGTTGCCACGCGCTCGGCTTGTTCACGTGTTGAATGCCGCCGGAACTTGAGTCCCAGTTCGTCGTTTCCGCCCGTTAGCCACGCGCCGCCCGTTGCAATGTCGTGAACTCGCCGCCGCACCGTGTCGTAATTTCACTTTCGTAGAACTATTTCGCACGGTATGAAGATGGACCAGAAATAGTACAGAATTTTCGGTGAATTTTCAAATACGGATTTGCATGCTACTCAAGATTGAAAAAAATTCCACCCCCCCCCCCATATAATTTGACCGATCTAAATAGAATCCGCCCTTTTACATATTTCATGTTGCATGGGGGCTGAGTATTGAAATTGATAGACATAGCTATAAACGATGATGAGGATAGAAAAATTGAGCTATCCTATTGGCATTGTTATGGACCAAGGAAGAAGACGAGGGTCTAAATATAGGATTTCTCATGGTTTCGTTAGTTTATTACTTACCTCCTTTTGTCTATTGCAATCACTCGCTTCCACCAATAGGATAGGTCAAGTTTCTTTTTGTGCTTTTTGCCTGTAGATTTCAATAATCAGCCCGCCGATCTACTCTGTGCTTTATTTTTATTCATTGTTTTGAAAAGACAGGTAAACATCATAACGCCCAGAAAGTTTCAGTGGATTCCCCTCTATTATGAAGGATTTGCTTGCAAAATTTCAGGTCAGAGGTTTGCTCAGATTTCTTGAAAAAAGAAATGAGAAAAAATTAAACGACGTCTGATGTAGTTGCGCTGATTGTGGATCTCCGGTTTGGATTCAGAGGAATATGCTCACAAAATTTAGAGGCAAAATTTTTGCCTCGTTTCCTTGACAGAAACTAAGGCATCTTGAAGAGAAAGGAGCAGAGACCATCTCCTCTATGAGCTTTACAACGCTAATATTCTTGCACCGTTCTGGTTTTTTCGCTAATTTTTCATTTCCATGACGTTGAAGGATGTGTTGCGGAAGTAACCGATTCAGATAGTTGCATTCCGTTCTCCAAAAATAGATTAATAGCAGTTGCAAAGATTGTAAAACTCCTTAAAGACATCAAAGGAGGAGGGAAATTACTAGGATAATTTTCTCATTTTATTCAGTTTTTTTTTTGTTTTGCTTTTTTTTGTTTAGTAATAGAAACTCATCATTGGGTTATTTTTACAAGATAAATTTTGTTGCACATCTTGGAAACAAGGTTATACTAGTTGTTCCTCTTTTAAAAACATGTAGTGTGATAGATAGATTAAAAGGTCAGCAATGATTGATATTTTATGCCGTCTCATCAATAAGTAGATATGCTTTACGGATATTCTGATATTTTAAAACCAGAAAAGAGGAATTCATCTTAAAGGTGTTTAATTGTTTGAGAACAAGTGATGAGTGGATTGATCATTTCGACACGTTAAGTTGACGTCGTGCAGAACACGTTTAGCTGATTAGCCCCCATCATTTTAGATAAGAATAGAAAAATTAAAGAAATTGTGGAAGGTATCTGTCTTCAATGACAATTTTTTCTTTTCCTTACTTTTATTAACTTGTTTTAAAATCAATCGGGGGTTTACTAAAAGTATCATACATTTTGCAGTCTAGTCAACGGTGTAGAACAATTGATCAGGCATTCATTGATTAACTTAACGAATGTTTGTCAAAGACTTGGGGGAAAAATAATTGTACGATCTTGGTTGTGATCACTCGTAAAAAAACTTACTTCTATTTCCTCATAATAGAGAGAATCAATTTTTGGGTCAAAATATACCTCGCCAAGCAAGATTATTTTGAGGACTATATCTGACGCCACATGAGAAATAGACTTCGAAAAAAGCGAAAATCAGAAAAAGCAAACATTATCAAAAAAAATGTGGGAATGGTTAAATTCTTGCTGGCCTTCAATAGAAACATCATTACAAAAGCTTACAAGAGGTCGAACCATTTATTAGTTCTTAGTCGGAAGACTCAACCACGAAATAATTCGGAAAATAAGGCGTCGACAAAAAATCACTCAAATTATCTTGAAAATTGAGATATCTATAACATAACGACAAGCAGGAAAATCATTCATCTCAAAGATCGATTTGTTTCTCTAAAAATGACAAGGACCTTCTTTTTTTAAAATCATTTATTCAATAATTTAAGTTCACGCTATAGTTTACTTTTTAGAATCGTATGGTTTTGATAATTACCGAACTTGACCCATTTTCTGCCTTTTGCATGTAAATGAAAATAGAGGATAAAATCATAGGGTTGTTATCCAAGAAGTATACAGTTTGGCTTCCATGCTACTATGTTTCCAAGTATTTCTCTCTTCTTTATTTGCACTCCAGATTGAGATAAATTAGAATGTAATTCAGCGTATCATTTAAAATAGTGCCTGAAAGAATATTCTTCACGTTATAACTAGGTTTTAAAAAATATTTGCAAACTTCAATGGGAATAAAAAAATAATGATAATAATAAAAAAAAATAGATGAAGATCGAATGCATTACTGAATGAACTCCTAGAGGAGATGTTAGTTTTCTTAGAGAAATTTAGAGAGAGGAGATGAAAGAGAGGACTTACTTTAATTTTCCTCCAAAGGGAGAAAAGAAGAAAAGAAAGAAATTTAATCTCAGTCTCCGCCGATTAAACATGAACGTTGCGGAAGTTACATATCAAAGGGCTCATCTTCCTTCTGCGAATTATTAAATGTTTGTAGTGCAGCACTTTCTTTTTTGCGAAGGAGTGCTCATTGCTTATTCTTACAGGATGTAAATTATTATTTTTCTCAAGCGCTATCTACATAACTAAGAAACACCAAAAAACAAGTCAGTTTCAAAAACGTTTCGTTTTGATCTTTAGCAAAATGTCTGACATAAGAACTGTTAGCGGCGAGTCAAAAATCAAAATCAGGATTTTACTAAAAAACTTAGCAAATGAAAAAATTTGAAGAGGCAAAATGGCATAATCGTGAAAAGAAATATCAAAAACATAGAAGAAAAAACGGGAAACAAGGCTAAAAATTACACATAAAAAAAACCAGAGACGTCTCGGCTCAAAACGTCTCGGGCTTTTTGTGTGTAATTTTTAGCCTTGTTTCCCGTTTTTTCTCCTATGTTTTTGATATCACCATTGTCACGGGCTGTTGTTTTAGAAATTTTAACCTATCTCGTCAAAAGAACCGATGATGGACAAATGCAGGGATACCAGTTAAGCCAATCTTAGAGGCAGCAGAAGCAGACGAAAGGAGCCACAATTTTCTGGGGGAAAAAGGATGGGGAGGGGGGGGGGTAAAAGCTTCAAAAATCTCCGGAGGTTTATTTACTAAAACTTAAAAGTGACCAAAATATCTCTAGAAAACAAAAGAGGAATTTTCAACCCCCGGTTAGAGATATTGTTCACCTTTTCCATTACTCTCCCCATAAAATGCACCCCTTAACAACCACGCATGAAGGCGGAGCAACCCCCCCCCCCCTTCTTCTGACAGGACTGACAGTAAATAATGAGCTAGTAATGGACAACTAGACGGTGGGAGTAAACACCGTGAATTTGGTTCTCTCATTACGATTCCACGCAGAACAAGTAAAACACGGTAGAGTAGTAATGTCAGAGAAATCTAATATCATATGAGTAGGAAATTCGTCGTTTTTCAAGATGAAAAATTTAAAATACCTCCAAATTCTGCAAAAATTCCAGTTGCAGATTGTTAGAATGACTCATACCAAAATGTTGAAGAACGACGAATAAAATTCATAGTTCACATCGGAAACGGTGAATCAAAACTTCCCGTTCTTGATGGAAACATCAAATTCGACGTAACCTAAGCCGGTCATCAAAAACGAACTTATCTAATGAATAATGACTATCGTGGTGACATGTGGATCTGACTGATTTAGTACCCCTATTCTGACGAAAGATGCTCTTAAATATATGAAAAATAATTAAACTTATACAGAGACCATTATTCACCGTATAGAGTATTGAAATCGCAGTTTAAAGCGCGATTAAATCAGCTTTTGGTTTTCTGGTAAGCTTGAAGTTTGAATTCTCGCATGTGAAATATTTGAATGATAATAATATAATTTATAATATATAATTATAACTTATAACGTTTTAATTATAATTTATAATATGAATGACTTGCATACAGAAATTGTTGATGCTTCAATCTTACACCGCGTGAACGAAGGATCGAGAAATATGTCCTGCGGTGCTGATCTTCTATCCTGCCTCATTACAAGAAAATTAATTTTGCTTCTGACGAGAATTCCACGAAAATAGTTAGAAGTCACTATGATGGAAGTATTAAACTGAAAATATTCGCGGGGGAAGTAGATTAATTAAGAGCTATGTTTAAACACGCCTACATCGTTCGATTCCTATTATCGTGAAAGGCCTTCATAAGTTTTCTCAGAAAATGTCGAGAAGTGATAGGTTGCACGAAGTGACTAAAAATTAACGAGTTAATAAAATTAGAAACATTATTTATTTTTCAAAGGAATGGATTGTCAGGGTATCGTACACGTTCGCTGATATTCCGAAACTCCAGAACAGTATCCCTGCACCAGTTCATTCATCCAAAGTTTCAAAAAGGTGAAGTTGCCTGCGGAGAAGCTTACGAGTGAAAAAAAGCGACAAATTGTATTCCGTTACCTCGAGGCTGAACTTTCCGTCGCAGTTAAGTTGGTTCCGCAGGTGGAATTTCAGACGGCGAACGTTAACTGCAATTGTGCATCCAGTGAATCGGAAAGTGATTCGCCGGGGGCCGAACCATATCCCGATTCGCGGAGAGGATATTCCGACTATCCCACACCCCGTTTCCTGGACAGGATATTCCGCATCCCGATCGTCGAGCCGAGCATTCCCGGAAGGACTCCAATAAGTAAGTGGAACATTTTGATCCCTTCATTCCGTTAAACGCTGACACTGTGCCTCAATCGCGTAAGTCGGGCCATATTCGGTAATTGGTTGTCCATCAAAGTCACGGGGGTTTGATTTGGGTCCGGTCCAATTAAACTTGTTGGGTTTCGTCGAAAAACGGAAGTTCGCTTCTCGTTAAAATGTTTTTTCTCCCCTTGAAGAGATTTTCGTCAATTGCACGTGTCACAGAGGTGTATCCGGATAGTTTCAGCGCATGTAGAATGCTGCTGCTGTGCTAAGGAAAAACGCCGCGCCGTATAAACCTTCAGGCGTTGCCAAATATCCTCAGATAAATCACGAATTCCCTGATAAACCTAAGAACATTTTTCTTCCAATTTTTCATATAATTTTGTTCCCAATTTCACCTAAAGATCCTGAAAATGTCAAGGAAAAATATTCATAACTTGCCTCAAAAATAAACATTTTATCGAAGGCAATTTGGCAACTCTCGAATGTTCTTACGGCGTTTTTTCTTAGCACGACAAAATAGAGGGAAATGCATCAGCTTAATCTGCCCAAGAGCCGATTATGTCGTTCAAGGGGTCGTTCTTTTGCTTTTACCGGTTTCTTTTTATTTTTTTTTTAAAAAAAGAAACAAATTTGAATCGTTAGTATATTACATGTATTCACCATTAATCAAGGAGGCCAGAATAGAAAAAAAAGCTAGCTTCAAAATTTTTGAATGAAGGTGGACATACATACATCTTACCGGGCAAGTTTTGTAGACAAAAAAAAAAAACACAACTCCCTTAATAGATAACTACTGATGCCCAGAGCATGGTGTTTGCTTGCTTCAAAATTAAAGGTGAAACAGCAATGCATATTCAGAGACATCTAAA
Source organism: Bemisia tabaci (assembly GCF_918797505.1). Taxonomy (NCBI): domain Eukaryota; kingdom Metazoa; phylum Arthropoda; class Insecta; order Hemiptera; family Aleyrodidae; genus Bemisia; species Bemisia tabaci. The sequence continues at coordinate 33,661,045 of NC_092795.1, forward strand.
TCATTCGTTTTTGAAAAACAAAGAAAAAGAAGAACGTTTGATAATATTTTAAATCAATATAAAAAAAACGGTTTGCAAGATTGTGTGTTTGTTTGTTCTTTTATTTATTTATTCAGGTTATGTTTTTTCTTTCAATATCACTCCATGCTAAACTTGATTGCCAGGGACTAGAAAAATTGCCTCTTTGACGTGGCACTTAAAAATGAGCGACGCTCAAAAATTAGTAAATTTAGACATTTCCAATGTAATTAACTTGATTTTCGTACAATTTTACTCGAGTAAAAATTACTTAATTAACTTTACTGTATATATGGCTACTATTACCGTACCTAAAACCAAAATCTCGGGTTATCTGAGCTCAGTAGACAAACGCGAGACTCGTAACCTTTGCATAAAATATGAGAATGTCTCAGAAAGAAAGTAGAGTGAAATAAAGTTCAGTTCAAAGACACCCATTACTCCTTCCCACGAAACAGTTCGTAAGATTGGAAAATTGAAACTCGCGCAATGATAGAAAACCCAATTTACGCGCACCTTTACGACAAGTGAGGCGAGAAACGATCTCGGTGTCGTAAATGTAATTTTGACTTCGTCAAGCGTCGCGTGATGCGATTGTTTTCCTCGTTCAGCAGCGTTCAGCGTTGCATGCCATAAGTTCTTATTCTGTTGCATCTTTGAAACGGTCGATGGGTAAACATCTGTTGCTTTTCTGCGAAAAAATCTATTTATCTGGATGTATATCAGATGCTGAATTATGTTGGTCCTCCCAACGTACAAGACCCGTGAATACTCCCTTTTGAATATCTTTTACTCCGTTGGGTTGGTTTAATTTTAATAGTAAGTCTTTTTCTCACTTTGTTCCTCTGGGGACTCCTTTGATTAAATATGCCTAGGATGAGTCTTGTCTGCACTTAAGTTCTGCTTAACACTTATGATAGGCCGATGGTGCGGTTTGGACTCATCTATGGATGCAGGATGCTGCAAAGATGTGAAAGAGCCGACAATATTCGGCATCCTTTAGAATCGCTTCGGTATGACGAGTGTAAAGTCTTATGACCTTTAAATGCCCCGGCCGAGTCAAATTTATCCGAGGCTCTCTAAAAATACGTGGTCCTCGAGATTAATGGGGTCGGTACTCATGAGCTTTAAATATAGGTCTACAAATACATCCTTCATTTACTTTACATCATTTATGTAGTAATTTTGGAGGCACAGTGGCGAAGCAACTTGTTGTCATTCCAACTTTTGATACAAGCTGCCGGGCGGCAGTGCTGCACTGGTGCAATAATTGATTGATATCTTTTTTGAAATGTCTATGTAATCGGTAATCCAGGATTGCGCGAAAGATCCAAGAAAATATATGAGGATTGCGCGAAAAAGGCACAAGGATTGGGTGAATAGAAACCTTAACAAATGCTACAGGAACGCGCGTATTTAAAATGAAGTTAATTTAAAGTAGAAGTTTTGCAAAACAGGAAACAATTGGAAAATAAATGCATTTTTATGTTAACGCTAGTTCGGGATAGTTTGTTGACAAATTATCGATGTCTTACCTTCTGGTGATAAGTGAAAAGATTGAATGATGGTCGTAGGTATAAAGAACTTTCCTAATTTTTCTCGGGAAAAAAATATTTAATCGGGAGAAACGAGGCAACGTTGGAATGCTCGTAAGACGTCGAAACAAAACACAGGCCTCTTAAGCTCTATTATTCGATGCCGTGATTATTCGAACGCGACTTCGAATAATCGCGCCAAACACAGTGCGGCAAGCGTTAAATGTATATTAGCGCCTGCAGGACTTACGGAATACTTCACGCATTGCTCTAAACGGTGCGGTCGGCGGCGGCCCATATTAGCGCCTACAAGGCTGCGTGAATACTTCTCGCATTGCGCCAAACGCAGTGTAGACGATCAGTTGGCGTGAAAAGCATATTAGCGCCTACTAGACTGTAGTAATGCTGTAAGACTGCGCTTCATAATTCTTGACTTTCTGCTCCAGTTTATACCATAATATTTAAAGGTAAAATATAATAAAATAATCTATACATTTCTTAAAGAACTTGAACATGGTTGTTTTACGAGTTTTTACGTGTAGTTTCCTTCAGTGGTTGGTGGCTGCGTGGCGGCCACAGGCCCCTCGTTCACTTTTTAAATGTCTATGAAAACTCTCTGGTCCATTCGTGCTGCGAGGGCTATCCATCGCCGAGAGACGTACCCATAAGTGAGGAGGGAATGAACAGTCTTCCGCGATGTAGTAATTTACCCCAAACTACCAAGATTGCCAGATTAACATTTCCTTGTTGAATATTGAATATTCGCTCAAACATGTGAGTTTTCAGTACCAGAAAAATTTGCGCAACCCTATGCATCTCCAAAAAGGTAAAAAAGGGGGCATTCGCGCAATCCTATCGCAGTCTACGTAATGTTCTCATCTATGCTGCAGAGGGAGGAGTATTGTTATTATTAGTTTGCAATTTTATGGGGTGTAAAAAGTATTAATGCAACAGGGCGAAATGGCCTCAGAACTGAAGCATCACAAAACTGTGAAATCTCCAGGTTTTGGGAGGTTAATTCCAGCAGTATCTTCTTACATTTCAAAATTTCATAGTTAAAAAAAAAATATTTTGAATTTGAGCATTGGAATTCAAATTTCCTCTAACATTGAGTCTAAAGGAAGGCTGAAACTTCAAAGCTCAATTCCTCGGCTTAAACTTGATACGGCTCTGGAAAGCTGAGTCCTATCCTCCCGTGCTAAGGAAAAACGCCGTATAAACATTCGAGAGTTGCCAAATTTCCTACGATAAAATTTTTATTTTGGAAGAAAATTGTGCATATTTTTCATTGAAATTTTCAAACACTTCAGATCAAATTGCAAACAAAATTATGTAAGAAATCGGCAGGAAAATATTCAAAAATTTTCCCGAAAATTAGTGATTTGCCAGAGGAAATTTGGCAACTCCTGGAGGATCATACGGCGTTTTTCCTCAGCACGACAGTATTGACTTGGTGGCACAACCAACGATTGGGTTGCTCGTGAGCAGTATTCTTGTGATTCTGAGTCCCTGAGGTCTAAGGACTAAGCCAGGGCCAGAGGCGCGGTCGCTACGTTCGACCATGGAATCGGAATCGAGCCGAGCACACATCAAAAGTTCGGGAGTCCCTCGGAATCAAAGCTCGGAACCGCCGACGCCGAAGATCCCTTTGAGGCGAAAAAAGTTGAGGACCCGAATCCCGGCACGTGGGCCGGAAGGGGCCGGAAGGGAGCGGATTTATTTTTAACGTTGGTCAGTTACGTGTCGGGCCCCCGGGGAGATATGCAGTTTGAATACGGGGGCGAGGGACGCGGCCGGGGTCTGTCGGTAAACAAATCCCCTTTCATCCCTTCTCGGCTCGATTCAACAGTCACGCATCCCTGCCGGCCACAGCTCATTCACCACGCGATCCCTGCCCGATGGAATCCGCCGAACCACACACCCAGCTGCCGAATCGTCCCTGTAACCTTATTCGAGATCCCATGCTCATAACTTGTTAAAGTACAGTGGAAAAAAACACGTTGGATCTAGAGTCCAGACTCTTAAAAACATCGACAAGAAAAAGTACTCTTGATTCAATTAGAATCTAGCTTAAATCAAGAACCAAGCCTCTTAATTTGAGCCGATTTCGTTTTGATTCAAGCAAAAATCCGATTGAATCAAAAGTATTTTTTCTTGTCAATGTTTTCAAGAGTCTGGACTCTAGATCCAATGCGTTTTTTTTTTTCCAGTGTGTAAAAGTTACTTCCAGAGGTCAACGCTGAGATTCGCCTAATCATGACTCGTCTTCAAAGGGTCTAGCAACTGGTTTAGCAATCCTTACCTTATTCACGAAAAATCGCATTGTAAAGTGTTCACTCCCACGTTTCTCAGCCCTCATTAGCCTGTGTCACACTATCAAAATACTCCATCAAAATATCCAGGTCAAGTGCTGTGATTGGTTCAAGTCATCGAATAAGCCAATCACAACACCTGACCTTGATATTTTGATGGCTAACTTTGAAAGTGTGATATAGGCTATCGGGAGACTCGCTGATATGCTCAACAATTGTTACCCATCAATTAGCATCATAGGAGAAAAGAAGCGTTAACCTTATAACTTGCATTTTACCTCACCAGAATAAATTGATTCGATTGTTATTGCGGGGTCTCGAAAATGTAATGTCTCTGAGTCTAAAGAACATGACATTTTTAGAGAAAGGTTCATTGTTGGGTCGCGTCAAAACATTGGATTTAAATATTTTAATTGAAAACTCTCAGGTGGCCTAAAATATAACTTGTGAGCTGTTCAGTTTTGTTAATGTTGTGATTGAAGTTTCATCAATTTTGCCCCGAAATGGCAGATTGTGAAATTTTGGAATTTTCCCCTTCGAAACTATCTGCTATTGGCACTGAAAACTTCAATCTGCCATAATTATGGTTTGGTTTGACATTTTTGGTCGTTTTAAGTCCTATAATATTCATAGGACACTCGTCTAAACTCTGATATCATGACTCAATTTTAAGTCTTTGTGAAGTAAGAGCCCTAATTGTGGATGTTTTCTTTTCTTTTTTTGGAGGGGGAGGGGGTAGGAGCCAGGCTCTTTTTGCTTCATAACGGAGTGCAAGGATGAAACTATTAAAACTATGCTCGGAAAAGTGTAATCCAACGAATATCTGTAATCATACCTTATGATGGGGTTCTGGAAATTTTGAAAATATCAGAAAAAAGGCAATGTTGGCTGCGATTGCTAACCATCTCCTCGAGCCCTCACAAAGTATTCTCACTTTCCAACTAATATGACTACCCAATCTTATTCTAAGAAGGTTAAGGCAAAGCAAAGGCGCGTGCTTGACCTCGAAGTTGCTGAGTTTGCTGATGGATTGAATTCACCGCTACGCTTACAAGAGAGCTAGCTTTATATTTTTCATCCCTATGTATCTTCCACGAATTAAAAGTTATCACTGTAACGGAAAAAGGAATTTATTTTTGGATCATTACAGCCTCTATCCATTTTAACTTTAGCGCAAGAAAAGAGGAATCATGAGAAAATAGAGAAATCAACAAGCCGAAATTTTTTGTAATATATATTTATATATTTTATAATTATAAAAATCAAAAATAAAAATTGAAAATGACTTAAGGAAATTAAGACAAAAACATTATGATAACTAATCGTCCACAAGATATGGGACCTTCTCAAAATATTTAGGAGAAAAATATTTCTTTAGCCGAGATTTTTACAGAGAAAGCCCTCTCGTATCCTGTAAATTTGGTAAGGAGTTCCGAGCTTTTTTGCGGCTGTAAAATGCGTAAAATTACATTATAATTCTACAATATCGTACTCTGAACGAAACAGATCAGAATTTCAAGCATCTCTCGATGATAAGTTTTTGAACTGCTACCTTTAGCGCACCACAACCGGTTTCTTTTGGAAATATTTTTATGTTTATGCTCCAAAATTTTCACAAGACACATGCTCCTCTGTGCTCTTATATAAATAACTCAATTTTGAGTTTAGGTGGACTAAGATTCATTTTCCCGCGGGCGGTTTTACATACACTTCGAGCAAAAATAGCGCTCCATCCTAATCTGCGAAGAATGAAGGGGCCTTGAGCGTGCTCCTGAATCGTTATACTACCCGGCGATCAAGTTACACCGCTCATCAACTCGATGCTTATGGCGAGCAGTGGGTCAGTCGACGAGGTCGACAGGCCGACATATTTTACGTGTCAGGGTGTGCATGTGTGCGTGTGGGTCATTAGCCACATTATTCCATCTTGGTAACAGGGATTTAGCGTAGCACAGCAGTGGTCCATCTACGTTGAGCGTAACATTTATAGAAACCCATGTTCTCCATCAGAGTAAAACCATCAGACAGGATAAATATGAAATTATTGCGAGATACGATTCATTTTAGTTGGTATCACTGCAACCTGGCAACACAGTTTTTCCTCAATTTAAATCCATTATAAAGAATCAATTATGGGCACAGAAGTCTCCATCGATATGTATCGATTGTGTAACATGCGTTTAAATGGATGAAGTGCAGTGTTGCCTTTTCCCGAAAATTTGACTACATTTTGTAACGAGGGGCTATTATTTCCGGCTCATATTGTGTGAAATTAGTTTCCCTATGTACACGGCAGAATTTAAAAGAAAACTGGTTGTAACATGGCCAAAATTTTGAAAGACAAATGAGGCAAATTTTCGGTATGTGTAATTTGTGCATTATCATTTCCCAATGGAGACACTTGTTTTTATTGATTATATTTACCTACCTCAAAATGAAGTTCTGCTATTGCTCCTGTTACATCATCAAATGCAGTCACTATGAGTTGGGCGTATTTACACTGCTTGAAATACACGCATGAATGGGAGAATTGCTATCTGTTTACGTTAAAATTAGTTACCTCAAACACTCTACTGGCGGATAAGCAAAATCAATAGATGTCAAATCGCTCATTCACAGCATAATTATATATTGACCTATTTTGCGATAAGTAACCAACTACCATGTTCTGCTCACCTACAAAATTAAAATAAGTTCCATTAGAGACAATGTCTCTTCTACAATGCGCCTTAGTGCGTTACTTTTAGACTTGGTCCAAATAATGATAATGATAATAAAGATTGGAATAACTACTGACCAATTTTAGCCCCAGTTTGGGAATAAGGGACAAAATGTTTTGTCTAGTGGTCCATTGTATACTTTACCCTTTTTCCCTGCCCCCCCCCCTAGTTTTTCTACTTTTATACAATCGTCTTGGGCTGCTCTATAAAAAGTTGTATCTATAATCGATGTATCGATGTCCGATGTATTGATTATCAATGATGGGTCCATTTTTTGCCGAACGCCGTTCGACCACATTTGCCGTCCCGGCTGAGAGCGTGCGGTGAGGCTCGGTCGCGGTCGGGAGGCTCCTGGATAATTACCAATTTCGAGCCGATTATTTTCGGGGAATCCGATCGAGATTCTGCGTGGGATAATTGCTTTTATACAGGGATATTGGGCACGTCAACGTTTCGCGGGTGCATGATTGATGGGGAGGACGACACTGGCGTCCAGATGCCTCCCGGGTTCACACCGGAGTAATGGTTCTTTCAAACAGTTTCGTCCCTGCGACGCAGTTGGATAGAACGCTTCATTCAGTCATGGTTTGGCCTTTTGTAACTTTTGATGTATGGACCAGGGTAACCTAGAATCAAAGCGGGTGCTCGCATCGCCAAAAAGGGACTATCCGTTCGGCAAGATCGTTCAAAATTACGTGTGTTTACACGGGCAATTTTCCGTCGGGTCAAAGTGGATCCCCATATTGTAAAAATGACACGATACTTCATAAAAAAGTGAGCAAAAAACAAAAATGCTCAGTAACAAAAGAGAAAAACCCCTCAATAATCGAATTACCGAAACCAGTCAATAAAAAGCATTCCATGAAGGGGAATTGATGTTTGTTTATTGTATTTAATGTGAGCATGACAGTTTTTTTGCGCAAAAATTAAATTTTTGGGTCTTGGCTCACTTTGTTTAAACATCAACAATGCAATCCCGTCACAAACATGCGTGTTATTAAATGTAAAGCGGCGGTACGAGCAAGATTGTGCAAACTAGATCGCTCACATACAGAGGCGATTATCGTAAGTTAGCACATTATGGGTTTAATCCATAAACTCACTTAAAATAATCGTTATATATCGAAATATGTTGCCTCGCCTAAAATCGATTTTTTACAATGAATTTCAACGAGACAAAAACAAGGGTTTACCAACTTTCGAGAGTCGTCACCACGTCAGCAAACTCATCTCTGCCGCTCTATTCGCGTGACGTGATAGCGCGAAATCCGAAATATTTTCGGCCGGGAGGTTGTCATTTTCAGGCCTCGTCGTTTCCGAGAAACAAACGCGTTAGCGCGTGACTGCAACTCTAGCAACGGGGGCTCCCGGGGCGGATTTTTCGGTCGGCTTGAAATCGTCGCTCGCTACCCGAGTAACCTCTAATCCCTTTAACGAATGAACCCTGAGAAGCATGATGTTATACGGATGGTAGGGCTCATTTCGAGATGAAGTTACGTCTTTTTTCTCAGAGGAGGCACGAACTGCGCCGCTGATCCACTAATCGAATTCATCGGGCCTACACGCAACACTTGTTAGCAGGGATCGTGTTGTTAGGGGGAGGGAGGGGAGGGCAGATGACACATGTTATCTCCAGGTGAGAAAATAAGCCCACCTCGGTCGGTTCCACGAAGATGGTGAATAAGGGACAATCCCCGCCGGCTGTGGGGATATGCCGATGCATCAACGCGCTCCGAGAACATCGGCTCCCTGCCCAGGAAACAAAAAGGTATCCTCTCCCGGTATCCCGGTAATGGGACCAGCCTCGGGGCGCCTTCATTTTTCGGGGATGCTCTCCGCTTCGCCACGCAGTTAGTTTAGTTGCCTATTTGACCCAGACCTAACAGAAGTCATTGATTTTACACCACGCACACGCCTTCATTTTTCGGGGATGCTCTCCGCTTTGCCACGCAGTTAGTTTAGTTGCCTATTTGACCCAGACTGAACAGAAGTCATTGATTTTACACCATGCACACGAGATAGCTGCTATTTCGATGGTTGGAGTCGGGAATATGCGTACCTACGATCGCGACTTGGCTTGTGGTCATGGCCGTAGCTAGGGGGGTCCTGGGGGGGGGCTGGCCCCCCAGAAATCTCGTGGCCCCCCCTAGAAAAACGGGATCCTCCATTCCTCACCCCCCCCTCGCTCTCTTCACCACGAGAAGTGGTCCCATGGCCCCCCCTAGAAAAATTTCCTAGCTACGCCCCTGCTTGTGATTTTTTATTTACTTTTTCAAAAGAATGCCAAGTATGTATTATTTCTGACCTGTGCGTTTTCCTTGAATGTAATTAGAAAAATACAAGGCTAATTTTCGAGACGTGTTCTCCCAATATGTTCGGTATTTTTTATTTGAATGAGCACGTTTATTTTTTTCGTTCGTCAATTCCCAAGCTTAATACAGTCCTCAGAAGTCTTCCGTATTGCAAACGCAGCTTGTGCTCTCTTTAAGTTCACCTTTCGTCTTCGATCATGTGAGAATTCAGAATTCTTTTTCGCCTAAAGTCTATAAGGTAATGGTTCGATGAATTAAGACACGAGAATAATTGTTGAGATTTTCATGAAATATTCAAAGTAAGCTGAAGTTACATTATTAGTTATTCCCAGAGATTTTTTTCATTGATTCTTCTTTGAGAAGATTAAATGGACTACATTTTGCAATTTGGAACTATAAATTCTAGCTTGGTTTAAGAACAACGTATGTGCCATTATATAGTTTTCCTATGCACATAAGTGTTTTTCCAGAAGGGCCAGAATTTATAGTCCCAAATTGCAAAATGCAGTCCAAATTTTGCAAGAAATTCCGCAACGTTGCAAATCAAAATAAGTATTTACCTCCATTTGCCATCGATTATTTGTCTGTAGTAGGGGACGCGTTTAACTCAATGGCTCTGAGCTTTAAAGCTTAACTATTAAAGACTATTTTTTTTATAGATACAATAATTAAAACTCATCCTGGAGAGTAATATCGGAAATGACAATAATGGCAATTGTGAAAATACAGGGAATACCGAGATTTGAGGACTGAGCAGTTTCCAGCATTTCATCCTCGTAATAACTTACTTCGTTCCAGATCCGCTTAAAAGTAAGCGCTCTCAAGCACCTCCAGTTCGCGGGATAATAAAAGCTCCCCTCTCATTCATGGAAGAGGCACTGCAGAGCACTGATATGAGTATCATACATACTCGAATGTGTCGGAAACTCTTATCGGAGCGAGCGACAGTTAGGAACGCTTTCCATGAATTCCAACGATTGCAGGTTTTCCCCCACTGGAAAGGCTTTTCCTTGGAAATGCACTATATTTAAGGTGAACCTTGAGCGATTCGAGTGAGGAATTTTGCCCGATCAAGAAGCGCCACCCCTGTAGATGGATTTTCGAGACCACGTTATCACAGCATATCGACGGTGTAAGTCGGTAATCACATAACTCGGTTTGCGACGTCGCAGACTTCCTGTCATACTTTACTTTTTAAACGGAAAACCACTCATGAAAAAAACTCGGAAAATTACTCAACACTGGTAAAAAAAAACCTCTTGGACCAATGCCGCATTGCATTGACTTAAGAATGCAGTTTCTTGTCGCCGGATTTAAGAGTCTTGAACTCTTGTTTCAAGCGGATTTTGCATTGAATCAAGCGGATTGTGCATTGAAACAAGAGTCCAGACTCTTAAATCCGGCGACAAGAAACTGCACTCTTGAACCAAGAGGTTTTTTTTACCAGTGAAGATTAATTTTACCCAGCCAGCCTTCAAACTTATTATCTCTCCTCTGTTTCTACAGTTTCTTACAAATCTAATGCTGTATCATCGTTTCTAATCTCGCCAAACATAGTGTCACCGCTGGTGCAAAACGCATATTAGCGCCTACAAGAGTGCGGGAATACTTCACGCATTGCGCCAAACACAGTGTGATTGCTGGTCGGTGCGGAAGCATGTTTGCGCCTACAAGACTGTAGGAATACTTCACGCATTGCGCTAAACACAGGGCGGTCGCTTGCCGCCGTGAAACGCATATCAACGGTTTAAGTCGGCAATCACATAATTCGGTGTGCGACGTCGCAGACTTCCTGTCATACTTTATTTTTAAACGGAAAACTACTTAACGGCAATTCTTTGAAACTGCCGTGATTTTTCTTCTCTGTGCGGAAAAAATTCTACAAAAACTTCAAGGAATGATGTCAATTTGTTCTCTTCTTAAAAATAACATAGAGTCGGAGATTTTCAGACACCGCAAACTAGATATGTGATTGCGGACTTACGCCGTCGATATGCAGTTTACGATGAGTATTTTTTTTATGAATATCGCAATAAGAGGGATTTCTTTAAATGATGAGTTATGAGTTCATAAGTTGCAGCCCGAGCATTTTTCACTAGAGGCTTTGTTCTAGTCCTTCACTATTGCACTCAGACGATATTAATGGTGACGTCACCATAGGGATTCTCCGTTATATCGGTTTGATCCAAACAATAGCAGTGGTATAACCTCTCTCCATGCTACCAATGAGAATAGACCGATATGTATTGCTTTTCTGTGACGTAACACTAATAGCGTCCATAGAATTTTTTCCAAGAACCCAAATGCAGATGTTACCGGTTTGTTCAACGTCATTCATTATTCCTCTTCTTTGAAGTAACGATGATGACTCACGGTCGAAGGATCGCGAGATTCGTGTCCTTCAGGTATACTTATTAATGTTTTCGTACGTTTAATGTTAGTATTTTTTAAATTTTAAATATTTAAATTGCTCGGATGCCAACTGTAGAAACACAGCGACTTGAAAAAAGTATAAAAAAAAAACAAATTATTCACTGCAGCACTGTCATGTGCGTTATTTCGCGAAACTCTCTGATAATATCACTTTATTTAAATGACACCTAGTCAGAGACATTAAAAAAATAATGAGAGCACATTTCCAAGCACGGTGGACTTTAGCGAGCCCGACGGTAGAGGGAGGTTACAAAGCACCCTAAACCTGATTTTATTTATGTGTTTTCCCCCTTTTGTGCATGTTGCAGTTGGAAAAATAGGGAACAGACGGCCAGATTAAATATCATGTCGCACAGTTGCAACTTGTGCGACAACTATTCAATCCAGATTTCTTCAAAATCTCAGGACTACCCTATAAAAATGCTGTGATAATGAAATGTTTGAACCTGTGCGTACCCACTTACATACTAGTCACTAAATCGACCAGCAACATTTTTGGTTCATTGAAATTTTCCGGCTTCTATCCAAGTTTTAACGTTTTCCATCGGAGAAGGGGACTTATAAAATTAATCCCTAACAACTGTGGGCATTCTTCGACGAATCTACTGATTTCAGATTTTGTTGTGCAAAGCAAAAGTATGTAATGCTCAGACCTTGCAACGTCAGAGAGGGTTCAAAAAGCTCTTCCCCAATGACATTCCAACGCAATTAACGGGTAGGTACTCATAATTATAAAAAGCTTCCCGTGAGGTATTTCTTAGAATCGTGTAAGCCCTTAAGAGGTGCCTTCTGCAAAAGCGCCGAGCGAGCCGTTGGCTCTTTCTTTCGCCGTAGATTGCGGCGGGAACTTAATTACACCTCGTGTTAGTTCACTCGTTCAATCTGGATTTCAACAGCCTCCTTCTCTCTAGTGTACCTTCAACGCTGAGCCCCCACAAACAAAAAAAACTTTCGGTCCCCTCTTAAGAGCAACCTCAAATTCCTGTAAATGCATTGAATTTTACAGTCGTGTTTCAGGATCAAGGGTCGACTCGCTGAAGAATTACTTTTTAATACCGTGCGAGACTCGCTCCGTGTGAACTTCATCCAAAATCCCTTCTTTCCAGGCCGTAGTGTTGCCACACTCGCTTTCTGATAAGAAGGCTACGAGCTAGACTCTTTCTTCTTACCTGACAAAAGCGACTCACTATCGACACTGGATACATCAAATTTCGATTTACCGATCTATTTTCCAGTACGTGTTACCAAGAAAATAATTCATCGGAAACAAAAAAAGAAAACATTAGTTCACCCTGGTAAAAAGTGGCGATACGAGCTGCGTTTCAAAATACCATAGGAGTTCTTATAGCCGACTAAAGAAGGCTATTGAAAATCATACAGCTGGCTGTAGAAAGCGGAGCAAATCATATGGCCGGGCTATACGAAGATATAAAAAAGTATACAGTCGGGCTATAGTTCCTATCGCCGAGCTTTACACTTTATCGCCATTGGCTATAAAAGGCTATAAGAAATTGTTTAGAAATTCGTGTGCTTTGGAAATCATTAAGTTTAATACGGAACTACCTTAATATTTACAAAACACACATTATATTTTCCTTTAAAACATATTGTTTTTTCATCAATTAAAATCAGATGGTCCATACAGAGTGTGCAAACATTTCAAATAATGAGTTGAAAAACGATGACTCCGCGAGATTAAATATTAGAGCCTAATAACACAAAGCGGAGCGGCGACGCATTGGCGCTTACAAACCTAACAGGGATACTTCACGCATTGCGCAATGCGTGAAGTATCCCTGTTAGGTTTGTAGGCGCCAATGCGCGTTTCGCGCTGGCTGCCCGCCTGCCGCACCGCAGCGTGCCGTGCCACGGCGCTTGAAGCAACTATTTCACACCAGAGGTATTGCACAGTATCATACGAAACTGAAGGCGCTCTAATATATTGGGAATGGCAGGAATCCATCAAAAGTACGGAGCTTTCCTCGCAAAATAAATCAAGATACTTCGGCACAAAAAGAGAGCGGTAGTCCAAAAACTCACTACGCCCTAGTATCCGTATTTAGTAACGTTTGGCATAAACTTTATCGTCTGACTGTTGCTTAATCGCCATCGGCTATAAAAGGCTATAAGAAATTGTACAGCCGGCTACAGAAGCTTTTGAAAATTTTACAGCCGGCTTTAGGTCTATGGTATTTTGGAACACAGATTCTACTGCCAATTTTTACCAGGGCAGGGTTTATTCAAGGTTTGAAGCAGTCCTTTTTGCAATACACACCTGTTACTCGCGAGTCTGATGTTTTTAGGGACTTGTTGAGAATCCGCATAGTTTGATTAGAGTGCATACTCAATAAATATGGCGCATGCGCAGCGCACTAATCAAACTATTGGTATAAGACTGTTGTCAAATACGCATCGACGAATTTATTAGTCTTGCAACCAAAGCTTTTGTGTCAAGCAGAGGTAGAACTTTCGAAAGATGGTTTCCACGCATGTATTGTATTTCCCGTCTCAAGCCGTTCAAATCTAGTTGCAAGTTTTTTAAATATGGCACGAGAAAAAAACAAACACTGAGACGCAAGGCAGATCCGTCACTGTCATGAGCGGAAAGCGAGTGCCTCAATGGTATGAAGTGATGCGGGTAGCAGTTGCAGAATGGAAAGGAAGTCAAGGGGAAAATCAAGTCAAGGTCACTTAGCTATTGACACGTGGGGGAAAGGAAAAACCCGTCGACAAAAATGCATCTTCAATGATCTTCATACATGACTGTACACAGGAAAGGAGCCTTAAGGTGATTCGATGGACGCAATATTTTGTGTCAGAACACGTGCGATATATTGCATCAATTGGTTCCATTTTTTCAGCTACTCGTCAGTTTTCTCGAATTTTGAGATCGCAACTCTGTTGTCAGGAGACAAAAGCACTCACTTACCAATTTTTACAAACAAATCCAACGTAATAAAGGTGTGGTTTTTTCAGAGAGAAAACATCGCATTCGATACTGATATCGAAACTGCACTAGAATGCGATATTTTCTCTCTAAAAAAACCACGCCTTTATTACGTTGAATTCTTTGTTAAAATTGGTAAATGCGTGCTTTAGTCTCCTGACAACAGAATTGCGATCTCAAAATTCGAGAAAAATGACGAGTAGCTGAAAAAATGGAACCAATTGATGCGATATATCGCACGTCGTTCTGACAAAAATATGCCGTCCATCCAATCACCTTAAATCGTCATTATGTTAATTGATCTAGTCACTATTAGCTCTATGGTTATTTCTTTTGAATAGGATCTTTTATTTTATTTTTTTATCATGGAAAACTCTATTTCCTTAAGAATTAGTCGTGGATGTTTAGTTCATTTCATTTTTTTGGTCGGGATAAAATTTCTTTTTGGAGTTACGTACTGCAAATTCTTAGCAGCCACCGTCAACCGTCCCTCTCATCCATTGTCGCCGCCATTTTTCTGGTTCGTAAAGGTTTCCAACGGACCTAGTATCCATTTTCCCTCTACAAAGGTAATTTAGGACTCGCTGTTAGTGGGGAATAACTAAAAAAATCCCACGTTCAGCATGAATGCTGAACGTGGGATTGTGGAACGTGGGATTTTGCGTTGGGAACGTGTTCTGGCGTTGCAGTATGAATGCTCGTACCCCGGGTTTTCACGATGACAATCGTCCCATCAAAATTCAGGCTGAAAACCTAGAGTAAATCGTCGAACACACACATGGAAAAAAAACCGGGTTTGATTCGAACAAGAGCTTTTACTCTTTTGATTTGCGGAAAGAGAGACGTGTGGTTAAACTCCTAGAATGGGGAAATATCAGCAATTTTGGTCTCACAAAAGCTGAATTCTTTTGTCGAGGAGCTAGACTGAGGGAGGGACGCATCGGGGGAAATTGTGAGTAGAAAGGAGTGAGGCGCTCCCTAACGGATAACAATTATCCAAAGTCCCGGAACCTCCATAATGAAGTAACATCTAAAGCTTGGAAACAGCCCTACGTACAAAGTTATTGCGCTGAAAAAAGGAAAACAAGGTAGCGGGCGTTTGGAGTGTATCTCTGAACAGAATGTTTCGCACAAGCAAAAGGAACGACCTCATTTCTTTCGCTGAATTTCCTGCCCTGATTGCGATGAGATAGCGGTAGCCGGTGGTCCAATAAAATCAGAGATGCTGACACTTTGATGCCATGATCCCGCTTTGTGAGGGTATTTCCTGGTTTCTCACACAGACTTTTTGTGTAGTGAATATGTTTAAAGGTGAGAACCGACAAGGCTGGATTCGAGATGAATGGTTAGAGACGTTGAAACTTCAAAGATCCTCTCCGTCTTGTGCAACCTGTTACTCTGGAACATTAATTTTATAACGAACAAAAATTTATAGGGACCTCCGGACCGGATGATACCATTTTAAGACACCAGCATTTTTCCGTGAAATATATAAGTTTTCCTTTTCAAAAATATTGCAAAGAAACATTGTTTTGAAAATTAGATATAGTGGATGAGGAGATCTCCTAATTTCGTATCTGATCTATGAAATAAGAGTATGAGCAACTAAAAATAATTTAGTACAAACAATTTATTGACCAGTGCACCTTTCGGTGAGGCTGCATTGGGACTTCTTGGTTTTTCAGTGCGTCTTAACTTTGTCAATCTTTGAGCAGATAAAACGAACTTAGTGTTAATCGCTAGAAAATAAGCCGTTCTGATCAAATTGTACAGCTAAGATCAGCTCTATAGCTGCCGTAATTCAACATTTTCAGCGCAAGTCTCAGCTATTTTAGAGCACAACATATCTCATGCAGGACAGCCTTTGTATTTTAACTGGAACTTGGTATTGCTCAGTTGCAAATTGAGCACATAGTCGCACGATTTGAGTGGCAACTTCTTCGCATACGACGTTTTTACAAAAAAAAAAAAAAACTTTTCATCCGAATATGATCTCCATGAATATTCCATCAAGAGCACCGTTTCTAAAAAATCTTCATGGGAGTGGGGGAAAGTTGTTTGAAAAATTAAGGACTTTTCGAAACAAAATTTGAATCATTTCTGAAATTTGCCTAGAAAAAGGGTAAACTTTCGAGCACAGGCGCGGCGCCAACCCGTTTCCTCATCCCGCTCAAAAAAAATCCCGCTAACGTAAAACCATTTTCACGCCCCGTTTTGAAAGTCTCATTTTCCATCGAATAAAAGGGATCGCTCCT
This sequence comes from Bemisia tabaci, assembly GCF_918797505.1. Classification (NCBI taxonomy): domain Eukaryota; kingdom Metazoa; phylum Arthropoda; class Insecta; order Hemiptera; family Aleyrodidae; genus Bemisia; species Bemisia tabaci. Next base: position 33,677,577 of record NC_092795.1, read on the forward strand.
TCATTTTTCGGGAACTCACAATTTGACGGTAATTTGTTGCTTCCATTACTTCCTTGTCGCTTGCGACCAATTAGGACTCACAAAAAGGGACGCAGTAATAATTTGGCTCCGGTTAATTGAGGCAGGGTGGCGCGTGGCACCCTGTCACCGTCGATGCTACCGATACAGCAACAGTTCTCAGAATTGCTCTCAGTTTTGGAGGAGCTTTCTGTTGCATGACTTTCTAGCAGGGACTCTAACTACATGCGCCAGTCAAGTGCTAGGCTTTAACTGTTTCCGCCAGTTTTCTCGCAAAGGAAAAGTTCAGAATGTGTCCTTTTTCGACACGAAACATTCATCAGTGTGAAGTTGAACTCTTCATAGAGCGGAAGTGTTGAAAAAGACATTAGTGCGGTAGTTTATGATTAATAAACGATCGATACAGCTTCCCAACGGTGAAACTGCAGAAACGCGTACCTCAATGTGCAGTGTTGCAGACATCCTACCATACTTGGTTTTATAAACAAAAAAATTGTTCGATATCGATTCTTGAAAACCTCGGTGATTTTTCTTCTTTGTGTACAAATTTGTCTCTAGAAAATTGCGTTGATTCGTTGATTGCGTTGAAATGGAAAAGGTAGGAGGGGAGGGGGGTGAATCCTTCCCATCCCCCTTCCCCTCATTTGAAAGTTGGACTTAAATTGACACAATTTTGATCATTCTAAGGGGTATTCATAGAGATATTTCTTTTTAAGTTCTGCCCATATTTTTCCCCACCCCCAAGCTGATTTTTTTCTACTCCGAAAAATTTTGCCCTTCCTTCCTCCACCTAAGATTTTACTGAGTGATACTTCCGCTTGGCTCGTTTTAAAATAAAAAATGAATTAAAACGAGACTAGACGTTAAAAACGTCACAAGATCTTGATTTCTAAGTTTAGATATGGATATGAAACGCAACTCCTCAGAAGTTATTCCGGAATCCAGCTCAAGTTCATCCGAAGACCGCCGTATGTGGGTGGTGAAAAAAGAGACTTGACTAATTCATCAACGGTAAGTGACCGAGGGATGCGGCGGGAGGAGGCGGGGGTGGGTGTTGCCCTTGACACTTAACTGTGACAAGCAAACGCAGAGGCCCTGAGACCCGGAGGATACGGTGGAAATTGCACTCGGGCGACCCTTGCGCGTGAGATGAAACCCGAGACGGGTGCTGCCGCCAAGTGGAAATATATCGAACACTCAGAAGGTCCTCTACTATTCTGCCGTGCTAAGGAAAAACGCCGTATGAGCCTTCAGGCGTTGCCAAATTTCCTTAATAAAACAAGAATTTTCTGGTAAATCTAAAAAGATTTTTCTTCCAATTTTTCAGATAATTTTGTTCCCAATTTTAACTAAATTTCCTGAAAATTTCAAGGAAAAATAGCCGTAAGTTTCCTCAAAAATCAACATTTTATCGAAAGAAATTTGGCAACTCTCGAATGTTCATACGGCGTTTTTCCTTAGCACGGCAGTATTATCACGACCCGCAACGAAATTCGACAACGTTCGCGACCGCGAGTGAATCAAGTCTTGTCTCAAGGGATGGCGCGGACAGGGGGTCACTACGTGATCATCGCAAATGCATTAAACGTTAGTTGCCATACAGAGAGAGACAATCTCGGTTTGTCCGAGCGGTTTCTAGCGAAAGGGTATTGAGTGGCGTCGACTTGGAACGAAAAAAGTACCTTTGAAGTTTCATTCCTCGATAGTCACCCCCCCCCCCCCCCCCCGTTAATAGCCTCAGGGGCGGAAGAAGATATTTTGGAAACGGTTTAACTGAAACGTTTTAGACACATCTTGGAAGCAATTTCGCTGAAATATATCAAACTTGTGTTGACAATTTTTTTCAAAAGTGTCTCAGAGATGTTGAAGAAACTCTCAAGATCATTTTTACTCCGCTGGGATACACATGCACGTTCTACTGCATTTTGTTTAAAAAAATTCGACTTTTTGCACGAGTTTCACAAAAAGAAGTACGACAGTTTCAAAAATATTCCTGGCTGATTTTGGCACCAGTCAGAAGTGTACTTGCGTCATCTAGAAATATGGTTGAGTCAGCCAGGAATGCCATTGAACCAACCATATTTTCCTCTGGCTGACACTATCGCACCGGCCAAAGATAGGCCAAGGGGGTTAATTGCACAATCGCACACCAAAAATGATACGGGGAATTTTCAAGGCATCGTGTTTATTCGTGAGTTTGTTTTTTGTTTAAGAAAAATAAAAATAAGGCAACTTCATTTGAAGTTAGATTTTTTCTAACGAAAGCCGTCCAATTACGGTTTCGGTTCTATTGCGATTCATATCAACTAACCTTGATCTCCGGAAACTTCAGAAGGTCAAAATTTCATCCTCCACCCACTGACTTTTTTCTGAAAAAAATGCACTGGGTTAACAAGCTCCGTTTGTTTATTCGGACGTTGATTAGAATCGTTTGCCAATGCTACCAATCTTATTCCCACGGAGCGAGTAACCAGTTTTCATTCATATTATTTTCAAAGCAGTACGTTCGGCAGTGCGTTTTTGTCTGCGCTTTTTTTCTTCTTTTTTTTGCGAACATTCGGGTTACCATCCCTTTGACCGCACTACAGAGGGTAGCATAAAAGTACGTACTCGCCTTTGAAACCCTCAGCGTGAAGTGGGACGGGCTGTTCATCTAAATTCATCTATGCATTTTGTATTTCCGCATGAGTGTTGGTAGAAAAGCAGAGCATTCGCTGGTAGTGGTTTAACCCAACTGTAAGCGTAAGCCCCGTCCAAGGTCTGTGAATACAGTCTATTTTATTGCAAACCAGGGAAGGAATTTATAGAAATCTCTAAAAGTATTAACGTATGCTCCATGAAAATCTTGCCTCGTGGCAAATAACGTTGTCCATTATAGAAATCTAAGATCTTCTTTCATTGGAACGACATTATTTTGAGTATGAATGAAGGGCTTGGAGAACTAGGCGTATAAGTGCAGTTTTTGCTTCTTTGAAATGTACAAGTTTGAAGTTTTAAAATTATATATGGAGCCTTGTGGCCAGTAAAAAAGCACACTAACTCTTTGACGCTAGACAATTGGATTTTAGCGGTGAATTTCGCACAGAATGTATTCTAAGACTAGTTTTAATTAACATTTTTGAGATCTCAATGCTCATTTTTGAGAGAACCAGATATTCTGATACCACTATTCAAACTCTTGAGAGCGCATATTGCCTACCCTCTTAAACGAAGGAAAATTGAATGCAGAAAGCTGCACCATGAACGAAATCTCTAATCCATTTTCCTGATACATTACCCATCCTCACTCCTCAGTTCAACTAGAAGAGTCATGCGAATCACTCATGGATTACTATGTCCAATCAGAGTCAATGCTCGATCACAGACGCGACGCGACTTGCTGCTCCACAACAGTATCCGTATCCGATTGGATGTTACATCCTTCGAAAATTTATGTATCTGGCTCTTAATTGGCGTTCCCTGCAGCATGGAGCAAGAAAATAAGTATTTGGAGAATAGATAAATAATAGATACAGAATAAATAATTAGAGAATAAATGTATATTCACTTGGGCCATGCCTATAGGTCGAGAGGTCGAGAGGATCCGCGACATTGTCCAATCAGCGTCCACCAAGAACCACCACCTGCCACCAGTTTACCTGCCACTCTCTTCTGCTCTCCTGATACTCGTGCCATGAATTTCGAAATGCACGCAACTTCTCCGCACCGATGCTTGGTACCGTTGGGATGCGGATTTTTACTGCCGTGTCTAGATGCTTCACAGAAAATTATTAATTTAATAATGGGGAGCATTAAGCCGATATTGTTTCCGGGATGATGTACCACTATTCGACCACATGGGCGCTTGTTTTGCCTGAGTGAGCGTGCCATTTCACGACGATGCCGCTATTCGACCACGCGGAAGCTCCTTGCCTACACTGAAATTGAAGGCGAAATAAAATGACGTTAATTTAATCTTCTCTAGTTTGATGAAAAATTTTCTTGGAAAACGAATTAGGATGAACTTAGATTAGACGGGATAAATGCAGTTTTATGCTTATCAATCCTTTTTCATCAGGAAAATGGCGGAAATTTGGTAATACGGACGTTTACGGTGGGATGCAGTGGGATGCAGAAGACAAATACAAGATGTACATATATACATGAAAAGACTTTAGAATAGTGAGACCGTCTAAAAGTCACGATGAGCACGTCAGAATACTTCAAATTCCACTCCTCAATGCAAAATTCTCGTGGTTCTCACCACATTACACTTACACATTTTCCTCTCCCGCGGGCGTGTTTTTCTTCGTTGTTAAAGATCAGAACGTTGAAATTTTGTATCAAAGAGTAAGTTTTAGTCTTTTTTGATGCACTCATTACATTTCCGAGCTATTTACCCCAAGAAAATTTTCATGTGGAACAGACTTTCCCAATCATGTTTAACCGTAACAATTAATTTCTGTTCTCGGAGCTCTCAGTCTTCAGCAGGCATGAAGTTCAAAACAGGTTTTTTTTCAATTAAACTCTCAGTTAGAAGCAGTATAACACTTGTGGTTTCATGAAGTTCCTTCAGTCGCGTGGAAACCGCAAGCCTCGCGAAAATATGAGCCGAGCTGACAAAAATAGGGGTTGAGACTCACGATAGCGGTAACAGCGTGAGAGAGGGCGGGCTTATAGGATATCGATTCGATATTGTGTGCTCCCGCGGTGAGATAATATCTCTCAGCCCGGAAAAGGTTATTTTTAATCGAACTGCGCTTCATTGAAATTTTCCCCGGAAATCCGCGTCGGGAGCTTTTCAGGAAGCGAGCCATTTTGAAAAACGGCAACGAACTGCGCCCGCAAATGTATCGTCCGTCTCAGAAGTCACCGTTACGTGTTAATAATGTCTACCCAGTTCCAGTTCCTAGAAAAAAGAATTGAAACTTCCAGAAACTTAGTGGGTGGTAGGTGTGGTGTATTGAGTTGTATACGGTTTTATCTCGAGGGAGACTCTATTTTAATGAGCCGATGACCTTTACCTGGACTGCTTGACGTAAAAAAAGACTGACTTCTTCGGTTCACCTTTAAAGTTCTTTACCGACGACTGATTTCATCTCCGTCGATTTTGATTTAGAGAGGGATGCTTGAGTTGACGAGTTTCAGTGCGAACAATAAACGTTAATATCTTATTCACGAATTGAATCTGGAAGTCTCCAAAGAAAGCCGCGGGTCCTGCGTGAACTTTTATTGAGAAAACATGTTTTTTACGTTGTTTCTTTGCACTGTCGAGTGGTCCATTGTCAGCCTAAACGAGAGATTAAAATATGCAACAATAGCTTCAGAAAATGCTCTTAATGAAATGTTCTCAAAAATTACTCAAGAGTTCTTCAAAGCGGCCAGGAATTGCTAATTTGCAATTCGGTTCGACCGCAGCCCCGGGCTGTAAACGACTCTTTCCGAAACATTCACCTGAATTGTCAGCTTCATTAAATGTGAAACCTTTTTACCACCTCCATTGTCGCGGCTTCTTCCTTGGCATTTATTCGCGCCCCACTCCTCCCTCCCATGTCCTTGCGCACTTTCACACCCCCCTCACCCCCCTCCTTCCTCTCCGGAAGCAGTTGAGATCGAACGGAACCTCGGGGAAAATTGAACATAAACACATTGTGAAAAGAGAAGTGGTGCCACATCTGAAAAAATAAAGTTTTTGAGGGAATTAAATGCTGAGACTCGATGAAATGAGTTTCAGCAGAAAGAGGACGATGACCCAGCATCAGAATTCATAACTGCATCCGACTGGCACTTTTCACTAAGGGAACATACACAGTAAGAGAACATAACCGACATTTTATCAATATGGAAAGTACAACACATAGTAACCTAAGCGTGCGGTTGATACTTTTTGGTCTAGTTTTTCTTTTGGTTATATTAACCATATTTAAGGGTTGAAAGTTTTCAACCTCGTTAAAAGCAGGCACGAGCCGCCATGATCAAACCTGGATCTCATTGGTCGAATGCCTTAGCCACTCACTAAGTCGCAATCTCTGAATGACACCAAGAGAAACAAAAGTACATTAGTTCAGTTATGATGTTGTCTTCATGCCCAGATATCCTAGAATATCCGACGGTTTCAATCAATTCAACTATAACTTTGGTCGATTAACCAAGTCTTTTTGGCTGATCTGACAAGAAAAAAGTAACTGCAAGTAACCCAAAGTAACCATAAACACGAACATTATTAATTAGGTACCTCTGAAAATATCAGTATATTCTTTATCCTTTAGATGGCGCTATGAATCTACATCATGGCTTGAGTTCCCAGAGGTTTCTTCACCATTCCCATGTTCACACGGTAAAAATATCAAGTCATAATTTCCGTAGCACTGACTTAATTTCAATTGAAAATATTCCTCCTTTTGTAAAATGCAAAAGCAAAATGTTTCTTCCCCTGTCTATCGGCACTTTTCCCTCCCACCGAACAGTCTCCATTCTTGCTCCTCAATGCATTTATGACGAAATTGTTAAAAAATGTTTAGATTCTATTGTTCAAAATTTCCACTTGTACGTGTTTCGTAATACGTAAAAAACTACTCAAGTATCAAAATCAGTACATACTAAACAGTCTCTTACAACTTGATGAAATACCGATGCCAGAGGTAATGTCGGGCAAACTTTTTTTTGTTTTCGATAGTCTTTACTTTCAAGTGTTATGAGTGGATAGATACGATTAATAATATGTAATCTAGCATATAAGTATAACTCAGAACACAGAACAAGTAAGGAATTAAAAAAGAAGTTTAATAATGATAATAAAAAATATTTTGGAATGGAGGTGGAGGGTTCTTAAAACATTCTCATATTTACAGAGAGAGACCATGTACATTCTTGGAAAAAGTTTTTCTTTTGTAGCTGTTTCATCAGTTTCTCACTCCGAATTCATCTGAATGAAATTAGATCAGCATCATGCTAAATTTGTAAGAGGAGTAAATTCAAAGGAGAGAAAAATAATTAAATAAAAATCGATTCCGTTACGTGAATGAAATAGAAGTCGTCGTAAATATCCTCTCCACTTTTAAGACGGAAGGTTGCAAAAAAGGAGGCCAATAAGATAAGTAACGATAACGATTTTTTATACCACGGAACAATTTTTATTCATTTATTTTTAATGTACCGTTGGGCGGATAGCTTGGGCTATCTTGGAATTAGTCTTCTAAACCTCCTTCCCGGGTAGAAATATTGGGATTTGTGGTGAACGTGAAGGTGACAAATAAGCGCAGCACGTGCGAGAAATGACTTGACGTACGTCCTGAAGGAGGAAAAGGAGAGGGAAGAGAAATTACGGCCGTGAGAGAATGGTTTTTCTCGATTGATATGATTTTCTTCGAACGAGCAACTCTTGATTCTATTTTATGCTCCACCGGTACCAGAGATAAAGCCCTTCGGGGACTTCGCATCAAAGACTTTCCGACAGCCACTGGTTTTGTCTCAAATCTAGTCTTCAAGGCAACAAGAAGCTCTCAAAGCCAAGTTGGTCTGGTGATGCAATTCAGGATAGTGATAGAGTCAACTCGACATATATTGAGTACTCTTCAGTGCAAAATCTGACTGCACGATGGAAAAAATATATGCAGATGGTTGATATGCATTAACTCGTCACTAAACGGCACTGATCTTGTTTCATTTAACTTTTTTTTTTCACAAAATACTCTCATTGGGGGGGGGGGGGGTGAAACTTATTTGCGGATTCAAATCCTCTTCGTGCATTATTGAAATTGTCATATATTCATTGTCATTGATCATAAAATGATTTCGCAATGAGATGGGACTTTAAGCGTATGTTTGGTCTCACTGACGGCAGATCATCGTCAATAAGATTAAGATGACCTCCAGTTATGAATAATGTTTTAACAGCTGTAACATTTTTCCATTCCTCCCCTTATCTGTACTTTATAATTACTTTATGTCATTGCATGTTACTTTTAGTCATCGCAATGTGCAAGCTTTAAGGTACGACAAGATCCTCAATTTTCAGCTACTTATATCGCTACCACTTCAACTCATTTTGGATTTCAACCATGATTTATAATCTCTAAAACTCACATCAATCTCAAATCGATAAACAAAATCACTCTCGGTATTTACTTGGGGAGTACTTTTCGATGGAATCGTTTATACGTAGCACGCTGCATCAAGATGTGACTTATAGGAATTGTTTAAGAAAAAAAATAAAGGTCTCAATATCCTGTAATTATCGATTAATCGATCGATAGTAAATTATTCCTGAAGAAGCCACGGACTAACTTAGAAGAATGAATCTCTCTGATTTCATCGATGATTATATTTGTCAGCTTTCCTTTCGGTTGGCTGCATCTCTTATGTGCATGTGCGGCGAACCCATCATTCGGTAGATCGCAAGATCCCCTCTCGTCTTAATGAATTTTACTCTACAGCTTGTTAGGCGAATAGGACTTGACGGAATTCCCGCGATGAAAAGCCTCCTTTCCCCGAATCAGTAAGATGTAAATGGGATCATCTCCGTCCAAAGGCACGCATCCAAAGTGCATTTAATTAAAGGCTGCAACCGGTCATGCGGTCGTTTTCGCGGAACAATTTGACGGCGCAGATTTCCACCGCGGACAAGGTTATCAGGTTGTGCGACACATTGTGGATATTTTACATGGATTTAGATGGGGAAAAGTGCTGATTTTTCAGCACTATCTAGCAACAATGACTGTCCCAATGTTGCAGTTTGAGCTTCGACGTGGCCAAGCGCGAATTAGGACGCCGCACAGTAAAACGAGCCAGTCAGAGAAATGGGACCGGAAACTTTGGACAAAAAGCTGCATAGTCTCAGGGCCGGATTTACCTACTTGCCGCCCATGGGCCGCATATATTTTGCCGCCCCCTTCTCATTTGTTTTGAAACTCGATAAAAACCATCAAATGAACGTGCCAGCGAGGGAGGGGTGCATAAGACGCATTTACTCGTGTTGAACACATTTTTTGGGAAAGCCCTGTCAACACTACTAGCAAAAGTTCACGAAACTTTGTGCGAAAGTTAAGTTCCGTAAACCTATCTCTGTGTGGTCAAGGCCTTCCATTTGTAAGAAATGAACGAAAAAATTATGAAAGAACAAACATTAATGTGGTTTAATGATTTTAACTTCCGCCACCGCGCCGCTCAGACCGCACCGTGTTGGATGCAATGCGTGAAGTATTCACGCAGTCTTGTAGGCGCTATGCGTTGCACGCTGGCCGCACTGTGTTTGGCGCAATGCGTGAAGTATTCGTGCAGTCTTGTAGGCGCTAATATGTGTTACATGCCGATCGCCGCGCCGAGGGCTTCTCCTTTTCATCTCAAGCCCTCGTTATCATTTTTCTCTAAGTCGCGCCGTTCTAGGCCAAATTGCGTGTTTGGTTTCTGTCGTAACTCGACTTATTGAGGGTGCTGTCTCTTGTATCACTAAGAGACGACAAAATTAGAAATTACTACACTCTCAGGAAATGAGAGATTTTGTCGCCTTTTTTCGTTTGTAATTTTGTTTTTATAAATCCGACTAATACTTTATAATCCGACTTTTATAATCCGAATTTTTTTTTTCATACCTAAACTTTAAAAAATTGCAAATTTTTGCCGCCCCTTAGATTTGCCGCCATGGGCCGCGGCCCATGTGACCACCCCCTTAATCCGGCCCTGCACAGTCTAATGCTTATTTTGACACAATTAAAATTTTAAGGGGTCGGTCAACGAGGAAAACTTCACGAGAAAACCAATGGAGCGAATATTAAACGTCTATGATCCAAATTAACGTAGATATATGCTTTTGAAGTCTCTAAGTATCGTTAGACTTCTCCTATTGGATTGCTCCGCTGTGCGCCAGCGCTTGCCCCGCTAGAACCAGAGTAAAGGGAGCCAAACGAAATGAAAAGCTGCCAACAGATCGGCTCATAACTAACGTAACCGCGTAATTGCAGTTACAGATGATCCTTCTCGTCCATATACTTTCATACTTTTCTAGCTCAAGTAGAAATAGAGTCACGTTTGCTTCCCAATTGAGATCGAAGATGAGGTTGAGCATCGCACAGTGTGAAAGACCTGGAAAACCGGCCTAAACTTTTCGATTGACCACTAAACTAATAAATTAATATTTTGCTGCACTCTGACGAGTCTATTTACATTGTAATCAGTCTCGGTATCGCAATAACAGCAAATCGACGGCTCATTTTTATTTTTCCGGTTGAAAATGAAATTATTAATACTTTGAAACGTTCCGGGTTTTTGATTATCTTTTGTTGTTTCTTTGCAGCCTTTCCCCCTAATTAAGTTTTTATTTGATTAAACTAATAAAGTATCGGAATTAAAATACCTCCATCAGAGTTGGATTATAAAATCAACACGCAGTATGCATTGAATGCGTTGCAAAGCTTTCAACCTATCAATCAACCCAAACCTTTCTGCTTCTCTGAGGAATTAATTTTCACTTTCGGCTGTTACTAGAATTGTGTTACACAGAAATTTCCTTTCTCTTTCGAAGCATGGCACTTTTCAAATTACCATGAAAAATTCAGAACTGAGATCAAATTAATCTTTAGCAAATTACAATATTTATGTTGAGAATGTGAATTTTATTTTTACTTAATTTTTACGATTTTTTTCAATAAATAATGCCAATTTTTCTCAAAGCAATGAAGTTTGCGTTGTTTTTTTTTTTAGCTAATAATAAATCATGCCCTTAATCCTTTTCCTTTTTAAAAGACAACAACATATATTTAATACTCAATAAAAGACATTAATCGTGTTCTTACCGCTGCTGACTGTATTTACTGATTATTATCGATTTTCTACGTTTTCCTCCAAAAAAGGGGGGGGGAGGATGTGCTAAAGATGACGTAATTTTTAGGGAGGGATCAAGCAGTGGACGACGGCTGGATACGGTGAGGGGGGGAGTGAAAATATTGCAAAAAATGGATGACTTAATTTATGGACGGCCCGTAACGGTAGCTCTGCCGTGCTAAGGAAGAACGCCGTATGAACATTCGAGAGTTGCCAAATTTCCCACGGTAAAATGTTCATTTTTGAGGAAAATTGTGGATATTTTCCCTTAAAATTTTCAGACATTTCAGATCAAATCACAAGCGAAATTGTCTGAGAAGTTGACAGTAAGATATTCATAAGTTGACCAGGAAATTCGTGTTTTATCAAAAGGAAATTTGGCAACGCCTGAAGGTTCATACGGCGTTTTTCCTTAGCACGGCAGAGCTGCTCTTGGAGTTTTGGCCAGGTTCGGAGGTGAAATGGGAAAGAGTGCGCTGCGCGCGGACTCGTCCACAGTTTCCGGGCCGGATGATTTTCTTGGCGAACGTGTTACGTGTTGCTCATTAAATTCCCTCGTAACTTCGTTTGTTTATTCGGCTTTGTTTTTGCTCCCTTCTACTTATTTGCTCATCCAGCGGAATCTCCAGGCGCAAAGGTCTCGTCGAGCTCTCTCGGGTCCCACCCCAGACTCGGAACAAACCACGCAAAAGCACAGGGTTTCTATAGGAGCATGAGTGGTTGTTGCGCAGCGAATTTTTGGACTGTCTGCCAACCTTTGCGGAATTTCGTTTCGACCGTTCCGACGGATGGTCCCTAATTCAATAACCGGTTTCTATCTTGATCATTTCGTAGATTGGCTAAAAGTCGAGTGAATTATCTGAATCACTATGAGGATATTTTTAAGTGATCGAATCACCCTTTTTTTCGCGGAAATAATCAACGCCAGTGAACAATCAATTGGATTGCTTTTTGACCGATTTTATCAGATAGGAGGCAACCCACTTAAAGTTGCAGCTGAAAAAAGGAGGTTCGGAGTTTGATTCTTCCATATAAGATTCAATATAGAAACTAAACTTGTAAACTAAATATAAAAACTAAAGAAAACCTCTCTCTTCACGGACTAATTTTTTTTTTGGCTTCAAGTTTTTGGCAGGAAAAAATATATGACTAGTGGAGCTCAAAAACAATCTTAACTCAATTTTGTCGAAAATATGGGTTGGTTCCTTTCTGAAAAGCTCGGTCCATTTGGCAATATGAAACCCTTAATTACAAGCAGACTCGTAGAAACGTACTTCTAGTCCTGCAAATCAGACGAGATGGTGCATTCTCTTCTATTTCGCAAGATTAAATCACAAAGAACAGTTTCTGTTTGTGAACCAAATTAATTTTGATTAAATGATAAAATAGTCTTGTGCATTGCGTGAATTGGTATGTTCTCAGTTCATGCATTTGAAATACAAGACTTCAATCTTAGCAACATTACGATTTTAAAAAGTTCTTACTCCAAAATTTAGTCTAATGTAGTCATCTAAACAGTCGATTGCACTGTCAGTCAGTCCTCCAACAAGTTGACATACCAAGAAAAATGGTTTTGTTTAATATACCACGACAGATATTGAATTAACCAAATATCTTTTTAAAGCGACCTGATTTCTCTTTGAAATGAACGGAATATAGTTTGAGACGGGGAGATTTTCTGTCGTCTTGACGAAATTTTGTGGTACAGCCTATTTGACAGGAATTCATGTTGTTTTAACGGGAAATTTTTCTCAGTACAGATTTAAGTTGATTTCCCGCACGCAAGTATCCAAGTAGATCGTTCCTGGTGCCAGACCTGATCCGAGGATTTTCAAAAAATTATCTATACAGATTACGCGAATATCTTATGACCGGAGGTAAACAAAGAAGATAAACATACGTTTTAAAAAAACCACGAAAGTAAAGAGTGTTAAAACTCAAGCACATAGTATATTCAACAAAAAATGGCACCAGCACAACTGCAATATCAACATAAATATGATCCGGCACTGAAATTTAAAAAGAAAATCCCTCCTCCCTTGGACCCGGAATCAGCGACAAACATACATCAATGCCGGTTGCATCTACACGTGGAATTAAATCATAGCGGATCTCATTGAACGTGAATGGAGAGGCGAGAATCAAATTATTATAAGTTCCGAGAAGTACCCGAAGCTTCGAGTCGCAGTGTATTCTCTGCGGTAAAAAGCCCTAATTATTGATGCAGTGAATAAAGACAGAATCCAAGTGTTGCTCATTTGAATAATGGTCAAAAGGACGCTTCAGCTTTGGGCTAATTTGGAACATCAAAGTCCGGTTTGTCCAGCGGAGACCTGCTTGAAATTCTAAACAAAGCGTAAAATGTGTCTCTCAGTGCTGCGATCTGGTGTTCCTGTGCATAAACAATGAACCAGGTTACAAGATCAAAGAACTTGGAAACGGTTTAGATTCTTTGGGTGCCTTACAACTACTAAAGACAAAAGAGCAGTAAGCTGCATGTGTTCAGGAGGCCCTGGTGAATTCAACAGCGAAGGGACACCACAAGAGAGTCAATATGTTAACGCTTTAACTTGTTTCCAGGTAAATTAGCGAGTTGTGTCTTGCCGAACCTTACGGGCCGCGCTCTAGTGATCTTTCCTTAAACACTATTTTTCCTCGCGGGAACCCTGCGCGATTTATTTTGTAATGATTAAGGTTGTTCTCCAGCTTTGGCGGTATACATGCTGAGTGCACTCGACAAATGTGACCGTCCAAGGGAACAGGGGCCTTATGCCGCAATCATAATGCTGAATTTGGCAGCTGAATGCGGCAGTCAACAGTCATCGCCCAACGCTGAAATTTCGCAATTCTAGTTATTTTCATCCAGATGTGTATCAAATCTATTCGAATAATTCAGACAAATCCGACATTATCCGATGGTCGCTGAGAATCGTTGCTGAATTTTGCGCGTCACGCCCAAAATTCAGGCATCGGGCCGATGACCTCCACATTCAACTCCCACATTCAGCGTATGATTGCGGCATTGAGTCAAAACAAATTCAAATCAAGTATTTAATTTCAGAGAATATGAGTGTTCAACCAAAATATTAATAGCTAGCGAACTAGGGTGAAACTATGGGGGCTGGAGGAACCTGCCCCCCCCCTCCCCCCAAGAAACCTACCAGGCCCCTCCCTGGAAATGCGAGAGAGCAAAGTAGAAGCGTGCAATATCTTACCGCAACCAAGAAGTGCCCTTCCAGCACCTAAAATACATCAAATTTTAATAAATGACTGCATTATTATTTTGAAAAAAAAAGAAGAGAAAAAAATCTCGGAATATTTTTCCCTATCGGTGTGGGTTTTTTTGATTAATCACATGATTGAAACCAAATTGATCAGCCGAAAGGGTAGAGATCGAGATGAGGCACATAGGATAATGAACATTGGTGTCCGGATGAAGTACCAAAGCGTGGCTTTACTCCGTAGAGAAAGCGTGCGTGTGGGCGGGATTGGAGCGCGCCGAGTTTCCCAAACGCTACAACTTGTTCCGCCGTCCATCTCAAGCTGCTCCAAGGAGGTGCAGATGTGGAGAGAGGACTTTGCTCGAGTCGCTCCATTCTGATGCCAAATTTTGACGAAGTTCGTTGCCACCGATTATAATAATTCAACGAGTAAATTCAAAGCCACAGGAGGAGGTATAAAGGTAGGACACACGTTCAAAGTAAAATTTCAAAGTCAACTTTGAACGCCTGTCCAAGGCTTGGGGGTTTTCAATTGGTCACTTTTACAAATTTCCGATGAGAGCAACGAATAAATGAAATACGATAAAAAAAAAAATGCACAACCATCGGATATGATACGGAAGGGAATCATATATTCGATCGAAAAAATTCGTATCAGCTCTCAAAAAGCTGTGGTAGCAAAGGATATAACCCCGCTTTGACAGCAATATTAGAGGAATTCCATGTACAATTTACGATGGACCCTGAACTCCATAGAAACACATCATCATCGAGGTTCATGGATTTTTTGGATGGTGTTCATTTGTTGAGAGAATAGGGGAAGCTGAGTTCCCACTCATTAAAGTCCTCCGCCGTGAAATAACAACGCGAAAGGCAGAAAATCACTCTTTTATCCAGTATGTTTGGTCAGTGATGTTTATTTTGTTGCCTTTATCCTGCTCTCGGCGGCATCGGAAACACAAATCGCCCCGGCCACTTTCAGCAAAGCTTTCGTTTACCGTGATTCACAGAAAATTTTCAGTAAAAAACCAAACGGAATTCTTGCGTGCCTTCATATGCAAAAAAATCAGACAAGATTTACATGTTTACCTAAAAAATGAAAATACTACATAATGCGGTATTACGGTCAGAGTTACATGATGCAACTCTGATCTGTGCAAGAGAAAAAAAAGCATACTTTTCGAAGGAAAAAGGAGAAAGAAGGAAAAGGAGAAAAACTTTTGCCCCGAATCGGAACGACAACTCACTCGTAGAGCGAAGCATTGCGAGTTTACGCCTCGGGCTATCGCGCCTTTTATTTTGCAGACGCAACGCGGATATCCATCAAGCACGAATAGTTGTATCTCTGCGCCGTCGTCAACGCGCTTTATTTCTCTAGCTCTGTTTTCATGCCGTGTTTGCTTATTCTCAGTAACTAAAACATCCGCTTTTTCATTTTCTATAGAATTCTGTTCATTTATCTTTCCCAAATCTGATCAGTGGAAAAATTATACGAGCATCGTCATCCTTCGGTAGTTGGTGGACTCTCGAATATAAGGTCGGAATGCTTTTACATTGCAGTCTTGACTGTGAGAGCTTTCTTAGAGCTTGAAAGTGAATTTTAGAGAAAACCAGTGGCTTTATCGTGTTTCTTGCTAAATTTTACGGAAGGTAAGATAATGAAATTTCAAATAAAATCCAAAATCCCCGCAGTAAACAAGGACTCCATTTCAGCCTTTCCAGTGGGTAACGCTGTTAGTTTTCGGCATAGAAAGGGATAAAAATACCCCTGTGGCTACAACATGTGCCGCTGAAGTTCGGCTAATAGTGCGGTTCCATAAAGAGGAGATATTATGCTGAGTCTCAGAGGGCCCGTTCGCACCAGGGACTTTGACGCCTCAAGATATTATCATATACCCTCCACCGCCGCCGCCTTGTCAAAACTTTCGGGTCTCAGGAAGCCCGAAGCCGCATTAAAATAATACGGCGTTCCCGGGAACATCTGGTCCGGTTCCGGCCCGTCTCCGTCTAAGTGGTGAATCGTGATCAAGAGGCTCCAAAGAATATGTAAAAAAATTAGTGTTACACGCACTGGAAAAAAAACACATCGGATCCAGAGTCAAGACTCTTGAAAACATTAACAAGAAAAATACTCTTGATTCAATCAGATTTTTGCTTAAATCAAAAGAAAACCCGCTCAAATTAAGAGGCTTGGTTCTTGATTTAAGCAAAAATCCGATTGAATCAAGATTATTTCTTTCTTGTCGATGTTTTTAAGAGTCTGGACTCTAGATCCAATGTGTCTTTTTTTCCATTGCGGCTGTGCTCAAGAAGAGAACTGCACGCGAGAAAAAAAAACAAAAAACATTCTCTTCGAAAAAAAAAGGAGAAAAACTTTTTACCCGAATCTGAACGAAACCTCATTCATGGTTCAGAGCGAAGTATTGCGATATTACGCCTCGCACCATCGCGCCTTCAATTTTGCAGATGCAACACGGACATCCATCAAGCACGAATAGTTGTATCTCTGCGCCGTCATCAGCTCGCTCCCTTTCCCTGATTGCTTTATTTTTATGCCGTGTTTGAGTTATTTGGAGTGGTACTTCAAGGGCTCGTGAGAAACACAGCCAAAGATAGAAGAGACATAATCGGGCCTTGGTGTTTAGTAATTCTGCGGAATCCGAGCGACATCTCGTTTTCAGCAAATAACGGAGCATCGCGAGCTCGCGCCTCGCGCCAAAGCGCCTACAATTTTGCAAATGCAACACGGACATCCATCGAGCTCGAAAAGTTGTATCTCTGCGCCGCGCCACGCCGTATTTAACCCGCGTTCTTTCCCTAATAACGGCTGGTTTCCTTAACATTGCGAGCACAGCAAAATTATGTTTTTATATACGTGTTTCGCTGTAAGAAGTGTCAATATTTCGGCGGCCATCCCTGGTCAGCGTTTTGAATATTTTCCCGCTCTCTTTCGCAACGTCTGATTGGTTGAATATCCTCGGCTTCCTCTTGATGTTATCAACGCGCGTTGAGGTGTCTCTTTTCTTTGAATTTTTGAAAAAAGGAACGTTAAGTAGATTGCATTTTGCAAAAAGAACCAAAATGATTGCAATGATACTAAGATTGTGCGACTTCGTCCTTCGCAATAAAGTTGATGAAATCGTGAAAAAATATGAAATTTACATAGTAATTTTTGTCTTAAATTTACAGTTTTCAGCGAATAAAATAGAAACTGATAATGGATAATCAGGTTTTTCTTCCAAGTCAAAAGAAGTTGCACAATCTTAGCAACATTGCAATGCTCCTGGTTTCTTTATGAAAAATGCAATCCGAGTGTACATTACCTTCACTTAACCGAATATTAAATGGACGTATTTCTGTTAAATAGAATTAAGCGCCAATTTGAGTTCCTTTTGAGGATTTTAGAATCCCGGATAGCGCGTTCTGTCAAACGGAACTAAGCGCCATGGAAAAGCATTGCGAATCTAAGACGGAACGAGCAGCGCGTTCCGCAACACCCGCCAATCGAAGCCCCCCTCTTCCTTCCACCCCCTATGGCGCTTGGTTCCGTTTGATAGAAATACGTCCAAATGTGTTTTCATAATCTATGGTGTGTCTACAAAATCAATGATACTAGGACCCTCGCGGCCTTTAAATTATGTATTTTCAGCCTTGGTTACACGGAGAAAAAAACCTCGTGCGTGGGACCCGAAGTTTAGGTCATATGGATCTCTGAAGTTTTCGGATTGAGCATCTGAACACTTCAGGTCCATCTGGATTTTGGAGGTTCGGATCACACATCTGAAACTCCAGTTTTTACATCTGAAGTACTTCGGTTTTCACATCCGAAAAACTTCGGTTCTCACATCTGAAGCACTTCAGATGTAAGAACTGAAGTTTCAGATGTGTGATCCGAACCTCGACAGCTAGACCTAAAGTGTTCAGATGCTCAATCCGAAAACTTCAGAGATCCATATATGACCCAAACTTCGGGTCCCACGCACGAAGTTTTTTTCTCCGTGTACCCATATTTTGTGTTTCTTTTCATCCTTACTTCTAAAATATGTATTTAATTTATAAATTGAACGGGACCTGTTGGCAGGATGTGAGGTTGTGATTGGGCGCCCGGTCGGGGCGGGATGGACGCGCTTGAGCCGAGGACGAACGGGACCGAAGTCGGGGTCGGCGTCGTCGGAGGGGAGGTGGGGGCGGGGGTGGGCTCGGTGTACCCCCGCCGGGACTCCCTCTACATCGTCGTGCCCATCACCATCATCTACGGGGTGATCCTCATCACGGGCACCGTCGGCAATGTCATCACCTGCTGCGTCATCGCCCGCAACAAGAGCATGCACAACGCCACCAACTTCTACCTCTTCTCCCTCGCCATCTCCGATCTCCTCCTCCTGGTCTCCGGCCTCCCGCAGGAGATCTACATGGTCTGGTCGAAGTAAGTCCGAAGATCATCATCCTTTAAACAGTCTTTTAACAGGTTTAACGCACGCTACACTGAAAAAAAAACGCCGACCGTGGAAGCCGTACTTTCGGGCTGCATAAACGTAATGTCCGCGTTCCGGGCTCAGAGGCTGAAAATTTCGGGCGTAGCACCCGGAGCAATCGAAACTATGACTTCAGCACCTGGAATTTTGGCTTCTGAGCCCGGAACGGACGGTATGTCTATATAGCCCATGACTTTTTCTTTCCCGTGTAGAAATATAACCAACCGAGTTTTGCATGGGTTAAATTGAGGCGAAGGGTGCAGAAAAATCATTTCTTGGTGTCTCAAAATTTTTACTAATGATTTATATGTATTACAGTACATTTTCTGCGAAATTTCACTATCAGCATTGTAAAATCATGGGGGAAATTCCGTAAGAGTTTCAAAGAATGTATACAATTTACTTTAATTATGACGGATGAAATGTCAGCGGAGATTCTGAGACACCGCAACCAAGAAATGCCCACTCTGCACCCAGCGCATGCAAAAGACGGAAGGAAATTTGATTTATATCGGTCTGCAGATCCATCTGCAAGACAGAAAAGGTAGCCAAAACGTCTTCAATTGTAAGAGCGACTACATGCATCACGCACGACGGCTGTAAGCGGAAATAGTGAATGAATGCGCCGTATTTTTCGTCCATTAGAGTTATCCGCAGATTAGATTAAAATTACTGAATTGAATTTCAATTTTGGAAAAAATGGAACCAACTGCCAGATTTTAGCTCCCTCTCTAATTTCACTCGCCTTCTTTCATTGAGTAAAGAGGAACTATATCTCATAAACCTGTCCGCGTTCAAGTAAATTTCCTTTCCCATGAAAAATAATAAAGAAAGAATAAAAATAAAACTGAGTACAACAAAACACATCGAAATGTCGAATTTCGTTGGGAATAAGGTTCCAAATAAAAAAAGTTCCCATAAATGTAATAATCAACGTATAAAAAAATCAATGTAAAATTCTACCAACTACTGTCAATTTTACCTTATTATATCGGTGAAAAGTGTTGCGCTCTTTGCTCAAACCTAATTAATGTCATAAGGATAAGACGTAAAAAATATCTAAGGGCTAGCTATAACACCAAAACGGCATTCATTAAACTTCTTGCAACTCCCTTCGTGATAATACCTCAAGTCATATCCATTAAATTCCTAGAAAAATCAATCCGCGAACCGAATCGTGAATGACATCGCGAACTCTTCTCGTGCACAAAACGGGCACCGCGACGAGGAAAAATTAATCACTTCGGGAGAATCCTCGGCGAAGTTATGACGCCAAAACAAGATTCAGTGGTTATTGTTGATAAGAAATGCGTCGGAAATATCAAATCCAGACGCTGAGACGATTAATAACTCGAAGCATGGCGAAAGCAAACCTCACGGGTATAGAGATGTACCACCGTAACGGCGCCCAAACAATTTGCCCACCTTCCCCCTTCCCCCTCCTTTTCTTTCATGGCAAGCGAACTCCCACAAACCCTTCGAGCGGGTCTCGGAAGCATTGAACACTTTATTTTCCGTTGCGTGGAACGCGAGACTTAACTTCAAATTGCACACCGCGCACTGTGTTGTTTAGCCTTGAAGCCTGGCTACA
Source organism: Bemisia tabaci (assembly GCF_918797505.1). Taxonomy (NCBI): domain Eukaryota; kingdom Metazoa; phylum Arthropoda; class Insecta; order Hemiptera; family Aleyrodidae; genus Bemisia; species Bemisia tabaci. The sequence goes on from NC_092795.1 coordinate 33,697,679, forward strand.
ACTAAAAAAATGCTAGAACTGCGGGTTTATTGTTGAAATTGAAAGACAAAGCTACAGACAAAAAAGGCAAAAAGGATACGGAGGGATCCTATCGGTGACAGCGGATGGTTGCAATAGACAAAGGAGGTATAGACTAACGAACGGCAACTCACGAGACACCCTTCGTCCATAATTTACCCCCTTAGCCTATAGGAACCAACCAAATTAACCATCGGATCGCGCCATACTCATTATGTCATCTCTGTCTATAGCTTTGCCTCTCAATTTTAACAATCAGATTTCGAAAAATACTAGGTCTAGTAGTTTCACTATCGATTTATCCGTTCGGCTCTACGCGCTTCGCCCCGGATATCACGGTAGGGACAAGGAAATGTAAAGCGCCTTCAATTTTTCGTACATGCAACACGGACATCCTAAGAGTTCGAATAGTTGCACCCAGACGTTAACACTCACATTGTCTCACGAATCGTCGCTACTCCGAGAAAGGCTCTCTTTTTATACAGAATGGGCGAAAACTATAGGTACTTATCAACATCTCGCGGAAGGATACAGATATTGACTTGCGCTTTTGGTTCTAGTTGAGAAGCGGCATATAATTGGCCTAAAACGTTCTTTCTCATGCTTCTTTTATTTTACTTATAGCAGTTTTTAACCATTTTTAGTATATTTTTCGCATGTATTTTTTTTTTTAACGACTCTACGAGAAAATGTGGGTTTTGTTGCAGATATCCGTACATTTTCGGGGAAGCTTTCTGCAAGCTGCGCGGACTTGCGGCAGAGACGTCGACAAACGCGTCGGTGCTGACGATCACGGCTTTCACGGTGGAGCGATACGTGGCCATCTGCCACCCATTCTTCGCTCGCACCCTCTCAAAACTCTCAAGAGCAGTCAAGCTCATCCTATGCATTTGGGCCGTTTCCCTCGTCTTCGCCATACCTCAAGTAAGCCTTCCACTGCCAAGTAACCGGCAAAAAACCGGCCTTAATAAAAAAAAAAAAAAGATAGCATCCTAAATTGAATCGGTTTCTGTTAGACGGGCGTAAACCCAAAAAATCATGAGCCTTGTCTTTCGCTGATCACGCAGGACGCTAAAGGCCTAGATAAGATACACACGGCTATTAATCGCCGCGAGAGAGGGACGAAAGCCAATGGAGAGCCTTGATTTCGATCCATTGACGTCGATTTATCAAAATCAAGGCTCTCCATTGGCTTTCGTCCTTCACTTGTGGCGATTAAGCGCCGTGTGTATCTAGGCCTTGAGGTTAATGAGTTTTTGGACTTACACCCGACTAACAAAAACCGATTCAATGAGAGTAATACCAGCGTTTTTTAAAAGTAGAATGTTAATATCAGTAACTGTAATATATGTATTAGTAACTAATTGTCATTGTGTCCGGTAACTTCCCCTTTAATTAAAAATTTGTCATTTTTGTATAATTATTTTTACCATTATCATCAAAAAGTTCCTCCCTTGAACATTAACGTCAGGTTCGGTTTAACTCCTCCACCCCCGTTACTCACGAAAATTCATTGCCATTTTCGATCGGAATTTGCTTAAATATGAGTACTTCACTCCGATTTTAGCCTGACGTCAGATTTCGCGACTACCCCCTCCCACATCTTCAGATACGTGTCAGAGCCCGCAAAATCTCCCCCTCCCCCATCGAGATAGTTGACGTCGTTAACGGACAACCCTCCAGACTTCAAACCTCTTGTCTCAATCTTGATGTGACTCTCTACTAAATTCAATCCTGCAGCTCATGTATTAAATTAAGAACTTACAGTATCGGTTGAATCAAAGAGGATTACTGGTGAGAAGCCATTGATAAATTGGCTTCGTCGGAACATCAAAATCGACGATGAACGGATTTCCAGGTTGAGTTCTCGTCAGTGGCGTGGCGTGTTTTGCGATGAATCGATTGATCGGTCATTTAAACCTATAGAAAAGAATCGATCATCATGATTTTTGTTTTAATCGATTCTTTACGATAGCTTTCAATGAGAAAATATCGATAGTCGATTATTACCTTGTCTCGCCACTGGTTCTCATTGTCTTGACCTACGCAACTTCCGCCAGTTGCAGGAGACGAGAGTTAGGAACTCATGAATGATTCGTGGTAAACAAGGAAACCGAAGCAAATCCACTTAACGCTTCGTTTCAGCTTGCAGGATGTCATTGTCAATTGCACTGCAGGACCCAGAATTGTCTCGTCTGATTCCCTTCGAACCCCCATCCTTTTCAACCCCTTTCCTCCCCTATTTTCTGGCGACTCACGAATGAGGCTGCAACAATAGATCTATTTCACACAAGAGATACAGTCAAATTAGTACGCTTTTTCAAATTGATTTTGCAAAAAAAAATAGCGTTGAGCGGGGTTACAATTTACAGAGTTAATTGGTTTTAATTAAATGCGTCTAATAATACTTGAGATGGGAAGTAAAACACGAAGTAACACAAACACAAGCTATTGGTTTCTTTTTTGTGTGTTAGTTTTCCCTGTGTCAAAGCGACCAGATTTTTGTGTTGAATCTGGACCACATCTGCGCTCGACCCTTGAGAATTGAAGGACAACAAGGAAACATGAAGTTCGGCAGGGGCCGAATTTCGTTGGTCCTTAAATATACCTACTCAGGACGAGTCTCAACTAAACTCAAGTCTGGCTTCTGATTGGCCGGTGGTGCGATTTAGACTCACCGATGGATGTTGCACCTCGAACCGACGAAATTCGGCCCCAGAACACTTTCCTCATGATCCGATGTCTCAGGGTAACCTACGGTTTGGATAAATTTAACACAAAATTTTGTTGTGCAACCAAGCCCTTTGTCTTGATCCGACACAAAAAGTAACACAGAGTAGTATCATCTCAGAGGCGGATCCAGCAATTTGGCAACTCCAGATTTCCTCCATTCATACCTACGCTAAACAATTGATTCTTGTCGGAGCACCTGGCCCCTTTAAGAATCGATACATATCCATAGGTTTAAATGGAGGAAATCCGGTGTTGCCAAGTTGCTGGATCCACAAATGAATATGGACATGTTTACTAAACCGTGTATATGTGTTTCAGGCGCTGCAGTTCGGGATCGTGGAGCAAGACCCGACGCACTCAACGCTCTCCGCGGAGCCGGGCGAGGAGATGACCGCCTGCCAAGTGAAGATGATCCTCTTCGAGCACTCTTTCGAGTTCTCCACCTTCGTCTTCTTCTTCTTCCCAATGACGCTCATCTCCGTCCTCTACGCCTTGATCGGGCTCCGCCTCCGCCGCTCCGCCTCCATGCGCCGCAACGCCGCCTCCTCGGCCAACTCCAGCGAGGCTAACGACCTCCGCCGGAGACCTGGAAGCTGCAAGCAGCAGGCCTCCCAGAGGGTCCTCAAGATGCTCGGTCAGTAGTTTTCCTTCAACTCTCACTTCTTATCCCTCCTTTCCTTTTGGATCTAGTCAGGTACCCTGCCGTGCTATGGAAGAACGCCGTATGAACCTTCAGGCGTTGCCAAATTTCCTTTGATAAAACACGAATCTCCTGGTGAACTTATGAATATTTTCTTTCCAATTTTTCAGATGATTTTGTTCGCAATTTTACTTGAAGTTCCTGAAAGTTTCAAGGAAAGATATTCATAACCTTCCGCAAAAATAAACATTTTATCGAAGGAAATTTGGCAACTCTCAAATGCTCATACGGTGTTTTTCCTTAGCACGGCCTCTTCTCATACGAAAGATCGTGACTAAATTTCAACGTTGCGAAATTTTCATTTGCCAAGTGTATTTTCACCATGAAAGAGGGAGAATCTAACTTAAATTTGCATTTTTTCTGATTACACACTGAAACCAGAGAAATTTTTCACAGAAGGTGCACAGTCAAATTCCTTTAAAAAAGGTGATTATTTGGATTAATTGGACGTATTTCTGTCAAACGGAACTATGTGCACTATGACGTGAGCTCTATTATGCATATATTCTTATGGGTCTCAGGGCTCATGTCTTAATGCACATAGTTCCGTTTGACAGAAATACGTCCAATATTGTGCAACCGAGGGGTGGAGATACGCTCCTTCGTTTGGGAAATGACGAAAAAGGCTCTTTTAAAAAAATTTAAAAAATATTAACTGTAACACAACTTACAGGGGTTGAATTTGTATCATTAGTTCAAAAACTGAAAAACTAAACCTTAAGGAGAGTTTGAAAGTTAGAGAGCGGAAAGTTATGAATTTGAGAAATACACAGATGGAATAGACGCAAAATGTTAAGAAACATTAATACTACCATCCAAAGCGAAAACACCTCAAATCCATCCCAGATTTGGTCATCATCATCCACACATATACTGCTCTGTTACATAAAAACTTGATCACCAGAGTGCTCTAATTCCTTAATTTGAATTTTCAACGGTGCGTCACGAACAATCTTCAAAAAATTATGAATTTTTGTCGTTTTCTTGTAATTAAACTTCAAGCATCTCGAAAAAAATAGAAAACATTTAGAATGGATTTACAGAGTTTATGCTTTAGACGGCAGTATAGAAATGACAAAATTAGTATCAATTCTGGAAAGACAGAGTCATGCGTTAAACTGCGGTTCCTCGCCAAATTTGCGATTATTTGATGTGGGTTGCATACTCACTCAGCCCAAAATAAGGCACTCTAGTCGGCAGAATGCATGTCAACAAGCCACTCGGTGCAGTGATAATGTTTGTTCGCATAACTTCGCAAAGGCCTTCAATTACTACAGTAACTGAGGCTATCTCTGCACTAGAGAGCGCTGATGATGAGACCATGATAATTCTCGAGAATCCTCCCTATGGCAATATCGAACTCGGAGCAACGAATCGATGTATTACATATTCTGTAAGCTTTGAGCCTCTGAATTGGACACTCAACTAAGTAAGGCAAACAAGTTGGATGAGGGTAGCTGAAATGATTGAACAATCACCGTACACAATTCGCTTCCGTCGATCATCTGCATTGCCGAATTCCTTTCTTACTCCCTCCGTATTCTAGTAGTGTGCTGTGAACATTTCATATGTATATTGCACATTCAGGGCGCTGAAAATGTTTGACAGTATCCAAGCATTT